>NC_059179.1:14053075-14358234 GCF_019923935.1 Bubalus bubalis
TTACATTGCCAACTACATGCAAATGACCAATAAATATCTTATCAATCACTTGTAAATGTGAATCATTCAACAAATATTTACCATGTGCCTAAAATATCCCAGGTACCGTTACAACCCCAAAAACACAACAGTGAAAAAGGTCCTTGGCTTTGTGGAACCTACATTCTAGTGTGGGGAAACAAACAAAAACCTCATCTCATTTCAGTGAGTAAGGAGGGCTTATAGGAAATGAGGGATGAGGGGAATCATGGAATTTCTGGGGAAAGGGTGAAATATCAAAGGCACACTGAAAGAGCGTTAAGTGGTAACAGACAAGCAGGTGTAGTAAAATGAGAACTGGACATAGAGTCAAAAGACCTCCTCTGTCACCTTACTAGTCCGGTGATAGTCTGAGTCTTAGGAGGAGGATGATCCCTAATTCACAAGAATGTATAAGGATTAAATAAAATAGTTTATGTGAAAAGGGTGAGGCCAGTGCTTGACATGCAGGGTCCCCTGTATTTGTTAGCTGAATCTGTTTGGAGACAACATCAAAAATAATACAACACCCACAAGCTGGAGTACATGGATTATGACTATGAACAAAGATGCCAAAAGAAACTTAATACAAATCCCATCCCTTTGATCAGGGAATTCTGTAATAGATATGTGATTAACAAAAATACTGCATAGGCTGTTAATCTGAACACAGGATTCTACCATTGATTACAATCACTTTAAATAACAACGTGGCAAAGAATTGAATAGTTTACCCATAAAATCAAATGCAAACACATAAATAATGGATTCATGGTCCAAAAATTGTCTCTCCGCCTTTCCCCACAATCTTTACTCATAAACCTTACTGGTCTTCACTATTTTTAATCCCCTGCATATCTAGTTTATATGTCTCTAGTCCAAAAGAGGAAAGGAAAATTTCCACAACAGATTGCAAAAGAGAGGTGCTTCTGAGCACATTCACTTCTTGTCCTTTTTAACTGCTGGCTATCTGAAACCTAAGAACTAGGTCTCCTGGACTTAGGGGGTTAGAATGTCAGATCACTAAAATGTTTCCTCTGAAGTATTTAAATCCTTAGCTAGTCCCCAAACTCTACCATATACCTAAGATAGAATGTCTTTTGCCCCTTACATCTCTGCTTTCCAACCTCACAATCTTCAAATGAATGACTAGATGAACGGGCTGACTATAATCTACTTCTCTGTCAACCTCTTAGACCAAAGAATTGTCACCTTAATATGTATTCTGACGCTCATTCTGGTCATTTCAAATATTTATAACTTTACTTGGGAAGACAAGAATAAAACATGATCACCATGACAGGGTCAGTTAACTCCAAAAGAATGAGTTGATTAATAGTGAAGAAGTAAAGAAAAACTTAGCTCATAGGATACAAGTTAACGTTACCCTGTATTGGTTGCCAAAATTTCTTATGTCAAAGCAAGACCCTTGCTTACTTCTTAGCATGCCAAACCTGCAAACAGAGTCACAGCCTAGAAACTATGTGAAGATATCCTTTATGACATTCTGTACATTTGCCTATGTTTTCATATGCTATGAACACCTTGTAGAGAAATGCTATAGTGGAGAAGTTGTCTTGAAAATGCTAAACATGTGGTATTGTAGAAAGGACAAAACTATAGCAACTTGTATTTAAATGTTTATTCATTCATTTAGTGAGCACCTATGTCAGGCGCTCATGAACTTCTAGATGCTGGTTCAGTTGGTCACACTGGCCATTTAATTCACTGCACTGAATTCCTAAAGATAGGGAGTTAAGTTTTTCCTCCTGTGCTTGACCTTGCCTTTGAAATAAGTTTGAACACTTGAGGAATGAAGATATTTGGCTGTACAAGTCTTATCCAAACAATATCAGTACACAACATTTCTTTCCCTCTGTGTACATTTATTCTATGATCACTTCAAATGAGATAAAGGCTCTTTGGTGCCCATTTCTGATTCTCTAACTCTGAAGACTGCTAACAACGTTTAATATCAGTCATTATTTCTGAGGATTATGTAATAGTGTTTCTGGAAAGAAAGTGGTCTTGATTCTAATATGCTAATTTATTGTATTATTTTAATTCACTAGTACTTCCCTACATCAAATTAGGTCAAAACATTACAATGGTTTCACATTAAGAAGTTTACATGCCTAGCACTTGTAATGAACACCGAAGCATATGAAAACTAAATGTAACAGGACTGAAGCATAACAGATGCCCGCAGAACAAGCCACCTACAAGGTATAAGAACCAACTGCGGAAAATTCGCTATGAAGCCGGCTACTACTGCAAGCACAGTGATCTCTCCAGGAAAGCACCTTTGAAGCTGTAGCTAGGATATAATCCTCAACTCTCAAGACCCAACGTGGGTATCTATACTGAATTCTCTTTCTCATAACTATCCTGCTCCCTACAGAGGCTGGCGTGGTCTTCAGGGTAGTGGTGAGAAGCTTCAGATCAGAGCCTTTGGGGCTCCAGAACAACCAAAATCTCACATTTGCATTGGTAACTTAGCCACAGAAGAAGCAGGTAGTTACAAATACACACCATCCTTGTGACATAAGTCAGAGCACCTTCAGAGCACCATGACTGGCTTCTAGGACAGGTAGTCAGCATAACACACACACAGCCTTTCATTGCTCTTCTGTCGCTGCTGGACTCATCTTTCTAGGCCCTTTCCGCTTCCAGATGCCCACTAGCATTTAACCCTGGACTACTGGCTATCAACAAGCATGTCTTCTATTAAACTCAAAATGTCTCTAGTTACCAGTGCCATTTAAGAGCCATCAGTTCAGTTCAGTTCAGTCGCTCAGTCGTGTCCGACTCTTTGCGACCCCATGAATCGCAGCACACCAGGCCTCCCTGTCCATCACCAACTCCCGGAGTTCACTCAAACTCATGTCCATTGAGTCGGTGATGCCATCCAGCCATCTCATCCTCTGTCGTCCCCTTCTCCTCCTGCCCTCAATCCCTCCCAGCATCAGAGTCTTTTCCAATGAGTCAACTCTTCACATGAGGTGGCCAAAGTACTGGAGCTTCAGCTTTAGCTTCATTCCCTCCAAAGAACACCCAGGGCTGATCTCCTTCAGAATGGACTGGTTGGATCTCCTTGCAGTCCAACGGACTCTCAGGAGTCTTCTCCAACACCACAGTTCAAAAGCATCAATTCTTTGGCACTCAGCTTTCTTCACAGTCCAACTCTCACATCCATACATGACCACTGGAAAAACCATAGCCTTAACTAGACAGACCTTTGTTGGCAAAGTAATGTCTCTGCCATACCAGTATGTAATTTTCTGGACACCTGTATACATTTTCTCATAAAAGAAACCCAAAATACAGGCTCTCTTTCCATTTTTGCAGACTTTTGGAAAAAGAAATCATTGGATAAATGACTTGATTCTAATCACCAGTGACAGAGCTGGGGCTTCAACCAGAGTTTTCCTCATTCCAAACTTCAAAGGTTGTCCACTACTCTATATTCCCCTCCATTCCCTTCCTCAGTAAAATCCACAAGGCTTCATCAAATTTTTCATATTGTAGTAAGCACATTCTTTTGACACTTGCAGATCAAAACACTACAAAAACTATCTAAGCAATGACACCCTCCAAGTGGATAAGCATTACCCCTTATGCAGCCCTTGGAAGACAGCAAAATAGGCCAACCAGTGGAGAAAGCTATTTAAGTAGAAAATTATGTCTTAGAGGATATCTAAACTCATTACAATTCTGAGAGCATATTTTTATATCAACTTGCTACAAGGTCATGAAGAGTTTAAAGCTAAGTCCTTTTCTACATGCAATTTTAAAGTATACAGTTTATATATTAATGTTTTCAGTAGTATAGAAAATCTTCCAATATTTTCTAACCAATGCCTCTTTTACATAGAATATAGATACTGAAGCTTTTCAGGCATACATATTAACCATACCATAATAAGTTCTGAAACAATTTGTGGAATTGGGTGGACTTTAAGTGGTTTTGCATTAGAGCAGTAGTTAAGAAACCAACTATAGAAAGGTCTCTAGCTTTAAAGCTAGGCCATACATACTATCTTTACTCAAAATCAAGAATACACTAGACAGTTTACCTCCTGAAAAGACAGTTTCAAAAATAAAAGGAGAATAGGTAGGTTGAAAATATTGATGTTTCTTCAAAATTTATTATGCATAGGCATATTTTTTTTAATAATTTATATTCCCATGAATTAATGTAAGGAATTTCTTTCTCTGTTATAGACAACCCACCAGCACAATTAACACTAAATTACATTTAAGTAGATTTATGCCAGAAAATATAAAATCTATAGAGTTGTTCTCAATCTGAGATAGAAAAATATGGGTGGGATAAAGATAAAAAATGCGGAGAGAAAGAAGAATATAATTTGAATTTTTTCCCAAAAATACAAATTCAAAAATACACAGAATAAGTAAATACGTAAATAGGGAAAATTTTGATTACTGTTGAATCTAAATGGTAGCATATGGATGGGCACTGTATTTTTCTTCCTCTGTTTCTCACTATACAAAAATATTTTACCAACATGATTTCCAGACTATATCATAATGTCAAATACAGATGCTGCTCAGTCTCCTGCATGGTTACCTGATGTCCTGGAGGTTATACACCTCCACAGGCTCTGGAGGCAGATCTCCTGGGTTCAAATCCCAACTCTGCCAGTTACTGGCTATGTGACTGTGAGGAAATAATATAAACGCACTAACCCTCCATTTCTTTGTCAGGATAATGAGGCTAATCATAATCCTCTACTTTAAAGGAGTTCCAAAAAGAAACTACATATGAAGTGCTTAGCAAAGGGCCTCGCTCATAGGTAAGTGGGCGATCACCTCATTGTTACAGCAACCAGAGAGTACCTTCAGACAGATGAAAAAAAGACTAACATTTCACAGAAGTTTGGGGTTTTTCAGATTGCACAGGATGAAAAAGCAGTAATCCACACTATGATAAGATCATACAAAGCCTCTGGTCACCATGACGATTAGCAATAATCATAATTCAACATTTATAAGGTACTTTACTATGAGCCAAAAATTGTGCTAAGCACTTCATATGTAGCTTCTCACTGAATTCCTATGAAGCAAGTAATTATCATTATTCCCATTTTACAGATGATGAACTTGAGGATCAACATGTATACACAATTTACTCAAGATTACAAGGCTAGGAACTGGCAGAGTTAAGATGTGAACCTAGCAATCTGCCTCCAAAATCTGCTTCTGATAGAAACTACCCACCTGAACTTGAGGAAGCCATTTGAACTTTCATTTCCTCTTCTGGAAAATGAGCTGAGTAGTGGAACAGGTGCTCCCAAAAGTCGCTTCTAAATGTCTCTGGACAACAACGGTTATCTAAGCCCAAATTCATTACATATAGAAAATACCTCTGCTTCTAGTCCTTTTACAAACCTAGGCTTCTCTTTCTTACATAAATAAGAGAATGAAGCATAGTATAATACTCCAGGCGGGGTAACTCACTGCTCTTGAGCTCTGATGGTGGGTGGTACAGCACTAAAAGCCAGCCAGAGAACCTCATGAGATAGTTCCATAAGTAAGTCCCTTTGAATGGAGCCTAAAGAGAGCCTGATGTTAAAATGAATTGTACCTGACAAGACTAGTGCTACAGGGAAGTTAAGAACACACATCAACAAAATTAACCAAAGCACCAGTACCTTAGTTATGCCATGCTACCTCTCAGGACCTCAGTTTCCTTATTTATAGAAACGAGGTGGCTTCTAGATACAAGTAATCCCTAAGGAAGGAGCCACCCTAAAGCAGAGAAAGCAATCAACTTTGTTAGAATTAAGAGAAGGGCATAGAAAGCATGCATAGTTTGAAAAATCACATTCAAATACAGTGACTGCTTTCACAATATAAACCACAGAAGAAAAGTTCCAAAAATTATTTTATTAGTTGGCGAAAGAGTGAACCAGCACTGTTGGGAATGGGCAGGAGATATGGATTTTTTTTTTTTTTTAATATTAAGATACATTAGTGTAGATCACTATTGAAAGCCCCTTTTAGCTTAAACAGTCTGTGGAATAAAAACAAATTAAGTTGGTATTCTATGAAATAAACTCCTAGATTTAAAGAAAAAAGTCCTATTTATCAAAATAATTTTTTAATAAGTCATTAAGAACTACTTAAGACATTTTCTTTTTGTAGAAAAATGATTCAAATACATACACAAACATGTAAATTTCTGCACTCAAGACTCAAGGTATTTTTGTCTTTTTAAACTTGATATATTTATCAATAGAAACCTAATATGATACCATTTCAAGCCAAAACACAGCCAGGTTACTCCTACTCTGGTTCTAATATTGCTTCAAAACCCTAAAGCTCCATTTTAAATAGTTTTTAAAAAGAGAGAGAGAGAGACATAAAGTCCATGTAATTCTTCCTAAGGCCAAATTTATAAAGCTCAATTTTCAATCAAATCTCTCCTCCTACAAATCTTTTGGCCATCTTTCCCTACTCAATAGCACTACCAGGGATGAAAAAACAAGAATCCAAACTCAATCCAGTCCATCTGGCTCTTATTAGCATGGCTGGTAAATGCTTTGCTGAGAAACAACTGGCAATCCACACATTACTTGTCAATATCAGTTTGGGGGAAATTTTATGGATTTAATCTCTCCCTAGTCCCCATTTCTGGAAATAATTAATCAAAACCTAGTTGTATTCAGATTCTACTCTTAGAAAAAGATAGCTAATGTCTACACTATCAGCTTCCAGGCCCGAAATCTCTCTGTTAGATTTTAGGTTATCTTCTAAAACTAGATTTGGGTAGAGCGCATCAGAATAAAAAGAGAGACTGTTAGAAAAAGAGGGGCTATCCTATCAAAAGCAGCCTGCCTGTCTAGCCCTCCAACACACACACACACAAATAAGCACATAGAGAAATTGGACTCTTCCATCCCTGAAGCGATCCTGTAAAAATCTGGTAAGATTGTCTCATTAAAAATTCTCATACACATAATTTATGGGTGTCAGGGACCCCCTTGAACTGAGGAGGTTAAAAATTCTTGCTCTAGCTTGCAGCATCATGTGCTTCTTAATATCCCTACCTCCTCCTTCACGGATGGGAGCCACGCCAAACATCACATCTGAAATGTAAAGAGCAATAAAATAAGGCTCCAACTGCACCTGATGCTTTAAACTAACTCGGTCAAATGTCAATTCTGCCATTTTTCAGCAATGCTCAAAGGATTTCTGTTTCATTTCCTTGGATCCAAAGATCCAAGCTGGGTCTTATCCAGAGCCGCCCTCGCTCCTTCTTTCTTTTTTAACCAAGCCTGGAAGCCTATGGACAAATCAGTTTGTAAGTGAAGGATGAATGTTTTCCTGAGAACAAAGGCCTCCAGTGAATCCTCACCCTCACCACCCTTTCCAATTCAAGATGTCCAGCACACTGCCAACTGATGTGGCCACGCACTGGATCAGAAAGCAAGTACAGAATAAGGACACTCCATTCAACCTTTTTGTCTGGGGCACTTCCTGAGTTTTTCACTGGCATTTAACACCAAGACACAAGGCTCATTTTTCATTAAAGTTGCAAGACTTTCACTTTGCCCAGTTTCAAATAGTGTAATTGATCTGCACTGTCTTCTTAAATAACCCAACTGAAGGACACTGCAGCTTTAAATATTTCAGTGCTAGCTAGCAAATAGACTCCATTGCAATATGGCTCTGAAGGTCGCGTCCTATTGTCTCTAGCCTCTGGATTAAAAACAAAACAAAACAATTTCTAAGTCCTAGATAACATGGAAAGGGTTACTCCTAGAATTTCCACTCTTCCATCTTGGTTCCTGATAACAGTTCCAGTGTTTATTGGAATCTCACACTCTAATTTTCCCGGCAGGGGCAATATGCTGATTGCTATTAATGATGCCAGCACCTTAGCGAGACATAAACACATGTGTTCACATTAGTTTAATTGAGCATGTGCAACTGTCTGAAATAGCACCACTCCAGGGCTGTTAACCCCTTGAAGAGTAGGGCCAGGGTGGTTTGGGAGTGGACGGCTTTCCGGAGACACCCTGAGCCCGGGATTGCATAACGTGAAATGTGCAGCCACTGAAAATGACAGGAATCTCACTCAGCCTACTCAGCCTGGGACTATGCCGGCACCTTGCCATACACTTGCAGCTTTTCCTGTCAAAGAAGGTCAAAAGAAGAGGCACAAGCACGACGGAGAGAAAAAATAGGCTAAAAGAAAAAGGCCCCTTTCTATCTCGTCAGGGTGCATAAATAAGATTCCTCGAGCAGTCACAACGCTTCCCCCACCCTTGTCCCCTTAGTGGAATACCCCCAGTGAACTAAAGGCTTCGGAAAAGGGCAGGGGAGTTGGCAAACGCTGCCTTTTTTTAAGAACCACAATCAATGGCCGATTAAATGGCAGGGAAGACAGGGAAAAGGGAGCGGAGTGGAAGGAAAGCGTATACAGGTGCACCGGAGCATTACCTGAAATGGCAACAGATTGTTACCATTATCGGTCCGGAAAGCGTTATCCTCCATCCAGGACTTGGAGGTGAGCGGGGCCGCGCGGGGGAACTTGGGCGGCGCGATCACGTTGCTGGAGAAGGGCTTTTTGAGCGGCGAGATGGGGTTGAGGGGCGAGGGCACCCCGACGCCCACGCCCACGCCCACGCCGACCGCCCGGCGAGGGTCCCTGCCCGCCTGCAGGCCGCCCCACGGGTTGGACGGCGCGCTCCAGGCGGCGTTCACGCTCTGGTGCGTGTTCCAGCTGGACGACGCGGACGAGGCGGCGGCGGCGGCAGCTACGGCGGCGGCGGCCGAGGACGAGGACGGCTTGCTAGTCATGATGGGCTGGTGACCGTACGCCGCCGTGGCGCCCCTCTGCGCGTAGGGAGCCTGGCTGGGGCTGGCAGGCGAGCGGCGCTGCTGCGAGGGCTGCGCCTGCGGGGGCTGCGCGGGTTGCGCTGGCTGCGGCGCGGGCGGCGGCGGCTGCTGGTGGTGCTGGGTCTGCGCCAGACCAATCTGCGGGGAGAAGGTGCCTCCGAAGACTGGGTTGACGTGGTGCGGGAAGTTCTGGAAGAGCATGGTCCCGTTGACTGGGGTGATCCCCTGGAAGAAGCTGTCCTCTACCGCGTTCGTGGTGCCCGTGGACCAGGTGCTGCCGAAGGACGGCGACAGAGACGCGCCCGGCGCCGCGGGCTCCTGCGGCGGTGGCGGCGGCTGCTGAGGGGGCTGATGGAAACCCAAGCCCGGCAGGAGCGGCGATTCCATCTGCATCTTGTCGGGGCCGTTAGGGGCCGGCGGGGCCGCGGCGGGGCTGAGGGCCGGCACTGCGCTGCTGTCCTCCGGCTTGGGGGTCTCTGAGGACAGGGGCGTGGACGGGGCTTCGGCGGTGCTGGGCTCGGGCTGGGGCTGCTGCTGCTGCTGCCGCTGCTGCTGGGGCTGGGGCTGGGTTTTGCTTTTGTCCATCAGTAAATCATCCTGCATGGTTTGCGCAGCTGAAATGGGAAAAAAGAGAAACGCGTTATTGTCAGTGTGTTCGTTAATGCTGCTTGCTGGAGCGGGCGGGTGTTTTAGTTGCGAAAATCCAGTGCCACCGCTACTAGCCAATTGCAATGCAAATCCATAATCTCCCATTTAGAAGAACAGGTCGGGCTGGGGTGGGGGAGCTCGTGCAAGGTCTCTAAAAATACTGTGAGAGCGTCTTCACCCTTTCTGATGTCTAGGTTCCTGTTCTGTATTAGTAAGAGAGGTGCTTATAAGACAGAAAGACAGCAATTTCGCCACGTCTCTTTCCCCTTCACCGGAACTCAGAGCGTTCACCCTGCAATGAGAAACTGATTCTGGTTCCTGTTTTTTCCCAAGCACCACCCTCCCCCAGCTATTTGCATACGTCAATAAATACAGCTGCGTCCTTCAGCAAGGTTAAAAAGACACCACACACGACCCTTTCTTCCCCCTTCCCCGCTCGGGCAGTTTAAAGAAACAGTAGTCTTATCCCCCTTGATTAGCAAACTGCCTTCTTGCCTCGATAATTGTTTCATTTAGCCGCAGCGAACCACGAGGGAGGAAATCCTTGGCATTTGTTAGGAGGACTCATCTGCACAACCATTCTCTGGCCTCCCAGTAGCTGCAGCTACTCCATTTTGTTAGGAGACATTAAAAAAAAAAAATCCTTTTAAAAGAGGTAAAAATCTACTGCAACATTTGCAAGTCCTTGCTTCTTGTTACTCTAAGGATTAGATGGGTGTTTTTTGGGTTTTTTTGTTGTTGTTTTTCTTATTCTCCAATGTTCTCGTTTCCAATTCTGCCTCACAAGAGATTTCTTGGCATCTCAGTAGTTCAGGTCTCAACAGGAGCCTGAGAATTTCTCTGCAGAGTGAAGAAATGTTCTCGTTGGATTTGAGGTCAGAGAGAGAGAGAGAGAGAGAGAGGGAGAGAGACACGCGGAGGGAGGGAGGGAGGAAGAAGGAGAGAGAAAGGAGGGAGGGGGACGGGGGACTGTCTATGAGATGAGGTGGGGGTGGGGCTTTAAAAAAATCCCTCAGATTTAAGTATGAAGTCAAGATAATATTGGGGTTGCCAGATTTTTCATTTTTTGAATCCTCCTGCTGCTGCCTTGGTCACAAGACTTTGGCAAATTTAGAACCTATTCTCTTATCACTAGTATTAACAGTGAAAGATTATGGTTTGAAGACCCTGAATTACCATATGCTAGCTAACGTGTTAAAAATAGCACAGTACAAAGTCGCAAATTCTCATACATTGTAATTATAGTGCATTGCCATCACTGCTTCATTTAGCCATATAAGGAGTGTATGGTATTTTCCATTTCGCATAGAAGGGCTATATTCACCTCTGCCATACAGCCTGTTTAATCATTCAAGGATGAAAATAGTAATCGCTCAAAACCAGGAGATTTCCATACCCATAGTTATCACTGAGTTCGTTTGTCCTTTAGAACATGTTAATTGCTTTAAATATATGAATATTACAGTGCCGAGACCCTGAAAACAAGTATTTTGAAATGTTCAAGGTGCATATGACCAAATACATAATTATTTTTAGATGGTGATTCAGTATACTTGCAACAAAGTTATTAATATATTTAATACAGTTAATTAACTCAGATACTCGGAGAAGCATCTTTCTCAGAACACTCCTAAAATGGCATTCAGATACACACAGAAGTTCTGCCTTTGGATATTCTCACGATAATAACTGCTGTAAAATAAATGTGTTGGGAAATGGATTTGCTACTGCTCTTAACTATTAAACAAAATATGTCAGACTAAGAAATGGGATTAAAAGTAGTTCTATTTTATTGAAGAGTATCTTCAAAATGATTAATATCTCATTCTAAAGTTTCATACATAGACAAAATAGTGGGCTCAAGGAAAAGCTTCACAGCCACCTTAACTCCTCCCTCCCCAACCCACCCCTCCAAAAGAACCCAACCCAGTATAATACACATCACAAATGGCCAACTACTACCAATAAAACCTATTTAAGATTGGTTTTGTGTTCCTTAATTTCCTTGGTCTAAAATAATGACTTTGATCAGTACTGTAAATATGACAAAGAGGCAAGGAGAGCTTGGATTCACAGCAACACAAAGTTCTATTGTTGCCAAAGAAAATGGACATAGAAAGAGACATTTTTATACTTGGTTTAAGCAGTGCTGCAGTAAACCATTATAATCTGGGATTTGAGTCTCTCCCAGTGGGCTAGAATTGTCTTTACAATAGCCATATCATCATGGCTGAAATATGCATTTGATTATAATTTTAATATCACTCAGCTTTTCTGATGCTAGTATCAATGCCTTCTGTTAATGCCTTCAGTTCAAACTACATGTTTATAGTGGAAAAATTAATGCTGTCCTATAGCAAAAAAAAGCCACAAACTAAGCTAGACTCAGACTATTTTAAGGCTATAAGTAATATTAATATATTAAATTTAAAATTTTTTATCATACTAGGAACACTCATTTCTCTTCTTAACATTTCTTAAAGACATTAATTTCACTTTCTGCATAAATTCACTCTGTCAAGGTCAAGACCCATCTTTAATAAATAAGACCCTTTTCAACAAAAGATAAGCAATAGATTAAAATAACATTTACAAAATTAACATGCAATGTCAGTAACTGTTTGTACAGTCTATTCGTTTAGGTGGGTTTTTGTTAGTTTTTTTTTTTTCTTTTTTCTTATTTACTAGCAAAGTCCGGGAAATAGATACCTCCTTCCCCTCCCCCCACCACACACACAATAGATCTTCCTTTACATGCAATCCCCCAATCTCAAGTAACAAATTCTTAGCAGCAGTTACCTTTGAGGGTCCAGTTTTTAAGGATCGATAAAATTAAAAAGTGTACAGTATTTATTTTCTTCTTTCAGGTTGATTATGTGACCGCTCTGGCAAAAGCACTTTGACAACTGTAAGAAGAGAGGGCATGCGCACACAGGGAACTGTGGGGGCTGAAGTCCTTCACTAGGTACTCTGCCCGATTTAAGCACGCTCAGCCACGAAAGGAGGAAGCCTTTCAAATACTGATTCCAAGGGAAAGAGGTTGTGCCGGATTACATTTTATCTTCCTAACCAATCTAAATCACGAGTTGTTACGAGAAAAATAAACCGGTTTGTCAACTGATTTAGGAAGCCAGGTTAAAAGAGAAACTGGATTACAGGACTCAAATAAATAAACCCAGCGGAGCTACCTTAAATGGTATTAGAATGGTAATGACTGGGTAGCCAGCAGAAGGAACCCAACCACACCAAAAGAGGTGGGGTGGGGAAGAATAAAGAAGGGAGGAGATGGACTACTAAGGAAAGATACTTAAAATCTGACCATACTTAAATACATGTAATATTATAAAATGAAAAGTATCTTAATATGAAATATGATATTAACTCTTGAAGGTCAGGTTAAAGATAGGTTTCAGTCATAAATTTTGGACATTATCTATCCACCAAGATTTCTATTTGATTTTCACTTATTTCAAGATTCTACTTGATACGCTCTAAATCATACACCTCCTTATTTTACTTGTCAAAATGAAAGTTTACTTTGCATTATTCATACAATGATCAATCAAATAAAATTCAACTCTTTAAAACTAAAACTGTTTTAGTTAAATATTAAAAAAATAATTTGACATGTTTATTGTTTCACTGCATAGGACAGTGACATCTTTATTCAAGGCAGAAAGTAGATATAGTTTCTTTTAAAACTTTTTTCCCCCTGATGTACATTTTTCCTATCTTAACCTCATTACCCCAAGGCTGGAATCTCACAACATCTTAACATCAACTGGTATTATCTATAGCTTCTGAGAGCAATACTTCAACTACCAGTTTGCTCACATAGGCAGAAAGTATTATCTCTTGTGGGATTTGGTTCAATGCCATTCATGCAAGGGGTTCAGAATAAAGTCACTTGATGACTGTGCTGATTGAACTAAGAATTAAAAATGTCAGACATCATTTAAAACTATCTTAATTCTCTATTTCCCCTCTTCACCAATTAGAACTAAAGTAGTATTATCAGAGACTACCAATTTGCAGCAGTCAGTAGTCTTTATTTCTACTTATTTCCAAGGGAAAAAATAAAACAATTTAAGATGAAAAAATCATTTTGAATCAATCTACTACAAGCTCTTTTTAAAAGAACTAAATAAATGGTCCTCTTATTCCTACTATGAACTTACTGTATATTCCCCATTTTTTTTTCCTTCCTCTATCTTTCTAAAGAAAACTTTTCCTCCGCCAACGTGTTATACTTACCATATTAATTCCAGAGTCTGTAAGGATGAACTCAGTTAATCTTACTCCTGAAGACTTCCCTAATCTACCAAACTTCTACATTTTCAAGTACTTGAATATTTAAAAAAACAAAAGTTCCCTCATAAAAGTCATATAAAGACTTGTTTTAAGAAATAGATTTTTAAAGATTATTTAAAATTAATATGCCAAATTCTTTGGCATTGTCTTTCTTTGGGATTGCAATGAAAACTGACCTTTTCCAGTATACCAAGGTATAAATATGTACCAAGCAAACAATAAATTATAGGAGGACTCCCAAAAAAGACCTTCTCTCCTGAACCCTTGTTTTTTATTTAACCAAAAAGGAAGCACTTCCTAAAATTTTGTCTTTAAGTCACAAAGCTTAACCACAGACTCCTTTTGAATAATCATGGAAAGCTCTAAAAATAGAGATTTTTGCAATTATTGCAAAGTTAATTCATTGAGCTATACCTGGGTCAAATACATCTTTCCAGGCTTCCTTTTTTCCTTTATTTTCCTACTTACATCTCCAATACAGTTCTCATGAGTCCTGAGTAGTTGGTGGTTGCTCCATGTATACTTGCCAGATAAATGAATAAATAGATGAATGAATGGATGGATGACGTATGGTTTTGGATTATCTAAAAGAGCCAAGGTTTGAGTTAAGTATTAAATTATTCTCCATTTACATTAAAAGAGCAATTACTTTTTCATCAGCAGCAAGAATGCGAAGTGGTATAAAATAGATAACCATTTTGGCCCTTAGGATGCTCAGTAGTATATAGATCATTGGATGATCATCATGCAATAATATTTATTAAGCACTAATTAAACGAGGAACTTTGTTCCTACCAAAGAGTTTGCAATCTAATAAAGACACTCACCCTGCCCCCTACAGAAACTGCTTCATTATAGCAAGAGACAATCAGAGCTAAGTCCAAAGGATGTTTTGTTAGTCTTATCTTGCTTGACCTTGCAGCAACATTGACCACACTTTCTAGATATACCTTCTTCCCTTGTCTTTCTTCAGGTTGTTCTTTGTTGGTTTTCTTACCTTTGGGGTATTACTCGCTTGCCCCTATATGCACACTCATGCTCTCTCTCAGTCTTCTTTGCTGACTTTAAGTATTGAGTTCCTCAGGACTCTATCATAGGCCCTCTTCTCATCTCTATGTGAGTGGCTTCTCCAACTAAAGGAAGGACCACGCCTATCTTATTAACAGCTATATTCCCAACATATATCACTGTGCCTAGGACATAATAAATAGGTATCCAGTAAATATTTGTTGAATTAAATTTACAATTGTATGCAAAGGGCAACGATGCCAACAATACCTAGGTGAAAAAAAAAAACTTAGAGGGACTTATATTACTAGATATCAGGATTTATTATGAAGCAATAGTAATTAGATTGTTTGGTTACTGGCACAAGGATAAGCAAATAGACAAATGGACCAAAAAGTCCAGAAACAGATCCACAAATGTATAGTTCTTAGGGAACTGTTGACCTAACCATTTGTCTTGGCCATGATGATAACTGCTTGCCTGAGTTGTCCAAAACAGATCAGATCAGATCAGTCACTCAGTCGTGTCCGACTCTTTACGACCCCATGAATCGCAGCACGCCACGCCTCCCCATCCAACACCAACTCCGGGAGTTCACTCAGACTCATGTCCATCGAGTCAGTGATGCCATCCAGCCATCTCACCCTCTGTCGTTCCCTTCTCCTCCTGCCCCCAATCCCTCCCAGCATCAGAGTCTTTTCCAATGAGTCAACTCTTCACATGAGGTGGCCAAAGTACTGGAGTTTCAGCTTTAGCATCATTCCTTCCAAAGAAATCCCAGGGCTGATCTCCTTCAGAATGGACTGGTTGGATCTCCTTGCAGTCCAAGGGACTCTCAAGAGTCTTCTCCAACACCACAGTTCAAAAGCATCAACTCTTCAGCGCTCAGCCTTCTTCATAGTCCCACTCTCACATCCATACATGACCACAGGAAAAACCATAGCCTTGACTAGACGAACCTTTGTCGGCAAAGTAATGTCTCTGCTTTTGAACATGCTATCTAGGTTGGTCATAACTTTCCTTCCAAGGAGTAAGTGTCTTTTAATTTCATGGCTGCAGTCACCATCTGCAGTGATTTTGGAGCCCAGAAAAATAAAGTCTGACCCCATATATTTCCCTCTTCCAACAACACAAGAGAAGACTCTATACATGGACATCACCAGATGGTCAACACCGAAATCAGATTGATTATATTCTTTGCAGCCAAAGATGGAGAAGCTCTATACAGTCAGCAAAAATAAGACCAGGAGCTGACTGTGGCTCAGACCATGAACTCCTTATTGCCAAATTCAGACTTAAATTGAAGAAAGTAGGGAAAACCACTAGACCATTCAGGTATGACTTAAATCAAATCCCTTATGATTATACAGTGGAAGTGAGAAATAGATTTAAGGGCCTAGATCTGATAGATAGAGTGCCTGATGAACTATGGAATGAGGTTTGTGACACTGTACAGGAGACAGGGATCAAGACCATCCCCATGGAAAAGAAATGCAAAATGGCTGTCTGGGGAGGCCTTACAAATAGCTGTGAAAAGAAGAGAAGCGAAAAGCAAAGGAGAAAAGGAAAGATATAAACATCTGAATGCAGAGTTCCAAAGAATAGCAAGAAGAGATAAGAAAGCCTTCTTCAGCGATCAATGCAAAGAAATAGAGGAAAACAACAGAATGGGAAAGACTAGAGATCAAATCAGAGATACCAAAGGAACATTTCATGCAAAGATGGGCTCGATAAAGGACAGAAATGGTATGGACCTAACAGAAGCAGAAGATATTAAGAAGAGATGGCAAGAATACACAGAAGAACTATACAAAAAAGATCTTCACGACCCAGATAATCACGATGATGTGATCACTGACCTAGAGCCAGACATCCTGGAATGTGAAGTCAAGTGGGCCTTAGAAAGCATCACTATGAACAAAGCTAGTGGAGGTGATGGCATTCCAGTTGAGCTATTCCAAATCCTGAAAGATGATGCTGTGAAAGTGTTGCACTCAATATGCCAGCAAATTTGGAAAACTCAGCAGTGGCCACAGGACTGGAAAAGGTCAGTTTTCATTGCAATCCCAAAGAAAGACAATGCCAAAGAATGCTCAAACTACCGCACAATTGCACTCATCTCACACGCTAGTAAAGTAATGCTCAAAATTCTCCAAGCCAGGTTTCAGCAATACGTGAACCGTGAACTTCCTGACGTTCAAACTGGTTTTAGAAAAGGCAGAGGAACCAGAGATCAAATTGCCAACATCCGTTGAATCATAGACTAGCAAGAGAATTCCAGAAAAACATCTATTTCTGCTTTATTGACTATGCCAAAGCCTTTGACTGTGTGGATCACAATAAACTGTGGAAAATTCTTCAAGAGATGGGAATACCAGACCACCTGACCTGCCTCTTGAGAAATCTGTATGCAGGTCAGGAAGCAACGGTTAGAACTGGACATGGAACAACAGACTGATTCCAAATAGGAAAAGGAGTACGTCAAGGCTGTGTATTGTCACCCTGTTTATTTAACTTACATGCAGAGTACATCATGAGAAACGCTGGACTGGAAGAAACACAAGCTGGAATCAAGATTGCCGGGAGAAATATCAATAACCTCAGATATGCAGATGACACCACCCTTATGGCAGAAAGTGAAGAGGAACTCAAAGGCCTCTTGATGAAAGTGGAAGTGGAGAGTGAAAAAGTTGGCTTAAAGCTCAACATTCAGAAAACGAAGATCATGTCCACAACAAGAGGTCCCAATAAGTAACATGGTTCTGCCTCCAAAAACTAGCCAGAATTCGGGAGGGGCCAAAAGAGTGAGGAGAGAACCAATATCCCAGAATCCTTTGTGCTGGAACCCATCCTGGCTGAAAGATCAGTGTGCCACCAGGAAGGACCCTGAGTCTGACTACAGACCAGAGATGACTGGTCATAGACAAACCGGAAACTAATCATAAAACAGAAGACTACAAGCCTCATGGCAGAGTAAATTCTCCAGGGTTCCCTTATCCTCCTGCTCTCCACTCAGGCACCCTTTACCAATAAAGGCTCTTGCTTTGTAAGCACACGTATTTCCTCAGGCAATTCATTTCCGAGTGTTACACTAGAGCCCACTCTAAGGCCCTGAACGGGGTCCCCCTTCTTGTAACATGGTGACCAGATTTCTGAAAACAGTAACACTGCAGTGGTGAAAGGATGGTCTTTTCAATAAAGGATATTGGAGTCAACTGAATATCCATATGGCAAAAAAGAGACCTTCATCCTTATCACACCATACACAAAAATCAATTCCAGATGGATTGTAGGTCTAAATGAAAAAGGTAAACAAGAAAGTCTTTAAAAGTACATATGAGAATATTTTCATGACATTAGAGTAGGCAAAAATTTCTTCAACAGGTCACAAAAGCAACAAATATAAAGGAAAAATTTAATAAACTAAACTAATTAAGAACATCTGTTTACCAAAAGTCAGAGTGAAAAATCAAAGAAAGGGAGAAATATATGCAATATTCAAAATAATTATAATTCAAATACATGAAGAACTCTTACAAATTAATAACAGTGTGAACATCCCAAAGAAAAATGGGCAAGAGACTTCAACAAAAGATACTCAAATGTTCAAAAAGCATATGAAAATGTGCTCTACGTCACTTGTCACCAAAGAAATACAAAATACAACCAAAATAGCAAAAACTGGAAAAGACACAACTACCATATATTTGCAAGGATGTAAGGCAACTCATTCTCAAACACTGCTGATGGAAGTATAATTGAATTTAACTTTACAACTACACTGCAAAACTACTTACTAGGATCTATTAAAGCAAATGTCCACACAACTTTCTTGTTCTTGTTCAGTCAACTCAGTCGTGTCCGACTCTGCAAGCCCATGGACTGCAGCACAGCAGGCTTCCCTGTCCTCCACTATCTCCTGGAGCTTGCTCAAACTCAAGTCCATTGAGTCAGTGATGCCATCCAACCACCTCATGCTCTGTTGTCTCTTCTTTTCCTGCCTTCAACCTTTCGCAGCATCAGGGTCTTTTCCAATGAATCGGCTCTTCCCATCAGGTGGCCAAAGTATTGGAGCTTCAGCTTCAGCATCAGTCCTTCCAATGAATATTCAGTACTAATTTCTTTTGGGATTGACTGGTTTGGTTTCCTTGCAATCTAAGGGACTCTCAAGAGTCTTCTCCAGCACCACAGTTCGAAAGCATCAATTCTTCAGTCTTCAGCTTTTTTATTGTCCAGTTCTCCTCACATCCATATATGATTACTGGAAAAACCATAGCTTTCACTATACAGCTCATTGCCAGCAAAGTAATGTCTCTGCTTTTTAATAATTTAACCTAATGTCTAGGTCTGTCATAGCTTTTCTTCCAAGAAGTAAGCATCTTTTAATTTCATGGCCGAAGTCACAGTCCGCAGTGATTTTGGAGCCCAAGAAAATACACTCTGTTACTGTTTCCATTGTTTCCCCATCTATTTGCAATGAAGTGAAGGGACCAGATGCCATGATCTTCATTTTTTGAAAGTTGAGATTTAAGCCAGCTTTTTCACTTTCTTCTTTCACCTTCATCAAGAGGCTCTTTAGTTCCTCTTTGCTTTCTGCCATAAGGGTGGTGTCAACTGCATACCTGAAGTTATTGATATTTCTCCTGGCAATCTTGATTCCAGCTTGTGCTTCCTCCAGTCTGGCATTTCACATGGTGTACTCTGTATACAAGTTAAATAAGCAGGGTGACAGTATACAGCCTTGACGTACTCCTTTCCCAATTTTGAATGAGTCTATTGTTCCATGTCTGGTTTTAGCTGTTGTTTCTTGACCTGCATACAGGTTTCTCAGGTGGCAAGTAAGGTCATCTGATATTCCCATCTGTTTAAGAATTTTCCACAGTTTGTTGGGATCCACACAGCCAAAGGCTTTAGCACAGTCAATGAAGCAGGAATAGATGTTTTTCTGGAATTCTCTTGCTAATCTATGATTCAACGGATGTTGGCAATTTGATCTCTGGTTTCTCTGCCTTTTCTAAATCCAGCTTCTATATCTAGAAGTTCTCGGTTCACATACTGTTGAAGTGCTTATAGCTTGAAAGATTTTGAGCATTACTTTGCTAGTATGTGAAATAAGTGTAATTGTGTGGCAGTTTAAACATTCTTTGGCATTGCCCTTCTTAGGGAATGGAATGAAAACTGACCTTTTCCAGTCCTGTGGCCATTGTGAGTCTTCTAAATTTGCTGGCATATTGAATGCAGCACTTTGACAGCATCAACTTTTAGGATTTGAAATAGCTCACCTGGAATTCCATCACCTCCACTAGCTTTGTTCATAGTGATGCTTCCTACAACCTCCTTGACTTCACACTCCAGGATGTCTGGCTCTAGGTGAGTGATCACACCATCATGGTTCTGTGTATTCTTGTCACCTCTTAATATCTTTAGCTTCTGTTACATCCATACCATTTCTGTCCTTTATTGTGCCCATCTCTGCATGAAATGTTCCCTTGTTATCTCTAATTTTCTTGAAGAGATCTCTAGTCTTTCCCATTCTGTTGTTTTCCTCTATTTCTTTTCATTGTTCACTTAAAAAGGCTTTCTTATCTCCTTGCTATTCTTTGGAACACTGAATTCAGATGGGTATATCTTTCCTTTTCTCCTTTGCCTTTGCTA
This sequence comes from Bubalus bubalis, assembly GCF_019923935.1. Classification (NCBI taxonomy): domain Eukaryota; kingdom Metazoa; phylum Chordata; class Mammalia; order Artiodactyla; family Bovidae; genus Bubalus; species Bubalus bubalis. The sequence continues at coordinate 14,073,584 of NC_059179.1, forward strand.
CTCTTTTCTCAGCTATTTGTAAGGCCTCCTCAGACAACCTTTTTGCATTTTTTTTCTTGGGGATGGTTTTGATCACCACCTCCTGTACAATGTTATGAACCTTCTTCCATAGTCCTTCAGGTACTCTGTCAGATCTAATCCCTTGAATCTGTTTGTCACTTCCACTCTGTAATTGTAAGGGATTTGATTTAGGTCATACCTGAATGGCTGAGTGGTTTTCCCTATTTTCTTCAATTTCAGTCTGAATTTGGCAATAAGGAGTTCATGATCTGAGCCACAGTCAGCTCCCTGTCTTGTTTTTGCTGACTATAGAGATTCTCCATCTTTGGCTACAAAGAATAAAATCAGTCTGATTTCGGTATTGACCATCTGGTGATGTCCATGTGTAGAATTGTCTCTTGTGTTGGAAGAGGGTGCTTTGGTATGACCAGTGCATTCTCTTGGCAAAACTGTTAGCCTTTGTCCTGCTTCTTTTTGTATTCTAAGGCCAAACTTCCCTGTTACTCCAGGTATCTCTTGACTTCCTACTTCTGCATTCCAGTCTCCTATGATGAAAAGGACATCCTTCTTTGGTGTTAGTTCTAGAAATCTTGTAGGTCTTCATAGAATTGTTCAACTTCAGCTTCTTCAGCATTAGTGGTTGGGGCATAGACTTAGATTATTGTGATACTAAATGACTTGCCTTGGAAACGAACCAAGATCATTCTGTCGTTTTTGAGATTGCACCCAGAGCTACATTTCAGACTCATTTGCTGACTCAGAGGGCTACTCCACTTCTTCTAAGGCATTCTTGTCCACAGTAGTAGATATAACGGTCATCTGAATTAAATTTGCCCATTCCACACACCTTATGACCCAGCAATTCTGCATCTAGATATATACATAATAAACATGGCAACAGATGGTCTGCAAAAGACATGCTCAAAACAACATTATTCATAACAGCCCAAACCCAAAACAACCCAAATATCCATTTACAGCAGACTGAATAAATAAATCATGATAGAATCATATAATGGAATATCATAAGGCAAAGATAATGAATAGACTCCAACTTTATAGAACAACCTAGATGAACTGCATGAATGCAATGTGAGGGAAAGAAGTCTGCCATGTAAGAATATATATGATTCCGCTTATATAAAGTTCTAATAAAACTAATTTATGGGTCCAGAAGATAATATGCTGGTAACTTTTGCAGAAAAATAATGATTTATGGGGGATATAAAAGGGGGCCGCAGGGATACTGGTGATACATTCTGTTACACATGTGTATTTACTTTAAAAATTTGGAAAATTCTGTCTCTCTGTTATGAAAGTGAAAGTGTTAGTTGTTCAATTGTGTCCCATTCTTTGCAACCCTATGGACTGTAGCCCATCAGGCTCCTCTGTCCATAGGATTCTCTAGGCAAGAATACTGGAGTGGATAACCATTCCCTTCTCCAGGGGATCTTCCTAACTGAGGATTGAACCTGGGTCTCCTGCATTGCAGGCAGATTCTTTACTGTCCTGACCCACCAGGAAAGCCCATTTTTTGTTCTACTTTCTTTAAATGTATAAAACATATACATGTATTTGCAAAGGTTAACTATCTTCTCTAAGGGAGAGTCGAAAACAGCAAAATCTGGCCAAGTAGGAAGGGGAGCCTTAAGTCTGGGTCACGGAAGCTAGAGAAATAAACTGGGGGGCCAGTGGAGGGAGGGAGGATTCCTATGTACCAGACCAGTATTAGAGGCACACACACACACACACACACACACACACACACACACACATGCGCACGCACAAGCACAAATCCCTTGACTTCAAAGGCCTCACAGTCTAAGGAAGGAAAAATCATTCTGGTCAACTATGATAAATAAGATATCCCCTAAGTCATCTAGAAAACTTCTAAGATTGTTATAGACTAAGGCAATTTACATGCAGGAAGTCCAGAGCATCTAGGAAGGACTTGTTAAGCAATTCTAGATCAGAGTAAGTTTGAGAATGGAACAAGAGAAAGGGAGCAAAAGGAAGCCAAGTGACTCTGGTGTGGTTTGGTGGGCACTCTGAAGAGCACCTGGGGTTCTTTATGCTTCTTGCCTCTCTGTCCATTAGGTTTAAGTTTGTTCACTCATTCATTCAACAATTTTATGAAAAAACCTAGCTGCAAAGTAGCAATTCCAAAACTTCACCTGCTTTTTATTAACCCTGTCTCTAACCTCTACGGAAAAACTGAGGATATTATGCAGTAACTTCCCCAATTTCTCAGCTGCCTCCCTCCCTCTTTACAAACTTACCCATATCCCCACTCATACTTGCTTTCCTCCTACCTCAAAAGAAACTGAGTTCCCCTACAAGTCCACATTAATCCCTCCATCTGTAGTCTAGAGTTCATTCTATCTTGTTTCCTTGAGATCCATTTCATTAGTTAATTATGTCCAGGCTTCTCCTTTCCGTTCCAGAGAAGATACTAAAAAGAAACCTCTAAATCCAAGCTTTACTTCCTTTGACTTCCAGTTGACTCCCTAAATTTACTGCATCTAGCTTCTGCCCTACCATCCTACAAAAATTGCTCTGGCTATTGGTCTTACTCATCAATGACCAACTGACAACTTTTCAATTTTTATTTTATTTGCCATTTATCCTTCATAACACTCTTGTAGTAGGCAGAATTCTAAGGTGGCCCTCCAAGGATTCCAAGCTAGAAGGAAAATAGGAACCCTAGTCCTGCAAAGGCAATTCAGCCAACAAGAAGAATGAACCTGAAAGTGAATCTGACACCCTAAACAGAGAACCCCAGTCATAAAGAACTATAAATTAATAAATGAATGGAGTTTCCTTAAGCCATTAAGCTTGTGGTAATTTGTTACAGAGAAGTAGCAAACTAATACAATATTCCATTGTCTTTGAAGATACTGCTCTCCTGGTTCTTCACTTCTGAAGTTTATTCTCAGTTCTCTTGGCCTCTAAATACAGTTTCCCCGAGAGTTCTCCTAATTCTGCTCTCTCCAAAATAAAGTGTTACATTCATGACCTGGAAAACTGAGTTCACCAGTATCTAGGTTTCCAGAATAAATCTTTTTACAAAGCTCCAAACCACTATTTAAGCAATAACTTGTATAGGATCCTATAGCACTTCTCTTATCTAAATCCTGTTAAATGATACCACCATCCATGTAGTCAATCAAGTTAAGAATCTGGACATGATTTCGTCCTTTTTCTTCCACCTCACTGATGGACAAGTCCAACTGGTCACTAGTGAAAGTCACTCAGTTCAGTTCAGTTCAATCACTCAGTCATATCCGACTCTTTTTGACCCCATGAATCGCAGCACACCAGGCCTCCCTGTCCATCACCATCTCCCGGAGTTCACTCAAACTCACGTCCATCAAGTCGGTGATGCCATCCAGCCATCTCATCCTCTGTTGTCCCCTTCTCCTCCTGCCCCCAATCCCTCCCAGCATCAGGATCTTTTCCAATGAGTCAACTCTTTGCATGAGGTGGCCAAAGTACTGGAGTTTCAGCTTCAGCATCAGTCCTTCCAATGAACACCCAGGACCGATCTCCTTTAGAATGGACTGGTTGGATCTCCTTGCAGTCCAAGGGGCTCTCAAGAGTCTTCTTCTCCAACACCACAGTTCAAAAGCATCAATTCTTCAGTGCTCAGCTTTCTTCATAGTCCAACTCTCACATCCATACATGACCACTGGAAAAACCATAGCCTTGACTAGACGGACCTTTGTTGGCAAAGTAATGTCTCTGCTTTTGAATATGCTATCTAGGTTGGTCGTAACTTTCCTTCCAAGGAATAAGCATCTTTTAATTTCATGGCTGCAATTCTGTCCAACTCTTTGAGACCCCATGGACTGTGTAGTCCATGAAATTCTCCAGGCCAGAATACTGGAGTGGGTAGCCCTTCCCTTCTCCAGGGGATCTTTCCAACCCAGGGATCAAACCCAGGTCTCCCACATTGCAGGTAGATTCTACACCAGCTGAGCCACAAGGGAAGTCCAAGAATACTGGACTGGATTCAGTTCAATTCAGTTCAGTCACTCAGTCCTATCCAACTCTTTGGGACCCCATGGACTGCAGCACACCAGGCTTCCCTGTCCATCACCAACTCCCAGAGCTTGCTCAAACTCAGGTCCATCGAGTCACTGATGTCATCCAACCATCTCATCCTCCGTCATCTCTTTCTCCTTCTGCCTTCAATCTTTCCCAGCATCAAGGTCTCTTCCAATGAGTCAGTTTTTCGTATCAGGTGGCCAAAGTATTGGAGTTTCAGCTTTAGCATCAGTCCTTCCAATGAATATTCAGGACTGATTCCACAAGGGAAGCCCAAGAATACTGGAATGGGTAGCCTATCCCTTCTCCAGGGGATCTTCCCAACCCAGGAATCGAATCAGGGTCTCCTGCATTGCCAACTGAGTTATTAGGGATTGGTCACTAAAACTCGTTAATTTTGCCTTCTAAATTTCTGCTTCCCTTGTGGCTCAGCTGGTAAAGAATCCGCCTGCAATGTGGGAGACTTGGGTTCAATCCCTGGGTTGGGAAGATCCCTTGGAGGAGGGAAAGGCTACCCACTCCAGTATTGTGGCCTGGAGAATTCCATGGGCTGTATAGTCCACGGGGTTGCAAAGAGTCAGACACGACTGAGCAACTTTCACTTTCAAATTTCTGCTTACCATTTCCCCCTCTGCATTCGCAGGCAGCACTTTGTTTCACCTAAACTATGGCAGTAACATCCTAATGTCTCTCATTGCTGTGCTCAGCTGCTCAGTCCTGTCCAACTCTTTGTGACCCCACAGACTGTAGCCTGCCAGGCTCCTCTGTCCGTGGGATTTTCCAGGCAAGAATACTGGAGTGGGTTGCCATTTTCTTCTCTAGGGAATGTCTCTCATAAGTACTCTTTCAAATGTGGCCTCCACACTAAAGCCTGAGTAATCATTCACAGTTTTACCATTTTATGCCCCTTTCTAAAACTCTAATTACTTTTCCCTTGCCAAGAGGATACAATACAACCTGAATCTTCTACTCTTATTCCCAGCCATACCAAACTACTGCTACAGGTCCCTGGATGGATTGTGCCGTGTAGTATAATGCCTATGCACATATTCCTTCTGTCTGAAATACCTTTGTACCTCTTGAAAACCTGCTCCTACTCACCCAAGAGAGCTGACCCTAATCATGTAAGCAAAACTGCCCATTCCTTTCTTTATATACACCTCCATCCCACACACATATCTCTATTATAATATTCTTCATATTTGAGTACTATCTGTTTACACATCTGTCTTTCCTCCAAAAGCTCCAGGATCAGGACCATTTTCATCTTTGGAATTCAGGCTCTAGGCCTGTAATGTAGAGATAAATCAAAGGAGAAAATATACTGTACTTAACAATTTAGAAACTGAAAGTACTTCCTTAACTTTAGATGAAGCCAAATTCTCTTGCCATTAAAGGCATTTCAAAAACACTAGTTTAAAGACACGCTATTTAATGTTTAATGAAGATATTTCATACTAAAATTTGGTGGAATTAATTTACCCTTTCTCCTGTTGTAGGACATTTGTTTCTAAATTTTCATTATTTTCCAAACTTTTGTTTCCTTAAAGCTATATTTCTAAAGAAATCCGGACTTGATGAAAGGCATAACATTAAAGCATCTGATATGTATTAGCAAAATTTTTAAGCTTCAGCAGTTTGTATTTCCTGAAGAATTAACCTTCTAATATGAAAACAGTATATGAATAGTGTATGCAGTCCATAGGGTTTCAAAGAGTCCGACACAGGACTGAGCGACTGAACTGAACTGAACTGATACAAAAAAGAACAATATAGTTATTGTTCTGATAATAACCTAATGTAGAAAGATGTCTCTACTCTTGATTTACCAAATAAGATTAAGTCTCTTTCAGCATCCTAATACGTTTACTACTTCGTCATTCTTCTTTATCATAATTTCATGTGATGATAAATAGTAAAGATATGGTTATGTACTTACATCCTATGTTTGTTGGAGATTTCATTTCAAAGAATGACATGTAAATGTGTACGTGTGTGTTTCCAGATGGCTCAGTGGTAAAGACTCCACCTGCCAATGCAGGAGAAGCAGGAGACGTGGGTTCAATCCCTGGGTCATCAAGATGCCTTGGAGGAGGAGATGGCAACCCACTCCAGTATTCTTGCTTGGAAAATCCCATAGACAGAGGAGCCTGGTGAGCTACAGTCCATGGGGTCACCAAGAATCAGAGATGACTTAGAAACAGCATGTGTATTCCATTAGAGAAAAAAAGATGAGCAGACTTCATCTATGTTCCCTATGTTTCTAGACTTCAACCGTACTAAATCTAAAACCTAATATTCATGGAGGTTGCCAAAAGGTACAAACCTCTAGTTATAAATCAGTCACACAAATGTATTATATGTTTGTAATAATTATATGTTTGTAATAATACTGTAATGTATGTTTGAAAGTAGCTAAGAGAATAGATCTTTAAAGTTCCCATCACAAGAAAAAAAAATTTGTAACTATTAGTGATGATGAATGTTAACTAGATTTATTGTAGTGTTTTCATTTTGCAATGATCACATATCAAACCATTATGTTGTACACATGAAAGTAATATAATATTATATGCAATTATATTTCAATTTTAAAAAAAACCTTATATTCATAAATATTTCAAGTACCCATGTTCACCTTGGGTCTGAATAATGTTCAGTAGACCAAGATATCGGAGAAGGCAATGGCACCCCACTCCAGTACTCTTGCCTGGAAAATCCCATGGATGGAGGAGCCTGGTAGGCTGCAGTCCATGGGGTCGCTAAGAGTCAGACATGACTTGAGCGACTTCACTTTCACTTTTCACCTTAATGCACTGGAGAAGGAAATGGTAACCCACTCTAGTATTCTTGCCTGGAGAATCCCAGGGACGGGGGAGCCTGGTGGGCTGCCGTCTATGGGGTCACACAGAGTCGGACACGACTGAAGCGACTTAGCAGCAGCAGCAGACCAAGATATTTTACATAAAAAGTTTTATGCATCAAAACTTGTAAACATAAACAGGAACTAAATTTGTTTTCTTAAAAAACCGACCCAAACTATTTTTAGATTTTATCCAGTGGCAAATTGAGCCTCCTAATCATAAGGTACTCTCCTCTACAAACTATTTTTGATACAGCATATCTTACTTCATCCCATGGACAGAGGAGCCTGGCCAGCTACAGTCCACAGGGTGGCAAAGAGTTGGACACAACTGAGCAATGGAGCATGCACGCACCTTCCTTCAATCAACCGATCATTTTCGTCCTTTTGTCATGGTAACTCACTTACAAGAACCTTCTGGAGACTGCAAAACTTGCAGAATGATTTCAGAAAATATAATTAATCTTTATATGAGTTATTTCTTCTCCCCCTAAAATAACTGCCATTTTATTTTAAAATTTTTCATTTTAAAATATTATTGTGAAAGGCCATGAGCTCTTTCAGAAGACTTCAAAAATGCAAACCCTACCTAATCTTTTTAAGTTGTTCTTCAAATCTCCTGACAGCTTCACCATTTCATTTTAAATGCTGTTCACAAGTTGCCCTCATTAGACTGGAGTCAACAGGCACCTTTCAAGGAGCTGTTGCAAAAGTATCACCAGCTTCCACAATTTCAACCTCCATCCCCAAAGGTTTAGCTACAGCTTTAAGCATTTTCCCAAGAGCATTCTAATTGCCTGCTGGACAATTTTATGTTCAAGTTTCACCACATCACTCATAGTTATCTATTGGGCAAGAGCAAACATTTACCTTAGTATTTAGAACTCTCCCCTTCTAATCCCAGCTTCTCCAGATAAATATGTCTACTGAACCCTACTGATGCTACTGGTCCCATATGGTATACCCTTCTCACCCTCTCTACTTATCCTAATTTTACCTTTCTCAGGGGCTGAGTTCAAACACCAGTTCCTAAAAAGAGCATTTATCTGTACCACACATTTATAGCTGTGCATTTTTCATGTGTGTGAGTTTCTATTTACCTTTTCTGATATAATTATGTTAACTCCTCAACCAGAACTCTTAAGTTTTTTAAGGGAAGGCACTAGAACTCATGCCTCTGTTCTCCCTCAAAGACAGTCTCTTGCAGGGAGCCGTGGAATAAGAGGTAACATTTATGGCACATACATAGTGTGCCAAATGCTTTCTACTTATTAGTTCATTTACCCATGTAATAAATCTATGCAGTAAGTACTGTTATTGTCCCTAATTTGAGACAAGAAAATGGAAAATTAGAAAGGTGATTTACCTGTCCGAGGTAACAAAATTAGTTTGAACTAAGACTTAATTTCAGGTTTGTCTGACTCTAAATTGTCTTCTGATTAGTGACTCATACAAGCAGAGTTTCTTGTCCTCAATTCAGTTCATTCCAGTTGCTCAGTCGAGTCCAACTCTTGGTGACCCCATGGACTGCAGGACACCAGGCCTCCCTGTCCATCACTAACTCCCGGAGTCCACCCAAACCCATGCCCATTGAGTCTGTGATGCCATCCAACCATCTCATCCTCTGTCCTCCCCTTCTCCTCCCACCTTCAATCTTTCCCAGCAGCAGGGTCTTTTCAAATAAGTTAGTTCTTCGCAACAGGTGACCAAAGTATTGGAGTTTCAGCTTCAACATCAGTTCTTCCAATGAATATTCAGGACTGATTTCAAGACTCTTCTCCAATACCACAGTTCAAAAGCATCAATTCTTCTGTGCTCAGCTTACTTTATAGTCCATCTGTCACATCCATACATGACTTCTGGAAAAACCATAGCTTTCACTAGACAGACCTTTGTTGGCAAAGTAATGTCTCTGCTTTTTAATATGCTATCTAGGTTGATCTTCGCTTTTCTTCCAAGGAGCAAGCGTCTTTTAATTTCATGGCTGCAGTCACCATCTGCAGTGATTTTGAAGCTCAGAAAAATAAAGTCTCTCACTGTTTCCATTGCTTCCCCATCTATTTGTCATGAAGTGATGGGACCAGATGCCATGATCTTCATTTTTTGAATGTTGAGTTTTAAGCCAGCTTTTTCACTCTCCTTTCACTTTCATCAAGAGGCTCTTCAGTTCCTCTTCACTTTCTACCATAAGGGTGGTGTTATCTGCATATCTGAAGTTATTGACATTTCTCCCAGAAATCTTGATTCCAGCTTGTGCTTATCCAGCCCAGCGTTTCTCATGATGTACTCTGCATATAAGTTAAACAAGCAGGGTGACAATATACAGCCTTGACGTACTCCTTTCCCTACTTGGAACCAGTCTGTTGTATCATGTCCAGTTCTAACTGCTGTTTCCTGACCTCCATACATATTTCTCAGGAGGCAGGTCAGGTAGTCTGTATTCCCATCTCTTTAAGAATTTTCCACAGTTTGTTGTGATCCACACCATAAAGGCTTTGGCATAGTCACATAAAGCAGAAGTAGATTTCTTCTGGAACTCTCTTGCTTTTTCGATAATCCAATGGATGTTGGCAATTTGATATCTGGTTGCTCTGCCTTTTCTAAATCCAGCTTCAACATCTGGAAGTTCATGGTTCATGTACTGCTGAAGGCTTGCTTGGAGAATTTTGAGCATTACTTTGCTAGCATGTGAGATGGGTGCAATTGTTGCAGTAGTTTGAGCATTCTTTGGCATTGCCTTTCTTTGGGATTGGAGTAAAAACGGACCTTTTCCAGTCCTGCGGCCACTGCTGAGTTTTCCAAATTTGCTGGCATATTGAGTGCAGCACTTTCACAGCATCATCTTAGGATTTGAACTGGAATTCCATCGTCTCCACTAGCTTTGTTTGTAGTGATGCTTCCTAAGGCCCACTCGACTTCCAGGATGTCTGTTTCTAGGTGAGTGATCACACTCTCATGATTATCTGGGTCGTGAAGATCTTTTTTGTACAGTTCTTCTGTGTATTCTTGCCATCTCTTCTTAATATCTTCTGCTTCTGTTACGTCCATACCATTTCTGTCCTTTATTGTGCCCATCTCTGCATGAAACATTCCCCTGGTATCGCTAATTTTCTTGAATGATCTCTAGCCTTTCTCATTCTATTGTTTTTCTTTATTTCTTTGCATTAATCGCTGAGGAAGGCTTTCTTATCTCTCCTTACTATTTTTGGAACTCTGCTTTCAGATGGGTATATCTTTCCTTTCCTCCTTTGCCTTTCGCTTCTTTTCACAGCTATTTGTAAGGCCTCTTCAGACAACCAATTTGCCTTTTTGCATTTCTTTTCCTGGAAATGGTCTTAATCCCTGCCTCCTGTACAATGTCAGGAACCTCCATCCATATTTCTTCAGGCACTCTGTCTGTTAGATCTAATCCCTTGAATCTGTTTGTCACTTCCACTATGTAATCATAAGGGATTTTATTTAGGTCATACCTGAATAGTCTAGTGGTTTTCCCTACTTTCTTCAATTTGTCTGAAGTTGGCAATAAGGAGTTCATGATCTGAGCCACAGTCAGCTCCTGGTCTTGTTTGTGCTCACTTTACAGAGGTTCTCCATCTTTGGCTGCAAAGAATATAATCAATCTGATTTTGGTATTGACCATCTGGTGATGTCCATGTGTAGAGTCTTCTCGTGTTGTTGCAAGAGGGTGTTTGCTATGACCAGTGCGTTCTCTTGGCAGAACTCCACTAACCTTTGCCCTGCTTCATTCTGTACTCCAAGGGCAAATTTGCCTGTTACTCCAGGTATTTCTTGACTTCTTACTTTTGCATTCCAGTCCCCTATAATAAAAAGGACATCTTTTTTGGGTGTTAGTTCTAGAAGGTCTTGTAGGTCTTCATAGAACTGTTCAACTCTTCAGCATTACTCGTTGGGGCATAGACTTGGATTACTGTGATACTGAATAGTTTGCCTTGGAAACGATCAGAGATTATTCTGTCGTTTTTGAGATTGCATCCAAGTACTGCATTTCAGACTCTTCTGTTGACTATGATGGCTACTCCATTTCTTCTTCGGGATTCTTGCCCACAGCAGTAGATATAATGGTTGCTGCTGCTGCTAAGTCGCTTCAGTCGTGTCCGACTCTGTGCGACCCCATAGACAGCAGCCCACCAGGCTCCCCTGCCCCCGGGATTCTCCAGGCAAGAACACTGGAGTGGGTTGCCATTTCCTTCTCCAATGCAAGAAAGTGAAAAGTGAAAGTGAAGTCGCTCAGTCGTGTCCAACTCTTAGTGACCCCATGGACTGCAGCCTACCAGGCTCCCCCATCCATGGGATTTTCCAGGCAAGAGTACTGGAGTGGGGTGCCATTGCCTTTTCCGGATATAATGGTTACCTGAGTTAAATTCATCCATTCCAGTCCATTTTCGTTCGCTGATTCCTAAAATGTCAATGTTCACTCTTGCCATCTCCTGTTTGACCGCTTCCAAGTTGCCTTGATTCATGGACCTAACATTCCAGGTTCCTATGCAATACTGCTCTTTACAGCATCAGACCTTACTTCCATCACCAGTCACATCCACAGTTGGGTGGTATTGTTACTTTGGCTCCATCTCTTCATTCTTTCTGTAGTTATTTCTCCACTGATCTCCAGTAGCATATGGGGCACCTACCGACCTGGGGAGTTCATCTTTTACTGTCCTATCTTTTTGCTTTTTCATACTGTTCATGGGGTTCTCAAGGCAAGAATACTAAAGTGGTTTGCCATTCCCTTCTCCAGAGGACCACATTTTGTTTCTTGTCCTACTTGATATAAACAGCCAAGCAAATAGTTTGGGCTTCAGAGGTGTGAAGAGAAAGTAAATTATGGTTCAGCAAGTTTCCTTTCTCCCTTTGACACAAAGTTTTATTCAATGAACCTCTTCCAACAACACAAGAGATGAATCTACAAGTGGACATCACCAGATGGACAATACTGAAATCAGATTGATTACATTTCTTTCAGCCAAAGATGGAGAAGCTCTAGATAGTCCAGCAAAAACAAGACATGGAACTGACTGTGGGTCATGAACTCATTGCAAAATTCAGACTTAAACTGAAACAAGTAGGGAAAACCACTCAGCCATTCAGATATGACCTAAATCAAATTCCTTATGACTATACAGTGGAAGTGACAAATAGATTCAAGGGATTAGCTCTAATAGACAGAGTACCTGAAGAACTATGGACAGAGGTTCATAAAATTGTACAGGAGGCAGTGATCAAAACAATCCCCAAGAAAAAAAAATGCAAAAAGGCAAAAATGGTTGTCTGAGAAGGCCTTACAAATAACTGAGAAAAGGAGAGAAGCAAAATGCAAAGGAAAAACAGGAAGGATATACCCATCTAAATGCAGAGTTCCAAAGAATAGCAAGGAGAGATAAGAAACCCTTCATAAGTGAACGATGCAAAGAAATAGAGGAAAACAACAGAATGGGAAAGACTAGACATTTTCTCAAGAAAGCTAGAGATACCAAGGGAACATTTCATGCAGAGATGGGCACAATAAAGGACAGAAACAGTATAGACCTAACAGAAGCAGAAGATATTAAGAAGAACTGGCAAGAATACACAGAAAAACTACAAAAAGGATCTTAATGACCCAGATAACCACGATGGTGTGATCACTCACCTAGAGTCAAGCATCCTATCATGTGAAGTCAAGTGGGCCTTAGGAAGCATCACTACAAACAAAGCTAGTGGAGGTGATGGAATTCCAGCTGAGCTATTTCAAATCCTGGATGATGATGCTGTGAAAGTGCTGCAGTCATTATGCCAGCAAATATGGAAAACTCAGCAGTGGCCACAGGACTGGAAAAGGTCAGTTTTCATTCCAATCCCAAAGAAAGGCAATGCCAAAGAATGTTCAAACTACCACACAATTGCATTTATTTCACATGTGAACAAGGTAATGCTCAAAATGTTTCAAGCCAGTATGTGAACTGAGAACTTCTAGACATAGAAGTTGGATTTAGAAAAGGTAGAAGAACCAGAGATCAAATTGCCAACATCCGTTGGATCATGGAAAAAGCAAGGGAGTTCCAGAAAAACATCTATTCCTGCTTAATTGAGTGCGATAAAAACCTTTGACTGTGTGGATCACAATAACTGTGGAAAATTCTTAAACAGATGGGAATATCAGACGAAGTTACTTGCCTCCTAAGCAACCTGTATGCAGGTCAAGATGCAATAGTTAGAACTGGACATGGAACAATGGACTGGTTCAAAATTGGGAAAAGAGTATGTCAAAGCTGTATATAGTTACCCTCTTTATTTAACTTGTATGCAGAGTACATCATGTGAAATGCCAGGCTAAATGAAGCTCAAGCTGTAATCAAAACTGCCGGGAGAAATATCAATAACCTCGGATATGCAGATGACTCCACCCTTTTGGCAGAAAGCAAAGAGGAACTAAAAAGCCTCTTGATGAAGTTGAAAGAGGAGGGGGAAAAAGCTGTCTTAAAACTCAACATTCAAAAAACTGAGATCATGGCATCCAGTCCCATCACTTCATGGTAAACCGATGGGGAAACAATGAAAACAGTAACAGAGTGTATTTTCTTGGGCTCCAAAATCACTGCAGATGGTGTCTGCATCCATGAAATCTAAAAATGCTTGCTCCTTGGAAGAAAAGCTACAACAAACTTAGACAGTGTATTAAAGCGCAGAGACATCCCTTTACTGATAAAGGTCCATATAGTCAAAGCTATGGTTTTTCCAGTAGTCATGTGAGATTTGCACTGACTAAAAGAAGGCTGCATGTTGAAAAATTGATGCTTTTGAACTGTGGTGTTGGAGAAGACTCTTGAGAGTCCCTTGGACTGCAGTGAGATCAAACCAGTCAATCCTAAACGAAATCAATCCTGAGTATTCATTGGAAGGACTGAAGCTGAAGGTGAATCTCCCATACTTGGGCCACCTAATGCGAAGAGCTGACTTATTGAAAAAGATCCTGATGATAGGAAAGATTGAGGGCAGGAGAAGGGGGAAAAAGAGGATGAGAGTGCTTGGATGGCATTATTGACTCAATGGGCATGAGTTCAAGCAAGCTCTGGGAGATAGTGAAGGACAGGGAAGCCTGGCATCCTGCAGTCCATGGGGTCACAAAGAGTTGCACACAACTGAGCGACTGAACAACTTTCCTTTCTCCCCTTGACTCAAAACTTTTATTCAATGACCTTTGCCTGAGGACCAAAGATAAATTCTAACCAAAAGATTGCAGATTCCATCTATGGGCAGGACCTAGTCCCCCTCCAGAGTGTTCTAAAAACAACATGATTGCTCCCAAGAGGATGAATCATCAAAATAACTGATTTCAGTCTTAGATCTAGAGAATAAGGCTAGTTCAGGCCTGAAAACCATGGACAAAATCTTTCTTGGCCATGGTCTCTATACAGGTATGCAGCAGGTGTTGTACAAGTTAATGAGTCACCAGGATCACCAGAACCAAAGGGAAGGGCAATGGTCAATGTTTCTACCCACGTCACCCCTAGATCCTGGTATCTGAAACTGTGTGATATCAATGCCTTACATTCACAGAGGGGATTAGACTTTACCAGACTCCAACTTATTATCTCATTTGCTGTGGAGAAATAGCACTAACAGGGCCCTCGTGTTTGCTTTTGCAGTGCACCAGAAAGCTGGCCAAGGAGGCTAGTGGAGACTGAAATCTCCCACAGGCTCTGCTCGCCAGGCTCATGACTCATAGTGGCAGACCTTTATCTGCCTAGAGGAAAAGGCACCTTTTCTTCATTTCCACAAAGAAACTGTATGAACAGGTGAGAGCACCAAAGGTGACTACTGGGATCCCTATGTTAAATATGTGAGTGTCAATTATATCTCAATAAAGCTAGAAAAATAAATAATAAATAAAGAAGTGGAAACCCAGGCTCAAAGATGTCACAAGATACAGTTATAAGTGGTGGATCTAAGATTAGAATTCAAGTCTTCCAACTTACTAGTTAGCATGCATTTTCAACTATACTATAAGTCTCCCATTGTTTCAGTTTAATGTAGGCTGTCTCTGACTTCTCATGTGGCAGACTGGTATCCTTAGCACTTTGCTCCAACAAAGTCCCAAGCTTTTTGGTGTATCTCTGTCCTGAAGCCACAGCTGTCCTGTTATTGAGGAAGCCGAGAAACAGATATGTGTGCCAACTGTACCAAAAGGGACACTTTAGATGGATCTCCTACCACTTTTGGAAAAGCAAATTAGACCACCTGTCCTAATGTTATGCATCATACATCATCACAGTGGCAGAGAGTCAGCTTTATTAATATTATGGGAGGTGGTGTGTAGAAAAGTCATGCAGTATGAAATCCAATTATCTAAATTTAGAGACTAGCATTGCCATTTATTAGCTGCCTGGCCCTGGGAGATAACAATTACAAATATTCACTGAGCACATACTATTTGCCTGTACTTTGTTTACATAATGACTAACTTCATACAATCCTAAGAGGTATATAACTTCATTACTTCCACTTCACAGGCAAAGATACTGAGGCTCTGGGGGAATTCAGGTAACTCACCCTAGGTTACACTGTTGGGAAGTGGAAGAACCAGGAATAAAACCCTAGCAATATGACTCTAAAACCTATGTTCTTAATTTCTCAGTCTTTGATTCCTCTAGAATAAAACAGAGATAATAACAGCTGCCCAACCTAACTAATCAGAATTATATTAGCAAGTACAAGGGCATTTTTAATAAACTGTAAAGTAATAGAGGTCAATGTATGAAATCCAAAGCTAACACTGACAAGCAGATGGGTTTATCTGGAAGATCTACACACAGACAGATTTCCTTGTCTCCTTTCCACTTAATACGGAGAGTCAAACAAGTTGTGTAAAGCCCATGCTGCTTCTAACAACAATGATCTTGCTATCCAGACATTTCTTACCTTACCTCTTTCCATATCTTGAGTTCCTACTTATGGAAGCAGAAATCAATGTTATATATCCTTAAACTGCTAGAGAGTACAGATTTTTTAAATTATTATTAGTTTCAACACCTAGTTTCAGAGAATTTTTTCACCATCTGGTGATGATGATGTTTATACTATCTGATCACTTATTTACATGATGTGCTTAGTCACTCAGTCATGTCTGACTCTTTGCAACCCCACAAACTGTAGCCAGCCAGCTTCCTCTGTCCATGGATTCTCCAGGCAAGAATACTGGAGTGGATTGCCTTTTCCTTCTCCAGATCTTCCCAACCCATGGATCGAACCCACATCTCCTCTGTCTCCTGCACTGGCAGGCGGATTCTTTACCACTAAAACTGGGAAGCCTAGTGGATGAATAAGCTCAGGTCTATTTTGACTCCAGACCTCAAGTTCTAAAGCTTAAGCTTATCCCTCACATCTTAAGTTCTTATCCCTCACATCTTGACATGCCCAGAGGACAATGCCCACATTTTCTTTACAATTACTGCCTCCCATTGTTCATCTCACACGCTAGTAAAGTAATGCTCAAAATTCTCCAAGCCAGGCTTCAGCAATATGTGAACCGTGAACTTCCTGATGTTCAGGCTGGTTTAAGAAAAGGCAGAGGAACCAGAGATCAAATTGCCAACATCCGCTGGATCATAGAAAAAGCAAGAGTTCCAGAAAAACATCTATTTCTGCTTTATTGACTATGCCAAAGCCTTTGACTGTGTGGATCACAATAAACTGTGGAAAATTCTTCAAGAGATGGGAATACCAGACCATCTGATCTGCCTCTTGAGAAACCTGTATGCAGGTCAGGAAGCAACAGTTAGAACTGGACATGCAACAACAGACTGGTTCCAAATAGGAAAAGGAGTTCGTCAAGGCTGTAAATTGTCACCCTGTTTATTTAACTTATATGCAGAGTACATCATGAGAAATGCTGGACTGGAAGAAACACAAGCTGGAATCAAGATTGCTGGGAGAAATATTAATAACCTCAGATACGCAGATGACACCATCCTTATGGCAGAAAGTGAAGAGGAACTCAAAAGCCTCTTGATGAAAGTGAAAGTGGAGAGTGAAAAAGTTGGCTTAAAGCTCAACATTCAGAAAACAAAGATCATGGCATCCGGTCCCACCACTTCATGGAAAATAGATGGGGAGACAGTGGAAACAGTGTCAGACTTTATTTTTCTGGGCTTCAAAATCACTACAGATGGTGACTGCAGCCATGAAATTAAAAGACGCTTACTCCTTGGAAGGAAAGTTATGACCAACCTAGATAGCATATTCAAAAGCAGAGACATTACTTTGCCAACAAAGGTCCATCTAGTCAAGGCTATGATTCTTCCTGTGGTCATGTACGGATGCGAGAGTTGGACTGTGAAGAAGGCTGAGCGCCGAAGAATTGATGCTTTTGAACTGTTGGAGAAGACTCTTGAGAGTCCCTTGGTCTGCAAGGAGATCCAACCAGTCCATTCTGAAGGAGATCGGCCCTGGGATTTCTTTGGAAGGAATGATGCTGAAGCTGAAACTCCAGTACTTTGGCCACCTCATGCGAAGAGTTGACTCATTGGAAAAGACTCTGATGCTGGGAGGGATTGGGGGCAGGAGGAGAAGGGGACAACAGAGGATGAGATGGCTGGATGGCATCACTGACTCGATGGACGTGAGTCTGAGTGAACTCGGGGAGTTGGTGATGGACAGGGAGGCCTGGCGTGCTGCGATACATGGGGTCGCAAAGAGTCGGACATGACTGAGCGACTGATCTGATCTGATCTGATCTGATTGTTTTAGTCACCATATTTTTTCAACCAAAAGTCAAAACAGGTGGCCTGATCATCTGAAATAATTAAACTCCAGAAAAATCCAGGACCTGTGCTTATTGGGCCTTTATCTTCCTGCAATGTACCTGATCACTTAGAACAAGCCCTATTCACGTTGTTCTCAGCTTCTCTTTTGAGCGCAGGCCTGGCTCCTCATTGTGTTAAATTCATTTCTCAAACAGGGGCCCTATCTAAACCCTTCTCCCAAAGGCCTCAGAGGTTTCTAGAGAATGTGACCTTGACTAGTGTTACCATTCTAAAAATTTCTTCTCAAAAATTAAAACAATGAAAGAAGAAACTTTTTTCCTCTTTTTTTTTCTTCTTAAAATAAGATGTCCTTGAGACACCCCTTTGGGGAGAATCTCCCACTCTTCTATCAATGGGCTCTCCTAGGCAAAGCAAGGAAAAGGAAAAGAGAAGTATATCTGTTCTCTTAAGGGAGAGGCACTGTTTGGCCTCTCCTTTCTAAAGTGGCTCTTCATTGCAATTTGACTTGTAGGTCCTCCCAGAGAGGACAAAAAAGAAAGCACAAGCTCTAAACTTCATATGCAGAAATAATCTGGAAGTTCATTCATTCAGCACATTTTCTAAGCACCAGCTATGCAATAGGCTCCCAGTATTTACTATCCCTCTCTTTCATCTAAAATGCAAGGTCAAGAATACTCAAAAGTAATATATGAGAGAGAAAAGATATTTCTACATGGGAGAAATGGTTATTGAAAAAATAAAAATTAATAAGAAATACCAGATAAGTGCTTAAAGAACAAAAAAGGTGATGTGATTAAGGGACTGGTACAGTATTTATATTAGGTAGTCATTAAAAGCCTCAAATTGGAGAATTTGGTTCCAAATTGGGAAAAAAGTACGTCAAGACTGTATATTATCACCCTGCTTATTTAACTTGTATGCAGAATACATCATGTGAAATGCCAGGCTGGATAAAGCTAAAGTTTGAATCAAAATTGCCCAGAGAAATATCAATAACCTTAGATATGCAGATGACTCCACCCTTTTGGCAGAAAGCAAAGAGGAACTAAAAAGCCTCTTGATGAACCTGAAAGAGGAGAGTGAAAAAGCTGGCTTAAAACTCAACATTCAAAACACTGAGATCATGGCATCCAGTCCATCATTTCATGGCAAATAGATGGGGAAACAATGGAAACAGTAACAGAGTGTATTTTCTTGGGTCCAAAATCACTGCAGATGGTGACTGCAGCCATGAAATTTAAAAATGCTTGCTCCTTGGAAGAAAACCTACAACAAACCTAGACAGCGTATTAAAAAGCAGAGACATCACTTTACTGACAAAAGTCCATCTAGTCAAAGCTATGGTTTTTCCAGTAGTCATGTATGGATGTGAGAGTTGGACCATAAAGAAAGCTGAGTGCCGAAGAATTGATGCTTTTGAACTGTGATGTTGGAGAAGACTCTTGAGTGTCCCTTGGACTTCAATGAGATCCAACCAATCTATCCTAAAGGAAATCAGTCCTGAATATTCATTGGAAGGACTGATGCTAAAGCTGAAACTCCAATACTTCGGCCACCTGATGTGAAGAGCTGACTCATTAGAAAAGACCCTGATGCTGGGAAAGATTGACGGCAGGAGGAGAAGGGTATGACAGAGGATGAGATAGTTGGAGGGCATCACTGACTCAATGGACATGAGTTTGAGCAAGCTCCAGGAGTTGGTGATGGATAAGGAAGCCTGGCGTCCTGCAGCCCATAGGGTCGCAACTGAGCGACTGAACTGACTGAAAAGTCTCAAATGTGAGGTAACACCTGAATTAAGTTCACACCTAAATTAAAAGGACTTCTTGGTAGCTCAGTCAAGAATCTGCCTGCAATGCGGAAGATCTGGATTCGATCCCTAGGTCGGGAAGATCCCCTGGAGGAGAGAATGGCTACCCACTCCAGTATTGCCTGCACAATCCCATGGACAGAAGAGCCTGGCAGGCTACAGTCCATGGGGTCACAAAGAGTTGGACACAACTGAGCAACACTTTCTCTTTCAGCCATGTGAAGACTGGTAGTGGAGGACACAAAGAAACCAGTTAATGTGAAGATCTTAATGCAGGAGGAATAAGCCTTTAAAGCAGAAGTTGGCAAACCTTTTCTGTAACCGGGCCACATAG
Organism: Bubalus bubalis; assembly: GCF_019923935.1. Taxonomy (NCBI): domain Eukaryota; kingdom Metazoa; phylum Chordata; class Mammalia; order Artiodactyla; family Bovidae; genus Bubalus; species Bubalus bubalis. The sequence continues at coordinate 14,093,398 of NC_059179.1, forward strand.
CAAATATTTTAGGCTTTGCAAGTCACATAAGGTCTCATGTTACATATTCTTCTTTGTTTTTGTTCCTGTTGTTGTAAGTTGTTTTACAATCCTTTAAAAATGTAAAACCCCTTCTTAGTTCCCTGCCAGTATAAAAATAGGCTTCCAACAAAATTTGGCCCCTCTTAGTTTTCTGACCCCTACTTTAGAGGAACATCTAATCTATTGTAGCCAGAGAACAAGTAAACAAGGAGCAAGTGGTACGAGATGAGGTCTGAGAGGCAGTCAGGAGCCATATGGTGCAGTGCCTTTTAGGCTAAATTAAGATTTTGGATTTGTTTTTTCCAAGTGTGATGGGAATCCTCTGGAGAGGTTTAAGCAGGGCAGTGGCATAATCTGATTTATACTTTTAAAAGGCCATCGTAGTTGTGTGTGAAAAACACTCTGGTGGGGCTAAGAGTAGAAACAGAGAGAGAGTTGATTAGGAGGCCAGCTATTGTATCACTCAGGCAGGAGGGAACAAGGGTGGTGATGTGAAGAGACAGAAAGAATTGAACAGAAGGGGAACTAAACACTCTCGATGAAAGCTCTATTTATTATGGATAAACAAAAACATGGAATAATTCTTGAAATTTTACTTTAAAATCAAAAGTACTATAAAGAGCTTGATTAACAGAAAAATCTTGGTTACTCAAAGTTTTAGCAATATTTTGACATGTTTGATTTATAGATACTTGACTTTCAGGAAGATCATCATTTCCCCTCTCTCTCTGAACCATTTCCTCTAGTGAAATGATTCCATTTCTCCTCTGGTCCCTGATACTCATTATTTTCCTTGTTTCATTTAAATGAAGCATACTGAGAATGTTCCTCTCATTTCAGAGTGCACTGCAGTCAACCAAAAGAGCAAAACTATTTGCTCTTTTAAAATCCAAGAAACTTCCAACTTCCCTGTACCATGCTGCTGCTGCTAAGTCACTTCAGTCATGTCCGACTCTATGTGACCCCACAGACGGCAGCCCACCAGGCTCCCCCGTCCCTGGGATTCTCCAGGCAAGAACACTGGAGTGGGCTGCCATTTCCTTCTCCAATGCATGAAAGTGAAAAGTGAAAGTGAAGTTGCTCAATCGTGTCCGACTCCTAGCGACCCCATGGACTGCAGCCTTCCAGGCTCCTCTGTCCATGGGATTTTTCAGGCAAGAGTACTGGAGTGGGGTGCCATTGCTTCTCCGTGAGGAAGCTGTAAATGTAGGTGGTTCTCACTCTATCCAAACTCATTTTCTTATTCTTTCTCTGATAAAAATGAAGCTGAGTTTTTGAAAATTCTTCAAAGTGTACATTTAATTTGGGCACTTTTGGTGTATATTTGGGGGAGAAGACTAATTAGATAGTGTCATAGGTTAGATTCCTTGGAGATAGATTCTGAGACCAAGTTTTTCAAGGAAGTGATTTACTGAGGCAGGACGAAACTGGCAAATACATCTGCATTGAAATGAGGATGATCAGGAGAGTCAGAGAGTCACTGATTGCAAAGTGGTTGTAACTCAGCCAATACCTGTGGTAGCTGGGATGGGTCCCTCAGACTTGTCTTCAAACGAGGCAAGGAGGCTGGGTCTTTGCATCCTAAATCAGCCGGTCACTGGCCGTGGGCCTCTGAGAGGATAACCTAAAGAGAGGCAGTTCTCTGCAACCAAAGGCAACACCCAGCAAAAACAAAGCTTTTCACCATCAGGAGCTAAAATTCCCAGCAGCTGAGGGATGAAGAGAGGCCCTGGGTTGGAACACCACAGTACCTACTGCAAAGGAACACTCCAGTATTCTCATATGGTCATTTCTATCATTTAATATTTATCAAGGCACATAGTATTTTACCATGACTATGTATGGATGTGAGAGTTGGACTATAAAGAAAGCTGAGCGCCAAAGAATTGATGCTTTTGAACTGTGGTGTTGGAGAAGACTCTTCAGAGCTCCTTGGACTGCAAGGAGATCCAACCAGTCCATCCTAAAGGAGATCAGTCCTGGGTGTTCATTGGAAGGACTGATGCTAAAGCTGAAACTCCAATACTTTGGCCACCTGATGTGAAGTGCTGACTCATTGAGAAGACCCTGATACTGGGAAAGATTGAGGGCAGGAGGAGAAGGGGACGACAGAAGATGAGATGGTTGAATAGCATCACTGACACAATGGACATGGGTTTGGGTGCACTCTGGCAGTTGGTGATGGTTAGGGAGGCCTGGCGTGCTGCGGTTCATGGGGTCGCAAAGAGTCGGACACAACTGAGCGACTAAACTGAACTGATATAGTACTTTTTTTTTTTTGCAGCCACATATATAATTCTGTAAGTTTTCTAGCTACATTAAATAAGTTTACAAAATAGAAACAGGTGAAATAAATTTTAATAGTATATTTTATGTAATCCAGTATGTCCTAAATATATTTCAACTTAGAACCAACATAATAAAGTATCAGTGAAATTCTTTCCATGCTTTTTAAAATACGATGGCTTTAAAAGTCAATGTGTAGTTTACCCTTAATCTGGACTAGTGACTAGTCTTTTATTAGCAGTTTTAGTATACCAAATACACTAATTAGCATGCCAATTGGTATTTGTCACATAAAACAATATTTTACCACATAAAGTATTTTTTTACTAAATACAGAGACTTCATGTTCAAGTGTTTAGGAACACACTGTCAAAAACTACTGCTGGAAAAGTGACTCAAGTGTCATTTCAACTGTGTACCTTTATGAGTTGATGATTAAACCAGTCATTTTTGACTCTTGCTCCTCCCTTATCAAGTTCTATGGCACCTTCCGTGATAAGACACCTCCATCTCTACTTTTTTGTCACTGACAACAATTCTGGTCCCCACCTTCATTTCCTCAAACATCTCCTATGCCCAATTTCATCCAAGTTGTGTTTTTTGGGGGTGGGGGAGGGGGGATGTTCCATTGCATGACTTGCATTAATTACTCAAAATAGCCACTGTGTAAGGCACCAGGAAAATAACATTGAGCAAAAAAAGACAATTCCGCCATCTCTCATGAATGTGAATTTCTAGTGAATGAGAAGGACTTTAAATAGTAAATTCCATGATAAACAATTTCATGGCAGCTGTGATAAAAATGCAATGAAAAAGTAACTGATGTTATGAAACTACATAATGCTGGGACCTGAACTAGGGGGTCAGAGATGGGTTTTCTAGAGTAAATAAGATGAACCTTAAAGGATAAAGTTCACAAGAAGCATGCTTCATGCAAAGAGAATACTATGCTTCTTACCGTCAGGATCTGAAGAGGAGGAAGCATGGTATGTTCAGGAACTAAAGAAGAAAGCCAGTAGCCAGTATGCTAGAGCTCAGGGTTCATTTGTGAAGCAGAGGAAGGTGTTGGGGAGTAAAGTTAAGCAAGAGAAAGTAAGCAAGGGCAATATGAAACCATTAGAAACAGGGTGTTTTTTTACTTTTAATGTTTCATTTTAAAATAATTTCAGAATCACAAAAATGTTGCAAAAAAAAATTCCCTACACTTTTCACCCACATTCTCCAAATGCTCACATCTTAAATTACCTCAGTATAATTATCAAAATCAGAAAACTAACACTGATTCAGTGTTAATTAGATACTATTATCTAATTTACAGTCTAGGGAGGGGGGTTGAGGAGGGGGGGCCATTCATGTACACCTGTGGCCGATTCATGTTGATATATGCCAAAAACTGTCACAATATTGTAAAGTAATTATTCTCCAATTAAAATTAATTAATTTTTTTAAAGTCACTGTGTCAGATATTAATCAATAATAATTGTTTAAATTTCATGTATGTTTTTCCAGAACTATTCATTTTTTTGCTTAATTGATATAAACTACTGGATTTCCTTTTAGAATAATGCCTAAACTTCCCCTATTATGTTTATTTACTTTTGGAAAAATATCTTTTAGACATCAAACCAATGACAAGAAATAATATATATTATCACTAGCTTCAGTTGGTTTTGCAAGAAAACAACCTGTGCTTTAAACTAAAAAAATAAAGTTAATGCAGTCTAAAAATAATAATAATTATTATTATTATTATTTCCGATCCACATCTTACCAGCTAGCCAACTAATGCCCCTTTTCAGAATCCAACTGAAAATCACATACTGCATTTAGTTATCATATCTCCTTAAATATGGGACAGTTCCTCAGTCTTTGTCTTTCATAACCCTGACACTTTTTTTTTTTACTACAAGGCACAGCATGTGGGGTCCTAGCTTCCCAACCAGGGATCGAACCTGTGCCCCCTGTAGTGGAAGCATGGAGTCTTAACCACTGGAATGCCAGGAAAGCCCTGACCTTGACACTTTTGAAAAGCACTAGCCAGTTACTTGGTAGAATGATCCTCAACTTTGGTGTATCTGATGTTTCTTCATGATCAAATTCATATCATGCATTTTTGGCAATAATATCACAGAAATCACATGCATCCTTTCAAAAGAAAGGTTATGTGGACATGACCCATGGTGGTGATGATAACTTTGATCACTTGGTTAAGGTACTGCCTGCCAGATTTCTCCACTATAAAGCTACTGTTTTTTCCTTTTTACTTAACTATCTTTGGGAAGATACTTTCTGACTATGCAAACATCCTATTTATCAACATATTTTTACCCATTAATTTTAGCATCCATCAATGATTCTTGCCTGTATCTGTTATTCCTGTAGTGTTTGCAAGTGGTGATTTGCTATTTTCATCAACCCTTTTAATTATCTGGAATGCCACTATAAGGAAGAATTTTTCCTTCTCCCCTGATTTATTCATTTATTTTTATCAGCATAGACTCACAGATTCATATTTTATTCTATAGGTTATAATTCATTATGATTTATAAGGTTATTAAAAATGTCCCTGATTTGGCCACTGGGGCCCCATCAAGTTGACACCTAGGCCCTTTTGACATAGCCCTGTCATCTTTTGAGCACATCCCTACTTTCTGGCACTGTGGATGTTCCAGGTTGATGTATTTTTTCTACCAGTCTAGAATTAGCAATTTCTCCAAAGAACCCTTGTTGCCTGTATTAGAGACATTAGATATATTCATTGGTTTGGGGAGGTAAATGCCTTAGGCCCTACCAGCAGATACAGCCAAAAGAGTATGTATGCACATATCTGTGTGTGTTTATCTATGTATCTGTATCTATAAAATCAAGAGTTTGTACTGATACTTCCGATTCCAAACATCTCGGTATTCATTCTAGCCTTAGAAGTGTCTCTCCCTTTTAAAAATTCACTAAATATTTACTGAACACCTGCCAAGGGCCAGGCTCTGTGCAAGGAACGGGGGGTACAAGAGTGAACAAAACAGGTAGGGTCCTGTCCTGCCCTCATGAAGCTTAAAAGGCATAATTTATGGATTACTCCCCTTTTCTCCAAATCGCTAAATTTATGCTTTCTACTGGCTCCTTCTCTCCAGGATTTAAACAGGCCAGAGGATTTCAAGCAGGTAACATGATCAGTTCTACATTTCTAAACAAGTCATTCTGCTTGGGAATCAAAGGAAGAAAAAGTAACTGGAGAGGTCAATTTTCAAATCAGTTGAAGCGGGATGAAGGCATAGGTGGGGAGACCGATAATGAGACTAGTCCAAGTAAGAGATGACTGGCAACTGGACTGGGGTGAAGGGAGGGACAATGGAAACAAAGAAATGGATTCGAGAAGCATTTAGGAGATAAACGGAGCATACCTGATGACTGACTGAAGGGTAGGGGATGAGGTGAGGGAGAAGGATGACTGGAGGAGGACTCCTAGATTTCACAGATTTCCATGTATTGTAAACATATGACAATCTGTCTCTTCATTAAATTGTAAACAACCTGATGACAAGAACACACAAATATCATTCACATCTTTGTGTCTCCAATATTTTCTACAGTGCCTGGTACACAGTTGGAGCTCAAGAAATGATGCTGAATAAAACAAATAGGTGAACTTTCTCAGACTTATCAAGTTGAGATTTCAGCTGTAGGGTATCAAATTAGTTATAATACATTCATAAAAGCTTTAATAGAAGAAAACTACTTATGCTGAATATCTATTCTCCCCAAAGAGCATATCCTGGTCTTTTAGTATATTACGTACACTTTCTCTTCCATCATTAGTTCATCTTACCCAAGAGATAAAACCCAGAAGCTATAAGATAGAAGTAAACATTTGACCATAACAATGAAATTTCACTTCACACCCATCAAACTGCCAAAAATTAATGCCTATGAATTGCCTATTGCTTGCAGGGGAGTGAGGCTAAGAGGAGGCCTCTGTTTCCTCACCTCGCAAATGGAACCACGGGGATTAAGTGAAATGTTTCTAGACTCAAGCAGGCATTTACTAAAAACTCACACACTGCCTTTTTACACATCCATATACTCCTCCTTCAAGACCCAGTTCTTACTCCTCCACTAGGAAGCCTGCCCAGACCACTCCAACATGCAGCTACTTCTTTTCCCTTCTCTGAGCTTCTGCGATACCTATCTGTGAAATTTTTCAAAGATTAATCATAGGTGGATCTGTGATTGCTCTTGCAATCAGTCACTTTCTTCTTTACTTGTTATTTCACTATTTGTATACTCATACTCTGTTCTCCAATGGAGTCAGAGGTCTCTGGATTCAAAAGTCAGCTATTTGAACTGTGGTGTTGGAGAAGACTATTGAGAGTCTCTTGGACTACAAGGAAATCTAACCAGTCCATCCTAAAGGAGATCAGTCCTGGGTGTTCATTGGAAGGACTGATGTTGAAGCTGAAACTCCAATACTTTGGCCACCTGATGCGAAGAGCTGACTCACTGGAAAAGACCCTGATGCTGGGAAAGATTGAGGGCAGGAGGAGAAGGGGACGACAGGGGATGAGAGAGTTGGATGGCATCACCGACTTGAGGGACATGGGTTTGGGTGGACTCCGGGAGCTGGTGATGGTTTAGGGAGGCCTGGCGTGCTGCGGTTCATGGGGTTGCAAAGAGTTGGACACAACTGAGCGACTGAACTGAACTGAACTGATACTCATACACTGTTCTCCAGTGAAGTCAGATGTCTCTGGATTCAAAAGTCAGCTATTGCCACTTATTTGCTATGACTTCATCTTCCCAATGTTCACGCTCTTCTGTGTGATACAAGAGACACAGTCATCTATCTGTTAAGGTCACTGTTAGGATTTGGGATAATGTGTGTAAAGGGTCCACATATTAGGTGTTCCGTAAGTAGATGCCAACAAGCACTCGTTGAGAGCAGCTCTCAGATCTTTTTCAAATTTCAATACCCTCCTAGATGCAGCACCTCACAGAGTGGCTCACACATGGCTGCTGCTTGATGGTTTATTTACTTACACTATACCTTATCCAAAAAGGACCTAAAGCAGGTATGTGTTCAACAAATATTTGTTGAGTGATAACAGGCTGCACTTTGCTGTCAGATTTTCTCTTTCTTTCTGTTTTTCCATAATAAACAGAACCATCAGAATATTGTGACATTTTTTGACCACACAGCTTGAGGCATCTCAGTTCTTGACCAGGGACTGAACCCAGGCCATGACAGTGAAAGCCCAGAATCCTAACCACTAGATCACCAGGGAACCCCCCATATTATGACTTTTTAAAAGTCTTCACTCATCCTTCACCTGCATCAAGTATTTTTTCAATTTAATTTCAAAAATTTTAACTATAAAATACAGGTTCCTGGCAAAAATGAAAACATCCAAAGGGAATAAAATGAAAAGTAGGTTCCTCTTCCGATATTCAGTTTCACTATCCAGAGGTAATACTTAAAAAAAAAAAGTCCTATGTGTCTTTTTATTGGCCTTAGTGTTTGGCAAATACTCAACCTTCTTTAAGCTATTACTTCAAGATTTTTCCCTGATTTAGCATCCTAAGAACATAAGCTCCATAAGAGCATTTTTGTCTCTTTTGTTCTCCTCTGTTCCCAGCACCTAGACAGTACATGAAACCGTAACCGTATGTTCAATAAGCGCTTGCTAACGCATGGACTTCCTTTTGAGGAATTGCCGCCACTCAAGGTACACTGCCTGCCTTTAGCCAAGTGGCAAGGAAGACTGATTAGATGTTCCCTCCTCAGATTTTGATCTGTGAGCAGAATACAAACAGTTGGAGGGAGCTGAACCCATATGAGAGCATGGAATGTTTCTGCAAGAAGGTGGTCTGTAGTGGCTGCTACCTGACTGCTTCCAGCCTGGTTCTCCTGCCTTACTTTCAGTCCTGTGAGCTCACCCAATTCCTTCCAATAAATTGCCTTTTGCTTAAGTTAGCTCAGCACTTCTTACCCTCAGCACTGTTGACATCTTAAGCTACATTATCTTTGCTGTGAAGGGCTGTTCTGTACCTTACAGTATGTTCAGCAGAATCCCTGATCTCAACTTGTTGGATGCAAAGAGCATCCTTAGTGTAACTATCAAAAAAGTCTCCAGACATTAACAAATGTCCCCAAAGGGGACTGAATTAGCTAGAGGTGATTTCTGTGGAACAAAAAAGTCCTAACTGCTGAATACTACATCTCTGCCAACTTTTCATTATGGCCTACATAGAAATAGCTCAGCTATATAATATTACGTTCTATTGATAGGTCCTAAGTTATTAAATCAGTCAACTAACAATGGATTTCAGAGTGTTCACCTGTTGTTATGTTAAACAGCCTGGTGGCTGCACACTGAGTGGTGTGGCCCATCATAATTCATCTGGGCGGCGGATCAGGCCCAGGGCAGCCAGGTGAGACCAGGGAGCTCTCCATTCCTGGGCATCCTCCAACATCGACCGGCTCCAGCCTTCCCCAGACCCGCCTTGTCAGCAACTCCAACAGGGCCTTTGTCCAGGCCCGAGGGCGGTACATTGATCAACACCCAGCACCCAGTGAAGGTTTACACACTCCGGAGGACCAGCAGTGAGACAAATAAGGTGCCAGGCGTGTCCTCCAGCTATGTGGAGCAACGAAAGGGCATGTCCCTGTGAAGTTAAGAGGCCTTAGGAAGCATCGCTATGAACAAAACTAGTGGAGGTGATGGAATTCAGGTGAACTATTTCAAATCCTAAACGATAATGCTGTTAAAGTGCTGCACTCAATATGCCAGCAAATCTGGAAAACAGCCATGGCCACAGGACTAGTAAAGGTTTTCATTCCAATCCCAAAGAAAGGCAATGCCAAAAAATGTTCAAATACCGCACTACTGCACTCATTTCCCATGCCAGCAAGATTATTCTCAAGATGCTTCAAACTAGGCTTTAGCAGTATGTGAACCAAGAACTTCCAGATGTACAAGCTGGATTTAGAAAAGGCAGAGGAACCAGAGATCAAATTGCCAACATCCACTGTATCATAGAAAAAGCAAGGGAATTCCAAAAAAATCTACTTATGCTTCATTGACTACGCTGAAGTCTTTGACTATGTGGATCACAACAGAATGTAGAAAAGTCTTAAAGACATTCTTTAAGAATCTTAAAATTCTTAAAAGTTCTTAAGGAAAATTCTTAAATTCGACCACTTTACCTGCCTCCTGAGGATTGCCAACATCCGCTGGATCATAGAAAAAGCAAGAGAGTTCCAGAAAAACATCTATTTCTGCTTTATTGACTACGCCAAAGCCTTTGACTGTGTGGATCACAATAAACTGTGGAAAATTCTGAAAGAGATGGGAATACCAGACTACCTGATCTGCCTCTTGAGAAATTTGTATGCAGGTCAGGAAGCAACAGTTAGAACTGGACATGGAACAACAGACTGGTTCCAAATAGGAAAAGGAGTACATCAAAGCTGTATATTGTCACCGTTTATTTAACTTATATGCAGAGTACATCATGAGAAACCCTGGACTGGAAGAAACACAAACTGGAATCAAGATTGCTGGGAGAAATATCAATAACCTCCGATATGCAGATGACACCACCCTTATGGCAGAAAGTGAAGAGGAACTCAAAAGCCTCTTGATGAAAGTGAAAGTGGAGAGTGAAAAAGTTGGCTTAAAGCTCAACATTCAGAAAACGAAGATCATGGCATCCGGTCCCATCACTTCATGGGAAATAGATGGGGAAACAGTGGAAACAGTATCAGACTTTATTTTTCTGGGCTCCAAAATCACTACAGATGGTGACTGCAGCCATGAAATTAAAAGACGCTTACTCCTTGGAAGGAAAGTTATGACCAACCTAGATAGCATATTCAAAAGCAGAGACATTACTTTGCCAACAAAGGTTGGTCTAGTCAAGGCTATGGTTTTTCCTGTGGTCATGTATGGATGTGAGAGTTGGACTATGAAGAAGGCTGAGCGCCGAAGAATTGATGCTTTTGAACTGTGGTGTTGGAGAAGACTCTTGAGAGTCCCTTGGACTGCCAGGAGATCCAACCAGTCCATTCTGAAGGAGATCAGCCCTGGGATTTCTTTGGAAGGAATGATGCTAAAGCTGAAACTCCAGTACCTTGGCCACCTCATGCGAAGAGTTGTCTCATTGGAAAAGACTCTGATGCTGGGAGGGATTGGGGGCAGGAGGAGAAGGGGACGACAGAGGATGAGATGGCTGGATGGCATCACTGACTCGATGGACGTGAGTCTGAGTGAACTCCGGGAGTTGGTGATGGACAGGAAGGCCTGGCGTGCTGCAATTCATGGGGTCACAAAGAGTCAGACACGACTGAGCGACTGATCTGATCTGAGAAAACTGCATGCAGGTCAAGAAGCAACAGTTAGAACGTTGGAACAACGTTCCAATTGAACATGGAACAACAGACTGGTTCCAAATTGGGAAAGGAGTACATCAAGGCTGCATATTGTCACCTGATTATTTAATTTCTATGTAAAGCACATCATGTGAAATGCCAGGCTGGATGGAGCACAAGCTGGAATCAAGATTGCCAGGAGAAATATCAGTAACCTCAGATATGCAAATGACACCACCCTTATGGCAGAAAGTGAAGAGGAACTGAAGAGCCTCTTGATGAAAGTGAAAGAGGAGAGGGAAAAAACTGGCTTAGAACTCAACATTCAAAAAATGAAGATCATGGCATCTGGTCCCATCACTTCATGGCAAATAAATGGGGAAAAACTGGAAACAGTGGCAGATTTTATTTCTTGGGCTCCAAAATCACTGCAGATGGTGACTGAAATTAAAGCCATGAAATTAAAGATGTTTGCTCTTGGAAGAAAAGCTATGATAAACCTAGGTAGTGCATTAAAAAGCAAAGACATCACCTTACCGACAAAGGTCCATATGGTTAAAGCTATGGTTTTTCCAGTAGTCATGTATGGATATGAGAGTTGGACCACAAAGAAGGCTGAGCACCAAAGAATTAATGTTTTCAAACCGTGGTGTTGGAGAAGACTCTTGAGAGTCCCCTGGACTGCAAGGAAATCAAACCAGTCAATCCTAAAGGATATCAAGCCTGAAAATTCATTGTAAGGACTGATGTTGAAGCTGAAGCTCCAATACTTTGGCCACCTGATGCGAAGAACTGACTCATTTGAAAAGACCCTGATGCTGAGAAAGATTGAGGGCAAGAGAAGTAACAGAGGATAAGATGGTTAGATGACATCATTGACTCAACGGACATGAATCTGAGCAACCTCAAGGGAGATAGTGAAGGATAGGGCAGCCTGGCGTGCTGCAGCCCATGGGGTCACAAAGAGTCAGATACGACTTGGTAACTGAACAACAACAATGTTAAACAACAACTTTAGGGAAATACAAGTCAAACACCAAATAATTCACCCATTTAAAATGTACACTTAAGTGACTTTTAATATATTCAGAGTTGTGCAATCATCATTACAATCAATTTTAGCATATATTCATCACCTCAAAAATAGGTGCACATCCCTGCACACTTTAGTTCAGATCAGATCAGTTGCTCAGTCGTGTCCAACTCTTTGCGACCCCATGAATCGCAGCACGCCAGGCCTCCCTGTCCATCACCAACTCCCGGAGTTCATTCAGACTCACGTCCATCGAGTCAGTGATGCCATCCAGCCATCTCATCCTCTGTCGTCCCCTTCTCCTCTTGCCCCCAATCCCTCCCAGCATCAGTCTTTTCCAATGAGTCAACTCTTCGCATGAGGTGGCCAAGGTACTGGAGTTTCAGCTTTAGCATCATTCCTTCCAAAGAAATCCCAGGGCTGATCTTCTTCAGAATGGTCACTCCTCAAAACTCCAGCTCCCTCAATTGTCAGCAACCATTTAATCTACTCTCTGCCTCTACAGACTTACCTATTCTGAACACTTCATTTAAATGGGATCATAGAATATGTTTTCTTTTGGACTGGCTTATTTCACTTAGCACAGTATTTTCTAGGTTTGTCCATGCTATAGCATGTAACAGTAATTCATCCCTTACTGTTGAATAATATTCCACTGTATGGACACATTTTCCCTATCCATAAATGATAAGCATTTAGATTGCTACACTTTGTGGCTATGATGAATAATGCTGCTATGAGCATTTGTGTACAAGTTTTTAGTGCTGATATAAGTTTTCATTTCTCTTAGGCATATACCTGGGGCTAGAACTGCTAGGTTAAATGGAAACATTATGTTTAACTTTTTGAAGAAGTCCCAGATTGTTCTCCAAAACGGCTACACCATTTTACCTTCCAATCAGCAGTGTGCTAGAGCTTCTTTCCTCACTTCTCACCAACACTCACCCACTAATCATTTATTATTCATCTTTTTTATTATAGCCATCCTAGGGAGAGTGATGTAGTATTTCATTGTGGTTTTGATTTCCATTTCCCTAATGACCAATATTGGTGAGCATCTCCTTCAGGTGCTTACTGGTCATTTGTATATCTTGAAGAAATATCTACTCAGATCCTTTGTCCATTTTCTAATTGAGTTATTTGCCTTTCTATTGTTGTGTTACAAGAAATCTTTATATGTTCTAGATATGTCATTTTTCAGATATATAATTTCCAAAAAATTTTTCCCATTCTTAAATGAGTGAAAGTCTTTTCATTTTCTTAACAGCACAAAAGTTTAAAATGTTTACTGTTAGTCTTTCAGGTAGAAATAGTCTTTCAGGTAAAAACTGAGTGGCTGGTTCACCTTGCAGCTCAATCATGTAACATGTCTTTCTCTAAGACAACTATTAGCAGAACTGCTGCTCTATGACATCTGTTTATTTAAAAGAAGAATATAATTCTTTATATATATATTTTCTCATAAAATTGATTCTCCTGGAACAAGATACAAGAAGGAAGATGTGGTGTGTCATCCTGTGATTTTTACCTACTCTTGACACACCGCTGACTTATCCAAGGGACACCTGACCCTGAGAGAGGAGTATAAGCAAGGACAGTGAAGAGTAATGGTTCTTCCACAGTATTTATGAGGAGGAAGAGAAGACTAATTAATGGATGATGATTTTTTTTGTAAAATCAATCACCTTTTGTAAATATCTTTTTCACTAGAGTTGATATAAAATGTTAAAATTCTATTCTCTGCATAACAAATGAAGACAGACAGGTTTTAGACTGTCCTAAGTGCCCAGTGAAGCCTCTGTCCAGAATTAAGAAAAGATCAATTCAAACAAATCCTATAGATGCTCAGTAAAATATATTCTGGAGATCAAGGTGTCCCTATACAAGTCCTTTAAGAGGCCCAAGAACATTATCTATTTGAAAACTACTTAGCCTATATAAGGCTCTTCAAGAACTTATAGCTGTGTTAAAGCAAACTTCTAAAATAGTTACAGACCATGGCTAAGTTACTGAAACCTAGGCCAGTCCTAACTTGCCTTTGTTCCCAACCCACTCTGCATACCACTGCAAAATTAATCCCCCTAAATCACTGTTACCTTGACTTGAGAATTTTTAGTAATAATTAAAAGCTAATATCAATGGAGTTCTTAACTATGTGCCAACATTGTCCTGAACAATTTAAATGGATTTTCTCATTTAATCCTCCCCATAACTCAGTGAGGTAGTTTCTGTAATTCTCCTGAAGATGAGGAAACTGTGGCTTCTTCAGTAACCCACCCAAAACTGCTGAGCCCCTGAGTGGCAATGCTAAGATTCAAATGTAGGTTTGAGCTGAGGCTCTCAACCACATGGTATTTCTGCAGAGACACCACTGGCCTAGTAATCACTTAGGGGGACAACTACAAGGCACATGCACCAGAATTTCCAGGGTAAATTCTCTGATTCATAGCAGGTTTGGGAACCACCACAAGTTAACTCTCCATTTCCTACAGAATGTCTAAACTCCTCTTCCCAGAGACTTCTAGGATAAAGGCAAAATTCCTTAAATTGGCTTATAAAGCTCTTCAGAGTCTGTCACTTGACTGACCTTTCTGGTCCCATTTTGCCCCAAGCCCCCTTTTTGTTTCCATTTCTATTCTTTATCACAAGACTCTTCCTTCTCAGGGTATTTGCACAAGCTGTTCCTTGGTCTGTGATGCTCTTCCTTCCTCCCTTTGTTCGATTAACTCTTGCTCTTCCTCAGGCTTTAGCATGATGGGCACTTTCTGAGAAAAAAATTTCTGATCACCCTGTTTAGGTCAAAATCCTAGCTATTATCTCTAATAACATCACATACTACATTTGCAAACTAAAAACTGTCTTTACATGATTCTCTCTCTTTCCCTCGATAAAGAGTAAACTCTACAAAGGTAGGAACTGTGCTTGTTTTTCTCAGAATTGTACCTCCAGCGCCTGGCTTAGTTGTTGTTGTTTAGTTGCTAAGTCATGTCTTACTCTTTGTGACCCCATGGACTATAGTCCGACAGGCTCCGCTGTCCGGGGGATCAGGCAAGAATACTGGAGTGGGTTGCTATGTCTTTGTCCAGTAGTATCTTCAGTACCTGGATTAGTGCCTGTCACATAAATATTGCTTGTTCAAAAAATACTTGTCAAAAGAATTAATGGCTTCAAGGCCTTTTAACTGGAGAAGGCAACGGCACCCCACTCCAGTACTCTTGCCTGGAAAATCCCATGGGTGGAGGAGCCTGGTGGGCTGCAGTCCGTGGGGTTGTGAAGAGTCGGACACGACTGAGTGACTTCACTTTCACTTTTCACTTTCATGTATTGGAGAAGGAAATGGCAACCCACTCCAGTGTTCTTGCCTGGAGAATCCCAGGGACGGAGGAGCCTGGTGGGCTGCCATCTATGGGGTCGCACTGAGTCGGACACGACTGAAGTGACTTAGCAGCAGGCCTTTTAACTATTCCATACTTAACCAACCAACCATATTTTTCACTCTTGCTCAACAGAGATGTACAGTGCCATTTACAGAGGTTAATTCCTCTCCACATCTTTTCATCCTTATCTAAACCCAAAATCCTTTTCCACCTCTCTACCTATCTAATTCCTCCTCTTGCTACAAGGTAGAGCCTAAATTTCCCTTGTTTCACAAAGTTCTCTAATTCACCAACCCACAACAGTGTCTTCTAAACTGCTACCTCACTTTGTATTTCTAGGCCACTCACTTGGCACTTCATCATACACTGCCATGTATCCTCATGTAGTATTTCACATGTAAGTGGTCTGGTTACTTTTTTAAACATAAGTATCGTTAGGTAGTTTGTATGTTCTCTGTGGTTGTTCAGTCATCTAGTCGTGTCCGACTCTTTGTGACCCTATGGACTGAAGCACACCAGGCCTCCCTGTCCCTCACCATCTCCTGAAGTTTGCCCAAATTCATGTCCATTGCATCAGTGATGACATCCAGCCATCTCATTCTCTGATGCCCTCTTTTCCTTCTCCCCTCAATCTTTCCCAGCATCAGGGTCTTTCCCAATGAGTGGGCTCTTTGCATCAGGTAGCCAAAATCCTGGAGCCTCAGCCTCAGCGTCAGTCCTTCCAATGAGTATTCAGGGTTGATTTCCCATAATATTGACTGGTTTGGTCTCCTTGTTGTCCAAGGGACTCTCAGAAGTCTTCTCCAGCACCACAGTTTGAAGGCATCAATTCTTTGGTGCTTTGCCTTCTTTACGGTCCAGCTCTCACAACTGCATATGACCACTTGGAAGACCACAGCCTTGACTATATGGACCTTTGTCAGCAAAGTAATGTCTCTGCTTTTCAACACATTGTCTAGGTTTGTCATAGCTTTCCTTTGCTCTTAAAGGGTAGTCATTGGTTAATTTGTGACTAGAGTACCCAAGCACATCATAAATACTCTGTAAATGCCTGCTAAATAAATTAATGAATAATATTCTGTAACCTGCAATGTGGATTCAACCTGCAGTTTATCAGCAAATTTGGCAATTGACAATTCTCCTTGGAGGACGCCTGAATATTTTATATTATTTCTTTGGAATATCTCTAGGATCCCTTGGCAGACAGTTCAAAACAAGTGTCAGGTGAGAACATTAAAGTAATATACTACTTTAAATTTCCTGTAGTTCTATACTCAGGTATTTCTAAATCCATTACAAAATTATTAATACATTTCATAACTCTTTAGGATAACTCTATTCTGATTTTGAAGAAAAAGTTCTTAATTGCTTAGATTTTGAAGAAAAAGTTCTTAATTGCTTAGATCTCAGTTTGACCCCCTCCAAATAAAAAGTTGAAATGCACTTACCTATTTTACATAGAGTTAAAGATTTATGGTAAATGATATTTAACCAAGAGATTAATAGCATGAACACAAAAATATTTTCCTCAGTGTTATGTTTTAAAATAGAAATTAATCTACTGAAAATATTTAAAGATTCTCCCAACCTTGGAGGATTAGGATCGATAATGTAGAGTTATCCTAAAGAGTTATGAAATGTATTAATAATTTTGTAATGGATTTAGAAATACCTGAGTATAGAACTACAGGAAATTTAAAGTAGTATATTACTTTAATGTTCTCACCTGACACTTGTTTTGAACTGTCTGCCAAGGGATCCTAGAGATATTCCAAAGAAATAATATAAAATATTCAGGTGTCCTCCAAGGAGAATTGTCAATTGCCAAATTTGCTGATAAACTGCAGGTTGAATCCACATTGCAGGTTACAGAATATTATGATTCCAGTTATTCTAACTTAAAAATCCTAAAGCCAAGGAAAATAAAGTTGACAAACAGTGGGGCTAATGGCAAAGAATCTGCCTGCCAATGCCGGAGATGCACAAGACCCAAGAGACAGAGGTTCGATCCGTGCGATGGGAAGATACCCTGGAGTAGGAAATGGCAACCCACTCCAGTATTCTTGCCTGGAAAATTTTAAGGACAGAAGAGCCTGATGGGCCATAGTCCATGGGATTGTAAAAGAGTTGGACATAACTTAGCAACCAAACAACAACAATTTACATACTATAAAATTAACTCATATTAAAATTTTTAAGTCTATTTACAGATTTGTGTCACCATCACCAGAATCTAAATTTGTTTGATATTATTTTTGCAATATAATTTACAAAGCTGTATAGTCATCACCACTCTAACCCTGGAACATTTTCATCAACCCCAAAAGAAACATCATGCCCTTTAGCAATCTCTCTCCATTTCTCTCCAGCCCCTCCAGCTTTTGGCAACCACTAATCTACTTTGTCTCAATGAATTTATTCTTAACATTTAATATACATGGAATCATACAATATGTGGTGTTTCGTGACTAGCTCCTTTCACTTAATATGTTTTCAAGATTTATCCATATTGTCACATGTATTAGAATTTCATTCCTTGTTGTCAGCTAATAACATTTTGGGCATGCATGTGTACATGCTCAGTCCCTTCAGTCATGTCCGACTGTTTGCAACCCTACGGATTGTAGCTCCCCCCAGGTTCCTCTGTCCATGGGATTCTCCAGGCAAGAATAATGAAGTAGGTTGCCATTTCCTTCTCCAGTGGATCATCCGGACTCAGGTATCAAAACTGTGTCTCCTGCATTGCAGGCGTATTTACTGTACAGGCGGATTTACTAGTTTATCCATTCATCAGTTGATGGATACTTGGGTTGTTTCCACTTTTTGGCTACTAGGAATAATGCTGCTATGAATGTTGGCATACAAGTCTTGGTGTAGATATATATCTTTATTCCTCTTGGGTAGATACCAAGGAGTGGGATTACTAGGTCAGGTGCTAATTGCTTCATTTTTCCCTAATCAGTCTTAAAGTGAGTAACAAAGTTTTTTTCCTATTTCAAAGGATTTTGAGACAGCCAGGAAGCAGAATTTTCATGAAAATGCTAATATAATTTTTTAAAAAAGGATAATCTACACACCACTTTCCTAGCAATAGAACTATACCACATTACTTTCCAGTTTGAAGTTCAAACAGAAATTCTAAGATGAGATGAAAATTCCTTTTAATGTAAGTCATAAAATTAAATGGAGTCTGCTCTAACCTATGTAATCAATATGCTAGAATAAAATTCTGTTTTTTGAGCAGAATGTATGTATCCATCTCCTTCTGGCTGACAATTGCTTTAACAGATAAACACACAGTAAAAGAAGACTTACTCAGTAGGAGTAGTAATAAATAGGAATTTGAAATCTCAAATGCCTTAATAAATTACTTATTTCCCTCCCCTGTCATGGGCCTGCTTCTCATTTAATGAGAAAAGGGTAAAGCATTAATTATAATTAGTCATGTAAATTCCCAAAGTCTTTCATAAAAGCATCTTTCAGAAATCAGAGGCCAAATAACTTCTGGTCACATGTTATTTTTATTTTTCTTCCTGGCGATGTACACTCTAGTTCAAATATATTCAGGAAGCAGACTGTAAGCAAGAAATTAAAAGCTGATTGCAAAATTCTGCGTAAAAATTAAAAGAGCTTTAAAAACACATTTTAATGTAAAGAAAAATCAAACATCTTGCGGCAGAAATTAGGCATAATCAGGGGAAAACTACCAAACGTTCTACCAATCATAGCACTAGAGAACGCCACAGGTCGTCCAAAAGACGCCTTCCTTTTAGCCAACAGTTCTTTTCCTCCCGCCAAAGCTGCCCCTAGAGCGTCAGAGAGTAACTCAATGAGCGATTTATGATTTTTTCCTTTTGATCTCTCTCCACACACATCCACCTGCTTGAAGGTGTCAAGGCGACTAGAACTGGTTAACACTGACCAGCAGCAGACAGAGAAACAAACACCCCTGACAACCCACAGCTGAGTAAGCAAGAGCTGTTTATTCACGACCATGTTCCATTTGGAGACTATCGGCGAGCCCTTGAAAGCCCAGGCACATTTTAGAAGGTTCCTAGAGAGGGAGGGAATAATCTTCCCCCGACACACACGCACACACACCCCACCCCTCTCCCCCCGCCCTGAGAAAGATACACTGGTTTGGGTGGGAACCATCTGGTCAAGGCAGCCCCTGCCCTCCCGACCCCTCAGGAATAACCTCACGCACTAGAGCATCCGACCCCTTGCGGGGGTTGTGTAACTCCCCAAAATGGGCTCAGACGCCGCAGAGGCTGGCCGCAGCGCTGAGGGCTTCCGAAGACGCTTTCTGCCACTCCCACCCCCGCCACGGCCCACCCTGACGCCGTGGCCGGGACTGGAGACCCTGACGAGAAATGGCCCTTTAGATCCCACCCCTCACCTGGCTCGGTCCCACCTGAGCACCAGAGCTGAGAGAAAACAGGCAGGGAGAGCTGACCTTGATGCTACTGACAGTGGAGCGGCACATCCTGCTGCTTCCTGGAAAGCGGCCCGCAGGACATTTTTCCCCCTGGAGGAAGGAAACGGGGAGGGCGCCGGCCGGGCGGCGGCAGGCGCTGCGGCGGTGGTCCGGGCGGGCTGTGCAGCCTCTAGTGGGGACAGTCCGAGGACTACATCTCCCAGGCTGCTCTGGGCCGCCTTGCGTCGTGACCCCAGCGCGCACGGAGGCGGTGACTCTTACCTCACAGAGGTAGCTCCTCCGCCGGCAGCAACTCGGCGCCCGCGGTCCATGGACCGGAACCCCGGGCCGACGGGCAGGAACCCCGGCCGCGATCGCCGTCTCCCCGCCCTAGGCTCCTCCTCCTCGCTCCCCACCGCCTCCTCCGGACGCCCGCGGGCCGCGCACCGCCACCGCCGGGTTCGCGGAGCCGCCCCGGGAAGCTGGGTGGCGGGTTCGCGGCTGCCGCCGGACTGAGGCCTACTCCGCCGCCTCTCAGTGCTATTGTCCTGGGCCCGGCCCTGACCGGGCTCACCGGAGAGGCGAGTTCGCCGGCTCCGCCGAAGATGCCGGACCAAGCCCTACAGCAGATGCTGGACAGGTACGGGCAGCCTTTGGGGAGGACGCGAGCCGCTGACCCTTGTTCCGGCCCTGCCGCGCCCGGCCTCGGGGCTCTTCGGAGCGGAGCCCGGCGTGCCGAGAGGAGTTCTACGGCCTGGGGGCCGGGCGAGGGGCCGAAAGTTTGGAGTCCGTACTTGCGGGAGGACGGAGCGGGCGGCCTGAGTGCGTAGACTTAAAGCGAAACTTAGTTAAGGAGTGGCGTCTAGTTTCGTCGGGACGCCTTTGCGAAGTGAGAGGGGCTTGTATGAACCCAGAGAATTAGTTTTCTTTTTCTCACTCTCCTCCTCCCCTCCCCCCAAACTGTGTTGTAACGTGTTTGTCCGAGATGTCACTGGCAAGAAGAGCCGAACTAATTTTCTGAGTGATCCTCCTCCAATTTTAACTGTTTCCAAAAGCCAAGGAAAAATAAGCATTCGTTTGGAAAGCTTCATAGGCAAACTTCCTTCCTCCGCATCCCCAAACCCAAACTATAAGGTCAAGAGTATAAGCAAAGGACTTCAACGATCAGACCAGAGTAGAGGTTATGGGAAACAGACATATAATTTAGCGTATTTTACCTGAACAAATAATTTCGCGTAGTTTACCATGCGTTGAGTTCCCTGAGAAAGTTTCATCCTGTGGGGGCTCCGGTGGGTAAAACTTTCTGTGAAATCGGCTGCAGAGCCCTCTGCTGTTGAAATTCTAGTCTCTGGGTTCTACCACGAGTTTCTGGAGACCCTTACTCCACAATTTCCACTAAGGACATAACTTCCTGGCAACGCCACTGCTATTGGCTCATGTATGTTTTCGTTGCCTACAACTCTCAGTAGACCACTGGCCACCCAGTTCAGCGTGTGGTATAGCTCTATACTGAGAACAAATCCAACTGGAAAGTGTTAAATGAAGAGGCTCCCTTAAATGAAATTATACCCAATGAAATTATGCTTGGATCACACCCAGAACACAAATCACTCGAGTACCTCTTCTTCCAGAGTGACAGACATTTCCTTTGGAGCTTAGAATTTTGAGACGTCTAAGTTGATAGAAATCATGGTACTGACTTTTTTCAGTTGGGGTGGCCCGGTGATTAATCCAGCCCTTGTTCTAGGAGAGCATTCAGGTCAAGTTGTATTGACTACTCCCTTTTTTAATAAGTAGTTTACAAGCTCCTGGAAGGTAGAAGTCATTATTTCAATTTCTACAACCCCCTGTACAAAGTAAGTCATCAGTAAATACTTTTATGAACAAATGCATGAACTTTTTTGTCATTCTTCACAGTTGTGTAGTGGTCTAATAATTTACCATACTTGCAAATTACGCAGGACAACTGAAGTATGCCCCGAGGAGACCATTTTCTGCCACTGCCAATTCCAATCAGAGACCCTATTTTGGTGCTGGATATTTCGTAATTAATTTTTACCCCCTCTGAGGGCCTGCTGCTTTCACTTTTATGTAGTTGACTTTTGTGTCCAAAAGCTGATCTGGCTTTCATACACTCTTTGGAGATTTCCATAAAAGTAAAAAACCCAAGGAGTGCCAGCAAGACGTTTACAATTGTCTCAACAGAAACTTGGAAATTCTGGCAGCATATACTGAAACAGGTGACTATAATACTGGCTTCGCTCATCTTCTCTGCCTTTTTGACATATCTCTTAAGATGATATTCAAAGGTCATTTTGCAACCTGGCCCCTTGTTGGAATCACCTGAGGAGTATTTTAACATATGGATGGATGCCTGACTCTGCCCACGACCAATTAGTTCACAGATTTCTGGAGAATAGGGCCTGAGCATGGGTATTTTCAAAAGCTTTTCAGACGTTTGTTGTGGTTGAAAATCACTTTTAAAGGGTTTTGGTTTGTTTTTGTTTTTTTTTTTTTTTTTTTTGGTAGTGCCACATGGCTTGAGGGATCTTAGTTCCCCAACTAGGGATTGAATCTGGGCTTCCTGCAGTGGAAGCAGATTCCTAACCACTGGACCACCAGGGAATTCCCACAACCCTAAACCCTAAGTGATTATTTCATCATAAGGGATAGTACTTTTTAGTGAGGTAAGCTTGGACAGAAATCTTGAAATTCTCGTTTTGCCACTTACTGGCTATATGACTTTGCATTTAAATTCTGAGGTTCTACATCATCTTTTAAAAAATTGTAATGTCCTACCTTACAGGACTGTATAAATGAGAACAAATATAAGTACTTTGTTGTTGTTCTTGTACAGTCTCTCTGTATAAGTACTTTATACAACAATAAAATGCTATTCGTATGTTCGGCACACAGAAGGTACTTAAGATTCTGGTGTAACTGGGGTTTCCCTGGTGGTGCAGTGATTGGGAGTTTGCCTTCCAACGCAGGGGACGTGTGTTTGATCTCTGTTGGGGAAACTTAAGATCCCACATGCCGCAGGGCAACAAAGCCTGAATGCCGGAACTAGTGAGAAGCCTGTGTGCATTGGGCTAAGACCCAATGCAGCCAAATAAGTCAATATTTAAAAAAAAAAATTCTAATGTAACCAATCAATTAGCAATTTACACACACACACCCCTCGCCCATCTCCTTTCTGTTTACTATCATCTTAATCTGGGCTATCCCCCCTGCAAGTTGAACACAAAGATACTTGATGGGTTCTTTTGAGGAATACTGACAAGTTCAAGAGACTAAAATATGTCAACCTGTTAGGACCCAGAATTCTTGCTTGAATTTGGCTCCCTCCTAGCTTGGTCTTTGTGTGGCAATTTTTGAGCGACAGAATTTACTTCAGAAACTTGCCTTTATGTTTATTTCTTCAGTACAAGTTCTATCCTTGAGAAGATTAAGGAAATGTATATAACATATATTGTTTCGCTTCTGGGTTAAGATTAGGTATATTTTAATAGTTTATTAAATTTGTATTCATTGAATTGATTTGATAAATATTGATCCATTTGCCCAGTACCATTCTAAGCCCTCAGTATATGGTGGTAGTGAACATAAGCAGAAATGCTCGTGTGGAGCTTTAATTCTAGTGAGGTTTGTGTTCCACAAATGTCAAATAAGATAAAGATTATATTTACAAATATGATGGTATGTTCAGTTTATACATTCAGTCTGTCACGGTTTTTTAATTAATAGCAGCTTACTAAGAGCTGAAGTTCAATTGCTTGTCCTTTGTGAATAAGTAAATCTAGTTTAGCAATTGTTTATCTTAATAACTTTTATTCTTGCCATATTTGCAGCTGGAAAGAGTATATATAGATATATATTTTGATTCCTTTTATTTTTATAAACAGTAAGCAGCTGTTTTATGTAAATTTATCATTTGAACCCTTTAAATTGAGAGTGGTGGAAAGGGGGTGGTTTTCTAATGTCATGAATGACTGGGGGTCACAAATCATTGCCCTGAAATTATAACCATTCATAAATTCAAACCCTTTATATCAGGCTCTCTGAATCTTATTTTCTCTTCCTTCCCTTCATTGCCATACTTTTTTAAGAAGTCTGTTATGCCTATTCTGTCACCATTATACTTTCTCATTTTCTCTTTTACTTCTCAAAATGAGGATTAAATGTATAGAGAATACAAAGAATACTATAAACAAACTGCAGGAATGGACCTCAGGTTTAAAGCCTGGTGAGAGATGCTTCTGGAAACTTGACTTTTGTGTACCCCTTTCATGTTGAACACTTAGGAATTTGTTGAGGTTGTTTTGCATCACTTAATTGCACAAGGAGAGTAGGCAAGGAACGGAGTCAGTGTCCCCAGAACAGTCAGATGGGAAGAACAATGGAAGAATAATCCGCTCCCCAGAGGCCTCCTGCAGTAGCAAGTGAGTTAGAACCCCCTCTCACAGGATGTTACCGACCACATGGACATGCCTTTAGAGGTTGTAGATGTCTTCAGAGGACTGAGCTGTATATTCCTTCTGAGTTATAAACCGTCTCGAGCTTCCACTAAAGCAGCTTCTCATTCTCTTTGGCATCTTTCCTCAATCATATTACAATGCCATTTTGACATTTACAGAACAATACCTGGAGTTAAGAACCATTAGCAATTAGTTGTATTTGCTTCCCTCTCTATATAAAAGCAGAAACATTACAGATAAAGTCCCCTTTGGCCATTATCCCCCAGTCCCATATCTTCTCCCATCCCCAGTCCACTATCATAAGTGGGTTTATGTTTTTCCAGTCTTTGTGTAATGCTTTTATATATACTATATGTAATTCACAGTTCTGTTTTTGTTTCTAAAATTTAAATATATCAGTCTACAATTTACTTTTTTAAATACTGAGTTCTGTGATATTCAGCAATTAAAGAGTGTACATATAGAATCTATTGTATTAACATACTACTTGTAGCATGAGTATGGATACTCGTAGTATGGATCATAGAAAAAGTAAGAGAGTTCCAGAAAAACATCTGTTTCTGCTTTATTGACTATGCCAAAGCCTTTGACTGTCTGGATCACAATAAACTGGAAAATTCTGAAAGAGATAGGAATACCAGACCACCTGACCTGCCTCCTAAGAAACCTGTATACAAGTCAGGAAGCAACAGTTAGAACTGGACACGGAACAACAGACTGGTTCCAAATAGCAAAAGGAGTACGTCAGGCTGTATAGTGTCACCCTGCTTATTTAACATATATGCAGAGTATATCATGAGAAATGCTGGGCTGGAAGAAGCACAAGCTGGAATCAAGATTGCTGGGAGAAATATCAATAACGTCAGATATGCAGATGACACCACCCTTATGGCAGAAAGTGAAGAAGAACTAAAGAGCCTCTTGATGAAAGTGAAAGAGGAGAGTGAAAAAGTGGACTTAAAGCTCAACATTCAGAAAACTAAGATCATGGCATTCGTTCCCATCACTTCATGGCAAATAGATGGGGAAACAGTGAGAGACTTTATTTTTTGGGGCTCCAGAATCACTGCAGATGGTGACTGCAGCCATGAAATTAAAAGACACTTACTCCTTGAAAGAAAAGTTATGACCAACCTAGACAGCATATTAAAAAGCAGAGACATTGCTTTACCAACGAAGGTCTGTCTAGTCACGGCTATGGTTTTTCCAGTAGTCATGTATGGATGTGAGAGTTGGACTATAAAGAAAGCTGAGCACCGAAGAATTGACGCTTTTGAACTGTGGTATTGGAGAAGACTCTTGAGAGCCCCTTGGACTGCAAGGAGATCCAACCAGTCCAACCTAAAGGAAATCAGTCCTGAATGTTCATTGGAAGGACTCATGTTGAAGCTGAAACTCCAATACTTTGGCCACCTGATACGAGGAACTGACTCATGTGAAAAGACCCTGATGCTGGGAAAGATTGAAGGTGGGAGGAAAAGGGGACGACAGAGGATGAGATGGTTGGATGGCATCACTGACTCTGTGGACATGAGTTTGAGTAAACTCCAGGAGTTGGGAGGTCTGGCGTGCTGCAGTCCATTGGGTCGCAAAGAGTCAGACATGACTGAGCAACTGAACTGAACTACTGTAGTAACATTTAGATTCTTAATACCTCGTTATAATTTGACTTTCATCCACCTTTCTTATCCATAGCTCTACTAAAAGTATATTAAATGTTACTAATAATTTCTTAATCAGTAAACCTAATGACTTTTTTTCTTTGTCCTCATGTCCTTGACATATATGTAATGAAGCTGAAACTGGTGACCTCCACTCCCTAACTTGAAAGTGTGTTCTAGTCTACTACATTATTTGTGTCTTACTTTTTCCCCCTCTTACATGTCACCTTATCCTTACTCTCTTCAATCACTTAAGTATGGTTCAATTCTCAGCACTTATTCTTCGAAAAGTACACATAGTTTTATCACTTACTATCTCACTTTCAGCTTTGAGTGACTCCCAAATGTATGTTTTTATTCTTGACCTCTTTCCCACATTTTAGTGTCTGCTTTCCAGCTGCCCAGTAGACATTTCCATTTGTGTATACATAGTATTACTAGTGTCTTCACCTGTCTAAAACTAAACAACTGCTATTTCCCTGCTTTTTACTTATCTTGACTTCCCAATTTCTGGCCCATTCTTCTAATCCACCAGCCGTAAAACCTACATCTTTTTTTTGCTTTTTGCTTTTGTCCCCCTCTAAATCCACCTGCTTATCAAATACTATAGATTCTTTTTTATCAGACTCCAGTTTTTCTCTTCCAGTTTGACTTACAGAGTGGTACCAGAATTGGCCAGAGCACAAATATAATCATGTCATTCCCATGCTTTAAAACATGCCAGTCTCTACATTACCAATAGGATAAATTCTAAACTTTCAAGACTTTGTGAAGAGACTTAGCTCTATTAATCCAATCCAGCCCTAACCTGCTTTAACCATACTCTTCTGCACTTCATTGTCCTCTGAATATATCCTGCTGTACATCTTATTTTTTGCTTTAGAGTCCTTCCTCCCTTTTGACACCTGGCTGACTCTGAACCATCTTTAGAATTCAGCTCAAATATCACTTTGAAGCACTGTACATCTCCTTCAGGCAGTGAGTTACTTCTTCCAAAATTTCCATAGAATCTCTATTTCAATAAAATTCATTATAGTACATCACTCTGAATTGTAATTTTTTTTAATGCATCAATCCCGTGTCTCAGAGCCTTTATCACTGCCACCATGCACATTCAAGTGGGAGTTCACTGAGAACAGAAACTGTTCCATTTCTTGAGAAGGGGAATATACATTGGCAACACTGTTGAATCACGCTGTCTTTTCACTACGTATGGCATATCAGTGCTTAGAATAATCTTGCTGAAGCACCATTTTTAAAATATCGCATTCGTTCAAAACCTGTATTTTTTTAATTGCTTACTAAGCTTAAGTTCAAAAGTTTTTAACTTGGCCTTCAAGACCCTACATAGTCTATGCTCTCTATTATGTTTAAGACACAGAGTACATTGCTGGCACTAGCTGCCTTCTTAAAGCTCTGCTTCTGTTTAAAAGTGAGTACGTGAGTATACATCTTTTGCCCAGGCCAGCTTGATATGCACAGTGTCCTGTATTCTTTTCAGCATCTTGTCTTTCAAAATTCTACTCACTCTTCAAGATCCAGTTTAGTTTCTGCCTCATTTATAAAGCTTTTCTGACTATATCAGCCAGAAATATTTCCCACTCTTCTCCAGACTCTTGTAGTAGCAGTTCTTTACATACCATATATACATACATGCCTCCCAGCTCCTTATATGCCATAGTTATAAGATGTGAGGTGGTAACATTTATATGGCACATTAGGGTACACTGGAAGAGGTTTAGATTTCTAGTGAAAGCTCCTTATGGCTGCTTAAAAGTACCCTAGCAAAAATGAAACACATAATGACTTGCACTAACTATAATTTCCTTAAAAATGAGAAATGGAAAATTTTCTCAGAATACACTATCCGTAAGGCAGCATGGTGCAGTGAAAAAAGCTGATTTTTTTTTTAATGGCATATAATTTATAAAAATCTGATGTTTTAGAGTTGAGGCCTAGGTTGCATTCATGCCTTTCTATTTAACCATGAAGCCTTGGGCAGGCTGTTTAACCTTTCTGGGCTTTTGTTTCCTTATTTAAGGGGGGAAATAATTATGTTTGCAGACTTTATGAAGATCAGAGATAAAGAGCATGGCATGAGTATATGCTCAATAAATGATTGCTTTCACTGTGGTATATTTCTCTTCCCCTCTTTCATAATGTATTAATAATTGTGGTAGCTCTTTGATAAATTCAGATACTTTTAACTTCCATTCCACTTGGGTGGACAGACATATAAAGGGGTTTTTAGCCTTGATGGTATAGTTTTTGCTTAAGAATACATGGGATGTGATACTTTTAATCCTGAGACAAAGCAAGCAGTTTGCAGTTTTTTTCCATTGTTAAATTTAGGCATTCCTTGCATTAACCAGAGCATGGTTCACTAAACATGTTTTGAATTAAGAACATGTTCTCTTTCCTTAAAACACTCATGCAAATACATTGGTAAGGCACCATGTATAATACAACAATAACAATTCAAAGCCTGTTTCATTGCTCTCACTCCTGTATTCTGGAACTCTTCTGTTCTGCTACCCTCCATTTTTTATCAAAGTAATCTCTAGGGCAGATTTTCCAAATCTTTCTGATAATCCAAGATAAACACCTGCAGTCTAAATCTGCAAAGATAGACTTTACTGTCAGCTGTTTTATTAGATAACCATTCTAGTTAATTTATGTGCCAGTGAAAAAAGATTCTATTGATAAATAAAGTTTGCTCCCCTTTTTTCCCCATCTACTTTTTAAATAATTAACCATATAAACTGGTTTAGTCACATATGAACCCTATGAGGTAGGTTACCTTTGTCATCCATCCTTTCCCAACTGGTTTGTAATATCTAGCTTTATTTTAAAACTTTTCTGCTCCAACTACATTCGTTTTCTCATGGTCCATGGCCATATGCTCATTTCTGTCTCTAAGCATGGTTATGCTGTTATTCTTACTTCAGATAGCCTTACTCTTTTCATTCCCTAATTGTCATCTCAATTGTAGTTCTGCCTTTTCATGAAACATTCTCAGCTATTTCATCCTGTGTTTCTTATGGTCATCATCACATTTCTGTATTAGCTGGACACTTAATGTTCTGTGTGGCTGTTTTTATGTGATTGTTCTATGCATATATTTGTTCCTTAACTAGACTGTAAGTTCCTTAAATGTATTTCTTCTGACATCAAATAGTGAACATACTTAGTACATTCAAGTTAATCTCAGAGAAATCTTGAATACACTTAGATTTAAGACAAACTAGATATGTATTTCTCAAACTGTTCATAAGTTTTGCTATCAAGAAGGATTTACAATTGGAAAATGTTTGAATTTAAATTTAAAATCACATAGAATTAACTTTTTTTTTTTAAATAGAGAGAGGCATGTTATGCAGATCAGTGATATTACCAGTACCAATAAGGCCATACATTTATTTTAAGGAATAAGTAATAGACTTTAGATTGTCTACTTTAGTTCTTTCTCATGTCTTCATAGTATAATAGTGATTTGTTCTTTGATCTCTGAACCAGTTGTGATAATTCCTAGACCTTTTTTTAGTCTGTAAACCAATGAGCCTCAGCTTGGCTGGCAGAAAGGTGTGGAAGTATTATAAATTGTGAGTGTAAATTGCTGATATCAGCAAGCAAGTAGCATTTACAAAACATAGTGGAAGAAAAAGAAGGATGGAAGAAAGTGAATTATGGATTTGAATGAATGTCTTATGCAATGGTGTTGGCCTACTGAAAAACTAAAGAATGATTAGGAATCCAGGACTTTCCCACTGAATACCAGGATGCCAGGCAGATCTACTTTATGAGCTAATTTAGGTAAGAAAATGCCTCCATAAAATCTAGGCATAGTTATAAAGTTGATAGCATCTTTCTTGTCTATCCGTGCCATTATTGCTACTGTTCAATTGGTGCTTATATATATGCCAGGCAATTAAGCTGTTTCAAGATCACTTGTTTAATCCTTTACAATAGAGAATCTTTTTTTAATTTACTTTATTGAAGTATAGTTAATTTACAATGTTGTGTTAATTTCTGATGTTCAGCAGAGTGACTGAGCCACACACCAACATACAGTGTCCTTATTCTTCTCTGCTCTGGCTTATCACAGAGTACTGAACATAGTTCCCCATCCTATACAGTAGGATCTTACTGCTTATCCTTTCTGAATATATATCAGTTTGCATCTGCTAGTCCCAGACTCCTGATGCATCCCTCCCCACTTGGCAACCACAAGTCTGTTCTCTATGTCTGTGAGTCTGTTTCTACTTTTTTTATAGGTAAATTCATTTGTGTCATTTTAGATTCCACACGTAAGTGATGCTGTTATGGTATTTGTCTATCTCTTTCTGACTTACTTAGTATGATCATCTCGGTCCATCCATGTTGCTGCAAATGGTATTATTTCATTTTTTATGGCTGAATAGTATTCATTAGATAACCATACTAGTCAATTTATGTGCCAGTGAGAAACTATTCTGTTGGGTGTGGGGGTGTGTGTGTGTGTGTGTGTCCGTGTACATGTGTGCACATACCACATCTTCATCCATTCATCTGTCAGTAGACATTTATGTTATTTCCATGTCTTGGCTATTGTAAATAGTGCTGCTTATGAACATAAGGGTACATGTATCTTTTTTGAATTATGGTTTTGTCAGGATACATACCCAGGAGTGGGATTCCTGGATCATACGTCAACTCTGTTCTTAGTTTTTTGCAGACCCTCTATACTGTTTTCCATAGTGGCTGCACCAGTTTAATTCCCACCAACAGAGTAGGGGAGGTTCTACCATAGGGAATTTTAACATAAAACCTTTTTTTATCCTGAGAACTACTTTGGAAGTTTAGTTATGCATATGAGTTCCTTCTCAGAATGTTTTGAAAGAGTAAAACAAAATAGGTAGGTCAGAAATGAACCAATTATGTAGAAACACACCTGAAAAATATTAAAAATCTGATATAGTAATAGGAGCTTTAACACAAATGCAAGATCTATTATTGGTGACTCTGATAATTAATTTCAGATTAGTGATGGGTTAAATGTTATTTGGGGATCTGGACAGCTATAATATGAAAATTACTGGTCACTGTGCTAATTTCTAATTGCTGTACTGCTAATATTACTATGATTTACTTAGATTCATAATTGAAAGAAAATTGAATATCATTCAGTGATTAGTGAAAATGTTAAAAATGTAATTTTTTCCCCATCCAAATTTACTAACCCCATAAATTTTATGTGGACCCCAGATTAAGAACCCCCTGACTTAAAGAAGTTCTGAAAGAGATTGTCATTAAACCTAAAATAAGCAGTAAGTAGGGAATTTGGACTCAAACAATCTGGCTCCAAAGCCCAAATTCTTTAACCAGTTAGAATATCCTGAACTCACAAAATCTTTTTCCCAAATTTAGCTAGCTTTTTTCCTTTAGAATAAAAAAAGATCTGAAGCATTTTGTTTACTATTTAAATTAAAAACCAAATAGCTTAAAAGTGTTTACATTGAATGTAAAATCAGATTTAATTTGTATATTATGGTGAGTTGAGAAAATTGACAAAGGGAAGAAATATGGAAAAAGGAAGAATGGCCAAAGCAGAGCTTCTCAAACTTTAGGTCTCACAATCAATCACCTGAAGGGTTTGTTAAAATACAACATTGATGACTCCTCAAAAAGTTAAAAATAGAAATACTATATGATTTAACAATTTCACTTCTGGGTATATATCCAAAAAAAATTAAAAACAGGATCACAAAGAAATATTTGTACACCCAGGTTCATAACAGCATTATTCACAATAACTAAACCTGGAAGCAGCCCTAGTATCTATGACTGAGATGAGCAAATGTGGTATGTATACATACAATAGAATAGTATTCAGCCTCAAAAAGGAAAGATAATCTGCAATATTATCTGCTACAATGTGGATGAACCTGGAAGACATAAAAAGACAAATACTGGATGATTCCACTTGTGTGAGGTTCTTAGACTAGTCAGTTATAAAGACAGAAAATATAAGGGTAACTGTCAGGGGCTTGGGGAGTTTAATAAGAACAGAATTTGTTTTACCAGATGAAAAGAGTTATATGGGGATGGGTGGTGGTAATGGTAGCATAACCTGTAAATGTGTTTAATACCACTGAATTGTGCACTTAAAGGTAGTTAAGATGGAAATTTTATATGTTCTACCACAATCAAAAAAGAAAAATAATTTTTGAAGAAATTTAAAATAAAACAATTTTTTAAATGTAATGTTGGGTCCCATTAGAGTTTCTGATTCTGCAGGTCTGTGGTGGGACCTGAAAATCTGCGTTTCTAGCAAGTTCTCAGATGATGCTTGTACATCACACTGATCGCTGCTTTCTGAGAGATGGAGGATTAAAGAGAACAAGGGTAGGAAATGACTCAAAGAGAAGCTCTTAATTAGAGTTTTGTCAGAAATTACAACCTCTCCTTGGGTGTGGACTTGAAAGGTTTTTGGCTTCTTCTTTTGAAATGGCAAATAGCCAGTTCTCGCTTTTTTTTTAATCATTAAAATCCAATGCTCAAATTTATTAAGATAATAATGGGGGAGGGGGGTAGGGAGGAGAGGAGGTGTGCCTCAGAGCAGTTGTTCTTACTTTTAAGGGTATTAAAATTGCCATCCCATAAATTATAACATTAAAATATAACTTAAAGTAGAATTATAGTTAAATTGATCCTACAGTGGAAATATTATAGTGCTGTCAGTAAGAGTTTTTAATTTCAAAGTGTTTGGTTTTATCTTTGTTGGCTGTTTCTATCTAAGAAATGACCTGATCTAATAGCCAGAATCAGGAGCGTATTTTTGCTCTGTGTGAGAAACAGAAAAATTTGCACAACTCAGAGTACTTGGCAGTGGAAATCAAATTTATTTAAGTCTTTCCTGCTCAAGTCTGGTCAGTAGGAAATAAAGCCATTGACAGAAATACCTGTGTGTTATTATAAAAGCTGTTTAGGAATTCACATCATATAATTGTTCAGGGCTATCTCTTTATTTCCAATTTCTCACAGTCTATAACAAGATTGTTTGGGTTACACCTGAAAGATCTGCCCCAAACAGGTTAAACCAGGAAAAAAAAAAAAAACAACCTATGGGTTTATGTAAGTGAACAGTGCAAGGGTATATTTAGCTTTAAGCACAGCTTGATCCATGTCTCAGACAGTCATCAGTTTCTATCTTTTCGCTTCCTCTGGGTTCTTTAGGCTCCACGTTGTGGCTTTCCTGGCAGCAAAGCCTCACACTCTCATTTAGCTCCTCATTTTTCCTGCCTTCAAGCCCAGTGGAAAAGAAAGTCTGTGTACCAACTTTCCCAGCAAAAATTCTGAAGTTCACTCTAATAAAACCAGCTTTATGGGCCCAAACTCGTCACTGTAATCTAGGATGTGGGATACTCCCCTTAAACCAATCTAAGGACTACTCTTCCTGGAGCTGGGGGTGTGGGACTAACTGCCTAAATAAACCGCACACATGGCTGATGCTGGAGGGAAGAGTGGTTTTCCTTAAAAAGTGTGGGATACTTTTTGCTCCTAAAAAAGAGAAATCATGCTGTACATTAAACCACAAATTTCTACTCTCCTAAGATCTTGAGGAACTATAAACCCATCATTTTCAGGCAACCTCTTTTCTCCTTAAATGGAAGAAGGAAAGGAATTGGGGAATAAATAGCTGAAATAGATTGCATCAAGGAGGGAGTAGGGTATAGGGAAGCAAAGAGTGAAACCATAATTATAAAACCTTCTTAGGTGATATTCCTGGTCAGACTATTATAAGTTTTTTTTTAGTGAAGGAAGAAAAGATTTCTATACCATATTGTTCCCTCCCCTCATTTCCACCCCTAAAGACTAATAACTTTCTTATAGGCTGTCTGCCCATGTGACCATTTTTATACTCTTTAAGTTAATTTCCCACATACCTGGCCCTTATTTCACAGACTAATGTTCTTTCCATATCATGTAGGTTAAACTCATAAACCTATTAAGGTGGTATATCAGTTAATAAATTATTTAGAACTTAACATTTTCTGTACTGTTATTTATATTAAAAATATGTAGTCATCAGAAGCTATTATTTCTACCTTAAGTCCAATAATTATCCCTTTCACACAGTTTGCTTTCTGCAGTCTCTTTACTTTTTTTTAACCTGCCATTTTTCTGTACTAGCGGTTCCCAAACTTTATTTAATATCACATCACCTCGAGGGTTTGTTAAAACACAGATTTCTAGGCCCTCTTCCTCTTGAGTTTCTTATTTACTAGGTCTGGAGTAGAGCCAGAGAATTCGCAGGTTTCCTAGTGGTTCTGAACTGCTGGTCTCAGAGAACTTTGTTTTGAGAATCCCTATGATAAAATCACTTACCCCTGCAAATTTCTACAGTCACGCCTTCCTGAAGCCTTCTCTGGTCTATCCAGATTGATCCTTCCTTCTTCTTAAAATAGGGAAGGTTATACCTGTGGTAATTTCACTGGAACTTTAAGTATCTTAAATCTACTAGATGTAGCCCAAATTAAATTACAGAGTTTTCCAGATAGGTACAATCTTCCATTTATTTTGTTTATGCAGCTTCATGGAACCAGTGAAACTACATGGAGTCAGTGAATGCACAGTGTATGTTACTGGCACTTTCTTTAGTTTTCAGCTGCTTGCTTGTTTTGTACTATTAAGTTATAAGTCTTCATTTCATACTTATTTGCATCTAAATTATAATTTTTAGATGCAGTAATTTGGTGGTATTATTATAAGTTTACATATTGTGGGCAATACTATTTGATCTCAGATGACCATCATCGGACGTAATGTTAAGTGATTAGAATAAATGGAAAATGTGTGTGGTAAGTTGGTAGATGTTGAAAATCAGCAAACCTTTTGGGCATATTGTTATCAATAAGGGTTCTTTTTTTAAATATCCCCTCTATAGGATAATTTCAGTTAACCTCTAATGAGCATTAGCTTAAAAATCCAAATTTTTAAGCTGTATACTATCACTATGAATTAAACAATGTACCTAATAAGTTCACTGTAAATCATTGTTCAACGATCTTATCTACCATAGCCGTAAAATTAGAAAAAAATCCAGAAGTGCCTCTTTTAAATGTCACCTGAGTACCTTCTAAAAAGTAAAACTGTAAATGTGTTTAGGGGTGAAGTGCACTAATGTCTGAAACTTTGAAATGCATCAAAAAATAAGATTGGTGAAAGAATATGTAGCAAAATGATAGAATCTGGGTGTTAGGAATATGGGTATTCACCAGTTTTTCATTTTTTTTTTTTAAGTTTGAAATTTTTCATATTACTTGAGGGGGGTGGTGGTACAGAAATAGGCTTATTCTTATTCAGAATTTGTAGGGATTATAGCTATACAACGGAGAAGGCAATGGCACCCCACTCCAGTACTCTTGCCTGGAAAATCCCATGGCTGGAGGAGCCTGGTAGGCTGCAGTCCATGGGGTCGCGAAGAGTCGGACACGACTGAGCGACTTCACTTTCACTTTTCACTTTCATGCATTTGAGGAGGAAATGGCAGCCCACTCCAGTGTTCTTGCCTGGAGAATCCCAGGGACGGGGGAACCTGGTGGGCTGCCATCTATGGGGTCGCACAGAGTCGGACACGACTGAAGTGACTTAGCATAGCGTAGCATAGCATATTATATTGATGTATGAAACTTCCATTTAAATAAATGTTAAAACACATAAATATAGGCAGTTTCATTTGGTTCAGCCTAATTAATACTTTTACATTTTGTTTTTTCCTGATGACTGGAAATTGGCTTAATTTAAGATTCAGTTTAATTTAGCTACGTATGTGTTCCATCATTGATATGAAAAACTTACAAGAACCTAGAAGTCTAGTTTCTAGATATTTCTGCCTATATTTTGTTACCAAAATAATACATTTCATTCCGTCAGCAATATACAAATATATTTACAAAATTACCTTGGTTATGGGGAAATATATATCCTAATACCACAAATAACTGGCCTATTTGCTCTATACTTATCAACTGAAATTCTATGAAAAAAACTAGGTTGAAACCCAGTCAAATCACAGGTAGTAGTGATGGTTGGACAGCAGTGTAAATGACTTAGTGCTACTGAATTGTAGTCTTAAAAATGGTTTAAGTATTCAGTTTTATGTTGTGTATATTTTACCATAATAAAGTTAAAAAAAATGAACTGAAGGAGGAGACATTTCTGTTTAACCATAAGATAGCACGAGGGCCCAGACAGCTTGGCTGAGGTGAGTCAGAGGGTCAAGCATGCTCAAACAAATGCTACCCCACTCCAGTTTTACCTAGGTAGGTCATGTGAAATCTGACTGGTTTTGAAAGCT
This sequence comes from Bubalus bubalis, assembly GCF_019923935.1. Taxonomy (NCBI): domain Eukaryota; kingdom Metazoa; phylum Chordata; class Mammalia; order Artiodactyla; family Bovidae; genus Bubalus; species Bubalus bubalis. The sequence continues at coordinate 14,129,375 of NC_059179.1, forward strand.
AAGTAAAAACATAATTTTGGATATTGTTACCATGTATTCAGTTCAGTTTTTTCCCCCTATTCTAAGAAGTCTTAATTGGTGCATGTGATTAAAATTCATGTTGATCTACAAAGACTGGAGACTTATCTACAGTACCTGACTATATAAGTCTTTCCCACTGAGCATAGTTAAGCTAGTTGTTGTAACAGAAGCCAACTTATCTAATTAAGTGAAAAGTGCACAGTAGGTGACAAGCTTTAATTAGCAGTTGTTTTCCTCTTGTGCAGTGGTAGTAGAAGGGAGTGAATGATGTCATTGAGTTAAATTGTAATATTTGCCCTAATGGAAATAGATGTCAAAACTTGTGTTAATTGGGAGGAAAAAATAAGGAATTGCAACCTAATTCCACAAGAACAAATTAGAGTTCATGAAGTACCCTTAAGAGCAAAATGGGAAAAAGTTTAAAAATTAACCATCTCAATAAAGATTCTTTTTATAATATAGGCATCCCAGACTTGAGACTTCTAGGTTTCAAATATAATAAATATAATTTAATTCCCAGAAAAAAAGGAAAGCCACTCATACCTATAATGGAAACATGTAAGCCCAAATGTATCATCTTACTATCCAAAAACAATTTATCCTGATGTCTTCATCTATTCTTTCCTTTGTGCTTTTAAATTTAATCATCTTACTCTCTTATAGTCATACTTTACCAGAAAGAGAAATGACTGGGTTTTTTCTCTATCTCTGGTGAAAATTGAATGAGACCATATGTGAAATCATTTGTGTAATACTTCTGTTCTCCAAGTTCAAGAGGTTAAGAGATTAATGTTGTTGAAATGGGAGATACACTGAATTTCACATATTCCTGTACTTACCACTCCTCAAGAATTATTAGGTCTTATAAAAGCAGCTTGAGGATTGTCTCTGCATTCTGGTTCAGTAGAGAAGGTGAAAATTTTCTAGAAAGATTGAGGAAGTTATGTAAAAACAAAATTCAGAAAACACAAGACTCTGCAGAACATAAGAGAGTGAAGTCACTCAGTCGTGTCCAACTCTTTGCGACCCTGTGGACTGTAGCCCCCCAGGTTCCTCCATCCATGGCATTCTCCAGGCAAGAGCACTGGAGTGGGTTGCCATTTCCTTCTCCAGGGGAATCTTCCCGACCCAGGGATCCAACCCAGGTCTCCCACATTGCAGGCAAATGCTTTAACCTCTGAGCCACCAGGGAAGCCCACAAGGAAAAAACAGAAAAAAGGAGAAGCTACTCTACTGGAAATGTGTTGGTTATTTTTCCCCTCAGTCTTTTAATATAGAATTAAAGGTTCTATAATATAACATAGTAGGTTCATCCCATTAAGTGGAGCTGCAGTGAAGAGGAGGCTGGAGTGTTAATGATAATATCATTGTTTTCTCTCTTAATTTACAGAAGTTGCTGGGTGTGTTTTGCCACTGATGAAGATGATAGAACAGCTGAATGGGTGAGACCATGCAGATGCAGAGGATCTACAAAATGGGTTCACCAGGCTTGTCTACAGCGCTGGGTGGATGAAAAACAAAGAGGAAACAGTACAGCCAGAGTGGCATGTCCTCAGTGCAATGCTGAATACTTAATAGTTTTTCCAAAGTTGGGTAAGAAGATCCCTAAAACCAACACAGATATATATATATATCGTGTTCTTACATTGTATGTGACTCTTTAAGATCCTAGGTTTGTCTTTAAGTAATTCATCTCTTTGCTTTTTTGTGAGTTTCTCTATTCCATTTCTGTTTTATATCTAAATGTCAGATATTTATTTGTTTTGCTAACAGTTTACCTTATCCTTAATATATTCCCAAATTATCCATTTGTGTATTAAATGTTTTCATTTGGTTGACGGATAAAGAACTTGGATATCTAATTATGTAGATAAAATCAAGTAACACAACTATAATAAAAAGCTAAGGAGCCTCATTCTCTGGAAACCAATAGTGTGGGAGAAAGAAAACAATAGTTGTTCTAATACTTACTCTTCTTAATTTTTATATTAAGGAATAAAAGTAAGGACATTAAATATTTAATAAAATGCAGTGTTAAATTCATCTTTGGAATCCAATTTATATGGCTGTCTTTCGTGAAAACTACTTTCCTTTTTCTGTGAATTGGCTGGCAAGAAATAACCAATAGTCTTTGAGAATGAGGCTAGAGTTGAAATAAGTGTAGCAGAATGTTTAAAGGAAGCTATAACTAACACTGATATTTAGTTAGCATGTTTCAATACAGCCATGTGATTATGAACTGGTGTCATTCTCTCTGGTGGTTATGCTGTGCCATATAATAAAAATGTTATTAAACATTTTTAATATCATCCTTGACTACAATCAAGAAGTGTTTGAAAGCAGTTTGGTTTTTCGGAAGGTCCGAAGGAAAAAATGACTTTGTGGAGGAATGTTTCAAGGAGAAATTGGAAATTATTAGATATGTTATTTTTTTCTAGGTGCTATACATATTGAAATCAGACCCTTTTTTTTTAATGCAGCTATATAAATGCAGATGATGAAGTGCTTTTCTAATGTGAGAAGATTAATAATAAGGGCAATCAAAGTATCCATAGTTGTCTATATTTCTCTAACATAATGCATAGGAAGAAGTGATAGTTTTCTATGAAAGAAAAATAGTGTAGTAGAGAAAGTACCATTTTTTGGACATTTAGCATTTGTGGATCTCATTGATGGGTCTTTTAAACATCATGAAAAGCAGTTACTGCTGCCGTCTTTCACCACATTGATACCTGGCTCACTGAAGTCAAAGCTGCAGTTTCTTGTCCTTCTTATTAGTTCTGCTAAATCAGATAATCCCACTTTTCAACTATAGATTGTTGAATATTTTCAGCAGCAAGTATAGGATGATTCTTCTAGATGTTTTGGATATTCAGATCGATGAATACCAAAATTATTGCAAGAATTCTCACTGAAAACTACCTACAATGTCTGAGTTGACAAATGTATGGCACTCAGCAATGAAGTTGAATATTTCAGTTTGGAAAGTGGCACCGGGTAAATCTGTCCTTCTGGTGTATTTCAATTCTAGGAAATACATTTTTTTAGGTCTAGTGTGGTAACTGAATAAATTTTTCTAAGTATACTAATAATAAGACACCCGTTCATTCTACAACAAGGATAGAGCATGGCTAGATGTTGGAAAAGTCAAACTATGGTTAAGCTGTGTGTATCATGATTTGGTCTTTGTATTTTATCCTGAAAAATTTCAGCTATGATGGGTTCAAGCTATTCACTATACTATATGTCTCACAGAGATCTGCCACTTGAGTAAGCCACAGATAATCACAGAAAGTTTTTACTGACCTTATCGGTGTCATGGAGTAGAAATGTATATCCTTCATTTGAATAGCTTTTGGTAGCATCTTTCCTCCTGACAAGATAAAAAATCAGAGAGTTGTGCTTACTTCTTTTTTCCTGACATAACATGCCAAGGATATCTGCTCAGGGGCTGCGGTTGAATATATATTCACAATTTTCTATGCAATCTTTAACAGACTCAATGGAAAATTTAAGTGTCAAACTCCAGCTGTTGCCTGTGAATGAAGCCTTGTATGAATTGACTTTTAGGTGCCATAATGTTCCTGAGTACACACGACTAGTGCTTTTGGCTATGTTGATCCTAGTGTATGTTTTCAAGTTAAGGTTCAAAGATAATTGTTGGTTATAAGAAAATCCCTTCTCTAAAGCATATTTTCATTGATAATCAGAATTAAAGTTTTATTTCATTATTTACAGTTTATATATATATGCCAAGGGTTGGTTCATACTTTGAATACTAGTGGTTTCTTATAGTCATAAAACAAAATATTTAAGATCATACACCTATGATACTAACTGTTCTTACTCACTGAATATGACACCTATTATATAATGTCCAATTGTGTCATCTGATAGGAGAAGGCAATGGCGACCCACTCCAGTACTCTTGCCTGGAAAATCCCATGGACGGAGGAGCCTCGTAGGCTGCAGTCCATGGGGTCGCTGAGTCGGACATGACTGAGCGACTTCACTTTCACTTTTCACTTTCATGCATTGGAGAAGGAAATGGCAACCCACTCCAGTGTTCTTGCCTGGAGAATCCCAGGGACGGAGGAGCCTGGTGGGCTGCCATCTATGGGGTCGTGCAGAGTCGGACACGACTGAAGCGACTCAGCAGCAGCAGCAGCAGCAGTGTCAACTGATACAGAAATATACCAGTAGATTGTTTTCTTTCTGAGCATATTTGTCGTTAATTTTGCAGCTGACTGTAGTTACACTTGATTTTGTTAAAATAAGTTAAAGTTTCTTTACAGTTTTTAATCTTTGCTGTCAGTGACAAAATTTGTAATGCAGGTGTCAGTTGGTTTACCAGAGTGGTTGAAAATTATTTGAAGACTTCAGTGGCTTCTTATTACTGTTTTATAATGATTTAGACCCTGTTTCAAAATGTATTTTGCTGTGATGGGAATAAGGAGGTCCCCTGCTGCTGCTGCTGCTGCTGCTGCTAAGCCGCTTCAGTCGTGTCCGACTCTGCGCGATCCCAGAGATGGCAGCCCACCAGGCTCCCCCATCCCTGGGATTCTCCAGGCAAGAACACTGGAGTGGGTTGCCATTTCCTTCTCCAATGCATGAAAGTGAAAAGTGAAAGTGAAGTTACTTAGTCGTGTCCGACTCTTAGCGACCCCATGGACTGCAGCCTACCAGGCTCCTCTGCCCATGAGATCTTCCAGGCAAGAGTACTGGAGTGGGGTGCCATTGCCTTCTCCGAAGGAGGTCCCCTAGTACAGACTAATAACTTGTAATTCACTGGTCACAGCCCACTCTAAGATCCTACTGTTTTCACTCTGTAAGATCATACTATTTATCATTTCGAGTCAAATATGTTTTCATCACTTCTACTCTTCAGTGAATGCTTTTGAGGTATTTATTACTTAAATTAGAGACTTAACACACTGATAAGAACAACAACAAAGTAATATATTTAGCCAGTGTAAACAACTCATGATGTCGAAGTTTGTTAGCTGAAACAGTCAGTCTCTTCTTAACCTTGTGAAGCATATGTGACCCTTGGAACATAACAGTTAAGAACCTAAAAGAATTTCCTTGAAAGTCATAATTAATCTTTTCAATTTATGAAATGTTTGTGATCAAAGCTTTTATCACTTTTTTTTAAAACCAAATTGTCTGTAGTAAACCAGATGATTGCCAGGGACCACCATTGGTCCCCCAAAGACACTTAGGAGACACTGGCCAAAAGCAGGAATAAGAGACAAGAGAAAAGATGCAGAGAGGAAGAGCTGATGGTTAACATCCTATGAGATGGTCTTTGTGTAGCAGGTATTAAAAAAAGAGTTTTCATATGGATTTAGCCGCAGTCTATTTGACTAGCTAGCCAAAGTCTGCATCTTTTCTGGTACTTAGTGGTGACCAGAATGGAAGGATGGTGGCAAATGTCTGTTCTTAATTGTCCATAGGGAATGTTTGGTACCTGGCTATGGAAAACTTAGAGACGGTCCCTCCGACTTTCACTCCTCTCATTATTCGCTTTTTTCTAGTGAATCAGGACAGTTGTGTGTAACTACAGGCACTTAAAAACTACTCAAAATATGGTCTCAGAACCAGCAACATTAAAATCATCTGAGAGCTGTTAAGGATGAAAAACCTGGTGAATTCCCTGGTGATACAGTGGCTAAGACTCCATGCTCCCAATGCAGGGGGCCGGGGTTCAATCCCTGGTCAGGGAACTAGATCCCACATGCCTTATCAAAGATCCCATGTGCCACAGCTAAGGCTGGTTGCAGCTAACTGAGTTAATTAAAAGAATGAAGAACATTAGCTCCACCCCTAGTTAAAATTAATAATCTGCGTTTTCATAGAATCATTAGTTTATGTGCATGTTAAAGTTAAGAAGCATAGAATTAAAACAGGAAAAGAACACCAGCTGAGAAAAATTTGTCTTCTGTTAAAATATTTCAAAAAATAATAAAATATTTATATGCAGCTTAAGACCAGATAGTTACTTTGTTTAGCTAAACAAAAAGGATCCAGGGACAGTATGTTTGTGGTGTACAGGTCTCTTCATTTGTTAAACTTATTCATAAGTATTTCATTCATTCCTTTTTTTTTTAAGTAAAGGATTTTGGTGTTTTTTTTTTTATGATTGACATATAGTTGCTACACTACAGTGTATAAGTTACAGATATACAGTATAGTGATTCATGACTTTTAAGGGTTATTCTCTATTTATAGTTATAAAATATTGGCTGTATTCCATGTTGTATCCTTATAGGTTATTTTATACCTAGTAGTCTATACCTTACTCCCCAAATTTTGTTTTGTTAAATTTATTTCTATCATTCTTTTTGATGGTATTTTCAATGCAGTTGTTAATTTTATTTTCAGATTGCTTATTGCAAGTGTGTAGTATACAGTTGATTTTTGTATTTTTATCTCATATCCTGTAACCATGCTGTTCTCATTTTATAGTTCTAATAGTATTTTAGTGCGTTGCTTAGGATTTCCTATATATAATATCATGTCATCTGTGAATAGAAACAGTTTTGCTTCATCTTTTCCAATCTAGCTGCTTTTATTTCATTCCCTTGCCTAGCTACCCTGAGCTTCCCTGGTGGCTCAGACGGTAAAGAATCCACCTGCAATGCAGGAGACCTGGGTTCTATCCCTGGGTTGGGAAGAGTCCCTGGAGGAGGGTATGGCAACCCACTCCAGTATTCTTGCCTGGTGAATCCCCATGGACAGAAGAGCATGGCAGGCTATAGTCCATGCGGTCACAAAGAGTGGGACATGACTGAGCAGCTAAGCATAGCACAGCACGGTTGCCCTGGCTGCAAACTCCAGAACAGTGTTAAATGCAAGTGGTAAGGACATCTTTATCTTATTTTTGATCTTAGAGCAAAAACAGTCTTTTACCATGAAGTATGTTATCTCTGGGTTTTTCATAGATAATTTCTATCAAATTGAAGATTTTCCCTTCTAGTTTGTTGAATGTTTTTTACCATGATAGGGTGTTATATTTTGTCAGATGTCTTTTCTGAGTCTATAGAAGTGATCATGTAGTTTTTGTCCTTTATGCTACTGATATATGGTATATTGCATTAACCAGTGTTGCCTTTCGGGATAAATTCTACTTGATATTGATGTATAATCCATTTTAGATATTGCTGGGTTTGGTTTGCTAGTATTTTGAGAATTTTTCTGTCTGTAGATACTGGTCTGTAATTTTTTTTTTTCCTTTTTCTCAGTGGTTCAAGAACTAGGTGATACTGGTCTCATAAAATGAGTTGGGAAGTGATCTTTTCTCTCATATTTTTGGGAAGGAAATTGTGAAGGATTGGTGTTAATTCTTTAAATGTTAGGTGATAGTGAATCCATCTGGTCCTGACCTTTTCATTTTTTAATTTCTGTAAGGTTAATATTAATGTCCCCTCTTTCATTCATGACTTTATTTTAGTAATATGACTCTTACCTCTTTTTTCTTGGTCAGTCTAGCTAAAGATTTGTTAATTTTGTTGATCTTTTCAAAGAACGAACTTACAGGTTTTTTTTTTTTCCTCTCTTTCTATTTCATTTATTTCCACTTTAGTCTTTATTATTTCTTTCTACTTGGTTTGGGTTTAATTTGATTTTCTTTTTCTAGTATCTTAAAGTATAAGGATAGATTAAGGGTTTGAGATCTTTTTTAAAACAGACATTGCATTTTAGAACAGTTCACAGGAAAATTGAGAGGAAGGTACAAAAATACCCCATATACTCCCTGCCTCCGTACATGCATGTGTGCTCAGTCACTTCATGTCCCAATTCTTTTGTGACCCTGTGGACTGTAACCAGGCTTCTCTGTCCATGGGTTTTAGCCTCCTGCATTAATTAACGTGTTTCACCAGGGTGATACATTTTTACAACTGATGAAGCTATACTGACACATTACTACCCAAAGTCTAAAGTTTACATTAGGGTTCACTCTTGGTATTGTACACTCTATGGGTGTGGACAAATATATAATGATGTGTGTCCACTATTATAGTATAATACATAGTATTTTCACTGCACTGAAAATCCATCTATTATTCATCCCATCCTCTTCCCTAAACCATGACAACCACTGATCTTTTCACTGTTTTCATATGCCTTTTTCAGGATGTCATGTAGTTGGAATCATACGGTATGTAGCCTTAGTTTCTGTATTCCCTTTATAGTTAGATAATTCATTTCTTGTGAGCACTGAATAATATCCCACTATCTGGACATATCACAGCTTATTTTTCCATTCACCTACTGAAGGACATTTTGTTGCTTCCAGGTTTTGGCAATTACAGATAAAGCTGTAGTACACAGCTATGTACAAGTTTTTGTGTGGACATATATTTTCAGCTTATTTAGGTAAATAACAGAGTAATTGCTGGATCATATGGTAAGAGTATTTTTAATTTTGTGAGAAACTACCAAATTATATTTCAGAATGGCTGTACATTTTGCATTCTGACCAGCAATAAGTTCCTGTTTCTCTATATCCTTGTCAGCACTTACTGTTTTCCATTTTGGGGATTTTAGCCATTTATATCGTATTGTTTGAATTTGCCGTTCCCTAATGATGTAGATATTAAATGTCTTTTCATATGCTTATTAGCAGTCATATCTTCTTTGCTAAGATGTCATAATTGGTAATGTCTTTTGATCATTTTTTCCCTATTGTTGAATTTTAAATGTTCTATCTTTTGGATAACAGTTCTTTATCAGGAATATCTTTTGCAAATATTTTTATCCCAGTCTGTAGTTTATCTTTTCATTCTCTTGACCTTTCTTGTTTTTTAATGTAGTCATTTACATCTATAAATTTCTCTAAGCAATATTTGGATTTCTTCTTTGACCTGCTGATTATTTAGGAGTGTGTGGTTTAATTTTAACATATTTGTAAATTTCCCAAATGCCGTTCTTTTATTGATTCTAATTTAATTCCATTGTGATCAAAGAACATACTTTGATATCTGTTCTTTTAAATGATTAAGGCTTGTTTTATGTTCTAGCAAGCTTTATCCTGGCAAATATTCCATGTACACTTAAGAAGAAGTATATTCTGTTGGTGGTTGTGGTAGAGTGTGATATAAATATCTAGTTGACTCATATATTTTTGAAGTCTTCTGTTTCCTTGTTGATCTTTTACCTATTCATCATTAAAAGTGAGCTATTAAAGTCTAAGCTATTGTTGAATTGTCTGTTTCTCCAGTTCTGTCCATTTTTATTTTATTTTACACTCTATTGTTAGGTGCATAAATGTTCCTAATTTGTTATGTTTTTCTGATGGACTCTCCCTTTTACTTATAAAATGTCCTTTGTTTCTAGTAACAATTTTTGTCTTAAAGTTGATTTCAACTGATATCAGTGTGGCCACTTCCACTCTTTTATGTAAATTCTTAGATTAGTTTCAATTTAATTTTTATTACAGCTTTGTTTTCTATTTCTGTATTTTATTGTTCTCAACTAAGCATTAATTCAAACTTCTGTGTAGAGTTGAAGATAACTAACAATACCCTCAAAAACTGGTTGTTAAATGTTAGGTAGCCTGTAAAGCTTATTCTCTAGGGATGATAGGAATGATTCCTGGGAGAAAACTTTCCTAGAGAATCTAGCAAATAAAATAAATAGTTATTACTATTTTATTTTATAATGTTTTCTTTTAATAATATTAACAGTGATATCAGTAACTGTCACTTACTAACAGACCCTGACTATTTGCCAGGCACTATGCTGATTGTATTAGCTCTCACAGTAGATATTGTCCTTATTCTACAGTTAAGAAAACAGACTCAGCATATTTTTTTAATGGAAGTGCATGGGTTTCTAGCATGTAAGGAGCCAGGATTTTAAATTGCTGAATTTTATGTTACTTGGAGTCAGTGAGTCAGTTATCAGGCCTTATATGGATAAGTAGTAGTTTCATATACCATAACAATAGACAGACTGGGAATTTGCATTAATTTGAGATAATGTTAATAATTACATTTTGTATATGTAAACAAAGATTTTCTGTGATTTGATGCTATTGGAATCAAAGTATGTATTTTCCTTCTAGATAATACATTTACATGGACCAAGATTCAAAGTAGGGTATTTAATGAAAAGTCTTTTTACCATGTCCACCAACCACAATGCCACATAAATTTCCTTCCTTGGCGGCAACCGCTGTTATAGGTCTCTGATGTTCCATTCCAAAGTGCTTCTCTTTTTCTTTCTTATCCTTTCTTCCCCTTCCTTCTCATTTCTTGTTCTCTCCCTTGTCTTTCTCTTTCTCTCCCCATCCCATGCCTGCCTTCTTTTCCCCTTCCTCCCTAAACATACACACACACACACACGCACACAATCTATAAACATTAGGGTAGAATTAAAGGAACAAAAGCGATAGAGAAATATTCAGTGACTGGCAACTATGAAAACCATTTACATTCCTAGGTCTGAAGGTATAAGGCAGGGGATCTGTTAACAGAACTTGACAAGAGCTTTGGCTGCTCAACAGGACCTGTGCTCTTAGAGAAAGGCAGGCTGCATACAACCAAGGTGCCAGGGTGGGGAAATTGCCTTAACACTTTTACCATACTCTGATTTCCTAGCCATTCCACTCATTGTTTGAACACATGAGAAGGAAGTGGGCAAGGTTACTACCTAGAGGATGCAGTTTGTTTGGTCCAATATACAAAGCAGGGTGGAGAAAGAGGAGGAGTAAACTTGGAGAGGCAAACAGAATATGGAACACATGATTACATGGAGCACAACAGGTTTTAGACTAGTATATTATACGTCATGTTCTATGCTTGCTTTTTTTTTTCTTAGCAATATATGGTAGATATTAGTGTATTAAGAGCTTTTATATTAGTGTTTAAAGAGCTTTTATATTAGTGTATAAAGAGCTTTCTTTCTCTTTGTAGTTGTATAGTATTGTTACATAGATGTATGATTATATAACCAGGCTCCTAACGATGGACATACAGACTTTGTTGTATAATCTTTTACTACGACAAAAAGTGCTGTCATAAACAGCTGTGTAAAATAATTTTACATGTGCAAATATTTCTGTAAGATAACTGACTAGAGTGGAATAGCTGTAAATCAAAGAGTATGTGCAGTTATAACATTAATAGATACCATCAAACTGGCTTTTGTAGAGATTATGTCTATTTAATCTTCCCAACAGTATATTGGAATGCCTGCTTTTTCATTGCCTTTGCCAACATGCTGCTATCAATATACAGAATTAATTATATCTGCTGCCTTAGCATTTATCAAAACTCAGCAGAATGTTCACTCGGGTATTTTTTTAATGATAAAATTTCATTTGCTGAGAAAGAATATATCATAAATACATATGAGGAATAATGACTAATAAACTGTCATTCATTTACCTATCCCTCACTCAGGTTTAGAAATCAAATACCCTGGTGATTTCAACTTTTTATCATTAAGGACTGTTTTTGTCTATAAGAATTTTTTTGTCTTATATATAATATAGATATGATAATGTAGTTGCCCCTTGGTATCCATAGGAGGTTGGTTCCAGGACCCCTGCAGAAACCAAAATCCATGGGTGCTCAAGTCCCTTTTTAAAAAATGGCATGCTCTGCTATGCTAAGTCACTTCAGTCATGTCCGACTCTGTGCGACCCCATAGACGGCAGCCTACCAGGCTCCTCCGCCCATGGATTTTCCAGGCAAGAGTACTGGAGTGGGAAAAAATGGCATAGTATTTATATACAATTGATGTACATTCTACTATATTCTTTAAATCATCTCTAGATTACTCAAAATATCTAATACAAAATAAATGGTAAGTAAATAGTTGCCATTATGCAGCAAATTTGAGTTTTGATTTGGGGAATTTTTTGCCCCAGATATTTTCCATGTGCAGATGGTTGAATACACAGATGCAGAACCCTTGGATATGGAGGGCCAACTCTAGAATGAAAATATAGTTACACCAGCTTTTTTAAAATTGATTTGTTGTTATTTTAGGACAATTTTTGATTTACAGAAAAGTTGCAAAGATAGTATGGAGAGCTTGCATATATACCGTATGTAGTTTTCCTCTGTTATTAACACTTTATGTATTATGGTACATTTATTATTCAGTTCAGTTCAGTCTCTCAGTCTGACTCTTTGTGACCCCATGAATCACAGCACGCCAGGCCTCGCTGTCCATCACCAACTCCCAGAGTCTACTCAAACTCATCTCCATAGAGTTGATGATGCCATCCAGCCATCTCATCCTCTGTCGTCCCCTTCTCCTCCTGCCCCCAATCCCTACCAGCATCAGGGTCTTTTCCAATGAGTCAACTCTTCGCATCAGATGGCCAAAGTACTGGAGTTTCAGCTTTAGCAACAGTCCTTCCAATGAACACCCAGGACTGATCTCCTTTAGGATAGACTGGTTGGATCTCCTTCCAGTCCAAGGGACTCTCAAGAGTCTTCTCCAACATCACAGTTCAAAAGCATCAATTCTTCGGCGCTCAGCTTTCTTCACAGTCCAACTCTCGCATCCATACATGACCACTGGAAAAACCATAGCCTTGACTAGACGAACCTTTGTTGGCAAAGTAATGTCTCTGCTTTTTAATATGCTATCTAATTGGTCATAACTTTCCTTCCAAGGCGTAAGCATCTTTTAATTTTATGGCTGCAATCACCATCTGCAGTGATTTTGTTATTAGGTTGGTGCAAACGTAATTGTGGTTTAAAACTGTGAATTTTAAATCATTATAACTAGATTCAAACACATCTTTATTAATCAAAATAGGAGCCATTACAATCAACACATTTTTGCCAGTAAGAAACATTTATTTCTGTAGTGTCCAACCACTGAGCTGGTCGTCACCAGCTATCATTGTGTAAAATCCATTTTTCATCACATGTTACAACCTAATTGAGAAAAGGCTTGTTGTTGTTGCATAGAATAAGAGAAGATGACTCTTCAGAACAATTATTTTTTTTAAATTTTCAGTCAGCTCATGAGGCACCCACTTACTGAGCTTTTTCTCCTTTCCAGTTTGCTTCAAATACCGAAAGACTGTAGAGTGGTCAACATTGAGTTCTTCGGCAACTTCTCGTGTAGTTTTAAGAGGCTCAGCTTCAATGGTGCTCTCAGTTGGTCATTGTCAACTTCTGATGGCTGACCACTACCCTCTTCATCTTCAAGGCTCTCGATCTCTCTTTTTGAACCACCACTGCACTGTACATTCTTTAGCAGTTCCTGGGCCAAATGTGTTGATGTTGTGAGTGGTCTCTGCTGGTTTACAACCCGTTTTGAACTCAAATAAGAAAATCGCTTGAATTTGCTTTTTGTCTAACATTATTTCCATAGTCTAAAATAAACATACACAGCAAGTAATAAGTCATTAGCAAGAAAAACAAAGTGAGATATGCACATTAAAATGATGTATAATATAACCACATTTATATAAGAATGTATTCTAATATCAAATGGCAAAGTTCAACAGTGCAAAACTGCAGTTACTTTTGCACCAACCTAATACAATTAATGCACCAGTACTGCTATTATTATTAACTGAAGCCCATACTTTATTCAGGTTTTCTTAATTTTTCCCTAATGTCTGTATTCTGTTCCAGGTTCCTGTTCAGGAAATTACATTACATTTAATCATGTCTCCTTAATGCTCCTCTTGACTGTAACCGTTTCTCAGACTTTCCTTGTTTTTGGTGACCTTGATAGTTTTGAGGAATACTGATTACATGTTTTATATAATATCCCAGTCAGGATCTATCTCATGTTTTTCCATCATCTACTGGGGTTATGATATGAGTTTTAGGGTACAAGACCACAGAGATGAAGTACCATTTTCATCATGTTACCTGGCACTTACTATCAATGTTACCTATCACCTGTGATACTGACCTTGATCATCTCAGTAAGGTTGTGTTTGTCAGGTTTATTCACTGTTTTTCCCACTCTCATGCCAGCTTTTTTTTTTTTATGTTGTTGCATTTGTTTATCTTCTCTCATCCTTTTATTTTCAACTCTTCTGAATTCTTTTTTACACTTACTGTGATACTCATATAGTTGGATTTTTACTACCAAATTTAATGCATTCTATTTCTCCTTTTTTCTCTTTTCCTTTAGTTGATCATCATCTGGATTGAAATGGTTTTTCCTCTCATACTAAATTTTCCCCTGTACTTGTTACTAAGTTTTATGTCTTACTTTCCTTTTAAGTGACTATCTTTGAAAAGTCTTAGCTTTGCCTCTTCAAATATTGCTTCTCCCACATTCTCTCTGTTCTCATATTCTAGAACTCTGATGAGAGTTCTGTTAGACATTTTATTTTTCATGTCTCTTCTGTGTTTTTCATCTTTTGGTCTCTTGTTGTAGCATTATAATTTCTTCATAACAGTTACCCTTTTCTCAGATTCTTTCTTGAGCAGTGTCTGATCGGGGGGAGGTACAGTTCCCACTATAAGTTCTAATTGTTTCTTAAATGTGCCTGATCATTTTTTTAATAGTCTCTCGCTTCTTGTTCATTTAGAATTATTTGCTAGTTTATTATTTTTTTATGATCAGATTGATAGTTCCATTATTTAGCCTTTGGTAGCCTGATTTGTTTTCTTCTGGCTCTTGCCTATGATGCTTTATTTCTCTTAAGAGGGAACTGTATATTTGTAGGCTATGCATATCCTGAAGGTGAAGAAACTCTAGACTGATTTGCATTTGCTGTTGGTAGATGCCAAGGGATGTTGCTAATATGGGATCACTTTAATATGAGTTTGGGTTTTCTCCCATAGCACAGACAGATTTCTAACCTGAAATCAGCATGTTAATTGACTATGTTTACAGATTCTTAGAAGAAACTCTCCTCCTCATTGTACTTTCCATCTTTTGAAAATAAGACAAAGTTTTCTTTGTTGGCTCATTTTATTGTCCTGTGGATTTTTTTTCTAGCTTATTACCCTTTCATCCAGGGTTTATATAACCCTTTTGAGGGTTTGAAGGTAAACTCTGGCTTTGTATGGACCCAAGACATAGTGTGACTTGTAAAACTGAGTATTTTACCTTTCCTTATAATTTTTTCATTGAATAAAAAGATCATCTGTCATCAGGAATTTCCCATTTGGGGGTTTTGTTATTACCCAAACCAAGAATATGTCAGTAATATATTGCTTTATTCCTTGCATTTCTTATATACTAGTTAGATCTCATCGATGGGGTTGCTGTGATTTTTTTTTTCAAGAATATTTCATAGATGTTTCTGTGTACTTCTTTTACATCACAACATGAGGTACATATGTGTAGTTGTCTTTCAAAGAGGAAACATTATAACTGATACTTCCAGAATACAAAGGATCTTAACACAATATTAACCGGGGGATTTTTACAGAAACTAATGCCTGTGACCAACAGTTTGTTATGTAAGTAAATATAGAAACAAATCTGGTCAATAACCTTCAGGTAACAAGACTTAATACATCTCTGGTCAATAATGTGCTAAGAAAGTACTGTGAGCAGCTGTATGCCACAAATTGGATAAACTAAAAGTAAAGATAAATTCTTAGAACCACAAAACGTACAAAAAATGAATCATGAAAAATAAAAAATGTGAACAGACCAATAAAAAGTAAGGAGATTATAAAGCTCCCAACAAAGAAAAGACCAGGACTAGATGGTTTCACTGGTGAATTCTTTACAGAAGAATTAGTACCAATCCTTCTCAAACTCTTTAAAATTAAAGAGGAGGGATTCCCAAACTCATTTTATGAAGCCAGCATTACCCTATACCAAAGCCAGATACACTTTAAGAAAACTACAAGCCAATATCCTTGATCAATACAGATGTAAAAATTCACAACAAAATATTAACAAACCAAATTCAACAGCATTTTGAAAGATCGTACACCATGATCAAGTGGGATTTATCCCTGAGGTGTAAGGATGTTTCAGTATCTGCATATCAATCAGTGTGGTATACCACATTAATAGAATGAAAGATAAAATCTTTGTATCTCAGTGGATGCAGAAAAGTATTTGACAGAATCCAACATCCTTTCATGATAAAAACTCCCAACAAATTGGGTATAAAAGGGTGGAAAGTGAAAGTGAAGTCGCTCAGTCATGTCCGACTCGTTGCGTTCCCCATGGACTGTAGCCTGCCAGGCTGCTCTGTCCATGGGATTTTCCAGGCAAGAATACTGGAGTGGGATGCCATTTCCTTCTCCAGGAGATCTTCCCGACCCAGGGATTGAACTCAGGTCTCCTGCATTGTAGGCAGACGCTTTACCATCTGAGCCACCAGGGAAGTAGAAGGGTGTACCTCAACATAATAAAAGCTGTATTTGACAAACCCACAGCTAATATCATATGCAACATACCCACTAATATCAGGATCAAGAGAGGGGTGTCTGTGCTCACCACTCCTATTTAACATAATACTAGAAGTCCTACCCAGAACAGTTAGTCAAGAAAAAGAAATAAAGACATCTGAATTGAAAAGAAAGAAGTAAGCCCACTTGCTGCAGCTGCTGAAGCCCGTGCACCACAAGAGAAGCCACCGCAATGAGAAGCCCGTGCACTGCAACTGCAGAGAAGCCCCCACTCGCCGCAGCTGGAGAAAAGCCCACACAGCGATGAAGACCCAGCACAGCCAAAGAGAATTTAAAATTTTTGTTTTAAATCTCCATTTCAAAAAATAAAGAAGACACAAATGAGTGGA
This sequence comes from Bubalus bubalis, assembly GCF_019923935.1. Taxonomy (NCBI): domain Eukaryota; kingdom Metazoa; phylum Chordata; class Mammalia; order Artiodactyla; family Bovidae; genus Bubalus; species Bubalus bubalis. The sequence continues at coordinate 14,146,098 of NC_059179.1, forward strand.
AAGCTATCTGTTGTTCATGGATTGGAACAATTAATACTGTTAAAATGTCCATACTACCCAAAGGCATCTGTATTGTCAATGTAATCCCTTCAGGTTCAAGGGCATTTTTCACAGAAGTAGAGAAATTAATCCTAAAACTGTATGGAAATTCAAAAGATCCTAAATAGCCAAAGCAGTCCTGAGAAAGAAGAACAGAGCAGGTGGCATCATATTTACTGATCTAAACTTTATTACAAGGCTATTGTAAAGCAACATGGTAACTCAAAATGGATTAGAGGTTCAATTGCTTTTTCTGTCTTCACTGGCTCTTCACTGCAGCTTGTGGACTTATTTGCTCCACAGCATGTAGGATCCTAGTTCCACAACCAGGGATCAAACCCATGTCCCCTGCATTGGAAGATGGATTCTTAACCTCTGGACCACCAGGGAAGTTCCTAGAGATTTAAATTTAAGACCAGAAAGTGTGAAAGTTCAAGAATAAAACATCAGAAAGTTTCCTTGACATTGGTCTTGGCAGTTATTTTTTTGAATAATTGGATATCCATTATATCATTATAATTATTTGTTGGATAATTATTTTTTGGATTTTTTCTTCATAAGCAACAGAAACAAAAATAAGCAAATTGGACTATATCAAACAGATTTCTCCACAGCAAAAAGAAACAGCAAAATAGAAAGATAAACCATGGAATGAGAAAGTATTTGTAAATCATCCTAAAGCATCTATCTGATAGGGGATTACTATCCAAAATATATAAGAGATTCATAGAACTCAATGTATGTATGTGTGCATGGTTAGTCATGTCTGACTCTGCAACCCTTTGGACTGTAGTCCACCAGGTTCCTCTGTCCATGAGGTTTTTCAGGTAAGAATACTGGATTGGATTGCTACTTCCCCTTCCAGGGGATATTCCCAACCCAGGGATCGAACCCTCATCTCATACATTACAGGCAGATTCTTTACCCTCTGAGCCATCAGGGAAGCAAGCCCCCATACAACTCAACATCCAAAAACAAAACCCACATACAATCTGATTTAAAAATGGATGAAGATTTTGAAAATTTTCCGTATAAGACATACAAATGGTCAACTGATGTATGAAAAGATACTCAGCATCACTAATCATCAGGGAAATGAAATGTGAGTGTTGCTTCATGCCTGTGAGAATGACTGTTAACAAAAAGACAAAAAATGTTAACAAGGTTGTGAAGAAAAGGATAGTGTGTGCACTGTTAGTGGGAATATAAATTGGTACAGCCACTATGGAAAACTATGGAGATTACTAAAAAATATATATTCTTTTAACTATCATGTGATCCAGCAATCCCACTTCTGAGTATCTATCTGAAGGAATTAAATCACTGTGTGGAAGAGAGAACCTACACCCCCACATTCACTGCAGCATTCTTCACAATAGCCAAGATATGGAAGCAGCCTAAAGGTCCATCAACAGATGATGAAGAAAACGTGTGTGTGTGTATGCAGTAGAATATTCAGCCATTTAAGAAAAAAAAGGAAATGCTGCTTTTGCAACAACATGGCTGGATCTTAAGGTCATTGTGTTAAGCAAAAGAAGTCAGAGAAAGAAAATACTGTATGTTCTCACTCAGATGTGGACTCTAAAATACCCAAATTCAAATAGAATTGTTGGGACTGGTGGTTGGGAAATAATGGGAGATATGGTCAAGGGGTACAAATTTCCATTTAAAAGCTGAATCATGGCAACCCACTCTAGTGTTCTTGCCTGGAGAATCCCAGGGATGGGGAGCCTGGTGGGCTGCCGTCTCTGGGGTCGCACAGAGTCGGACATGACTGAAGCGACTTAGCAGCAGCAGCAGCCCTTCCTTACAAGAAATGCTGAAAGGAGGTCTTCATGCTGAAAGATGATAATTAGTAACATGAAAACGTATAACCATATATTTTCAACAGATTGCTAAAGTAAATATGTAGTCAAATTCAGAATACTCTAATATTGTAACATGGTAGAGTGTTAATACTTAACTCTATGCTATGCTATGCTAAGTCGCTTCAGTCGTGTCCGACTCTGTGCGACCCCATAGACGGCCGCCCACCAGGCTCCCCCGTCCCTGGTATAAAGTGTAAAAGACAATTCCTAAATAAATACACAATATTTAAAAAGATAAACTGTAACATCAAAAACAGAAAAGCGGAGTAAAGGATAGAGTTTTGTATGCAATCAAAGTTAAGCTGTTACCAGCATAAGATAGACTGTAACATTTATATTTTATGTAAGCCTCATGGTAACCATGTAGTAGAAACCTAAAGTAGAATCAGGAAAGATAAGAAGAAGACAGTCAAAGCATACCAATACAGAAAACCATTCATGTACAAAGGAAGGCAGCAAGAGCAGAAGAAAGGAACATAGCAACTACAGAACAACCAGGAAACAACTGATAAGATGGCATATATAAGTTCTTACCTATTAATGACCTCTTTTTCACACGGTCAGCCTTTCAGATCTAAATATTATTATTATTATTATACTTATTTTGTGCTGTGCTGTGCTGTATGTGGGATCTTAGTTCCCTGGCCAGGGATCAAACCCCTGCTGGACCTCCAGGGAAGTCCCTCAGATATAAATATTAGCCCAGCTATAAACATCTATTGAACTTCAGCTATGTGCTTAGAACTGAGAAGAGACCTGGACATAGGGCTTAGAGCAAGCACTGGAGTAGCTAATACCTTTAATTTGTGGTTGAAATTTTTAAAGAGAATACTTTCTCGGAATATGCTAGTGACCTAACAGAAGTAAATGCCAATAGAATTAACCAATGGTTTATTTTTCTAAGATGAGTATTTAAAAACTAAGAGGCAGTAGAGAAACCTAAATTAATACATAACTCACCTGATTTATTTTTAACATATTTAGTTGCTAAAATTAAAATGTCATCTGGACTATTTTACCCAAGAACTTAGCCCAGAAAAAAAATAAAAGCTGAATCAGTTCTAAGGATCAATGTATGGTATGGTGACATAATTTATTATATATGTCATATATTTATTATATATGACATTTATTATATAAATGAAGGTTAAGAGAGTAGATCATAAGTGTTACCACCACAAAAATGTTAATTATGCAAGAGGATTGAGGTTTTAACTAACCTTATTGTGGTAATCATTTCTCAATATATATTATCAAACTATTGCATTCTAAACCTTCAACTTGTATATGTTATGTTTCAGTAATATCTCAGTAAAGTTGGAAAAAATGTGTAGTTGTCTTTTTTTTTTTTTTTTTTTAATAAGACTGATCAGTGGACACAGGTGTTATCACCTGATCCATCCAGTAGTGTTCCCTGTCAGCTTCCACCTACTGTTTTAGCATTGACTGATAATTTTTTCATTCACTGCCTCTAGATCTATTATTTCATTAGATGGTACAGAAGAATGATATTGTAATTCTCCTTTTTTGTGTGTTTGTTAGCTGAGAATACTTATTAAAGATGAACTGAGAAAGGATTGCTAAGTCAGAGTGTGAACCGCACATAGACTTTGCTGGGTATTACCCAATTCCCCTCCATAGGAACGATACTATTTTACATGGACCAGCAATGGATGAGTCTACCTGTTCACCTAGAGCTCTGCCAATAGATGGGCTAATGTTTTAGTTTGTCAGTATAATCTATTAGATAAGAAAAGTTTTTATTTCACAGTTTTAACTTAACATTTCTTTATGAATGAGGTGGCTAAACCATTGGAAAGCAAAAAAGAATGCTGTTTGAAACAGGGTACTAAATATACATTAAATAAATTTTCCCCAAATTTAAAGAAGTTTTTCATGGCTTCAATTTAATGAGAATTTTACATTTTTAATGTTTTTCTAAGCTATCAGTTACTCTCTAAGAATAGTCTATACTGTTTCCTCTAACCACACAGCCCTCTATTAATAATCCAAGCCATTTACACCTGACTGCTCTCATAAAATATATTGTTGTCTTATTTCATTACTTGAAAACCAGTTTAGACTTAAGAATTCAAGTACTTTCTTCATATAAATATAATTAAGAGTTTCTGGTAATATTTACACTTGGCCATTAGAGAAGTGTTTATTTTTTAAAACTTTGCTTTATATCTAAACTCCTATGGATGATCAAAATGACAGAATTTAAAAACCAAAATCCTACTCCATAATGATTCAGTCTTTGAGTACCTTCTAGTGTTAAAGTTTGTAGTTAGCTGTCTCATTACATCTTCTTTGGCCCTCATTCATATACCCTCTTATGAAGCAGATGACTAGTATACCTTCAAAGTAAGGATTTCTTGTATTTATTGCTGGACCACTTCTAGTCTTGTTCCCTAAGATTTAAATATAAATTTGTTTTAATAAGTATCTTCCAACAGGATAAACCTTTTTGGGTGTACACTATGTATAAATACAGGTAGCTAATTATAGGTCCAAAACACAATTACAGAATCTTAAAATTTTTTTGACATAATTACTAATTATAGTCTAGTGTCTTCTCTTTCTCCATTCCCAGATTTCTTGGCTCCATGAATTTCCTTCTTCCTCCTTGTCCTAGACCTTAAGGCAAAAAAGATCTGTCCTTTATTTCTTACCTAAGATTTTCCTGAAACAGTCTATTTTTATACCAGAGCCTTATTCCATAAATTTTTCCTCAAACATCTGTCTTGGATTATACCTCTATTCCAGAGTTCTGTTATACTTAGTATGCTGTTTTTGAAAGAACTAATACCTGACATTATTACAGTGTAACATTATGTCCTGTATTGAGTTTTATATGCATTAATTTTTCAGAAAAACTCTGAAGTAGATATTATTTTCATTATCATTACATATGTAGAAATTAAGGTCCAGAGATAGCATTTTGTCATACTTCACACAGTAGACCCTACTGAATCCACACCCAACTTGTTATTTTGCCTCCTAAGAAGCCTACTGTGAGTTTCTCATATAAAGGGGAAAAGAAAATGAAACAGTAATGTCAGGTTGGCCTTCCTTGGGGTATGATTACCTGAATTTTATGATAACCTTTTGTTATTCTCTAGAAAGTAGTTTTTCTTATTAATAAAACTATATTCCCATCATGGATAATTTTTAAAATATATGTATGTTTAAAGAAGAAAAAAGAATATGTAATAGTTCCTTGGCATATATGTAGTGTGTGCATAATTAATATTGCCATCTGTTTTTATGTATTAATGATAATTGGTAGTGGTCTTTCTTGTATCATGACTTAACTTTTTCAACTTTTAAGTTTGAAATTCAAAGAATAATCCTTCAGGCATGGTTTCTCCTGAAAGCTGACCAAACATTTTTTCTCTAATTAGGTTTAATATTTATCATTTTTAACTCATCTCTCTTTTATGTTAAGCTGCTTTAATATAGAGATAAAGATTGATGCTTTCTCTCTTTTTTTATACTTACTTTGGATACAAAATCTTGTGGATTCTATTCTGGCTTATTCTGACTTTAAATTTTCTTAGTTTTCCTAAAAGATCGTATTCATTTTAGCATGTCTCTCACCAGAGGCTTCCTACCTGTTGTGTCATGTTTTCAAAGATCCGACCAACTTTCTATCAGTTAACTCTTGATAGCATACTAGCTTTTTAAAAAATATATAAACCCTTTGAATACAATCTTTTATCTCTAGTTAGAAGGTCTTTTAGCATAGACTTTTCAGATCAAAGACTTCAAGGTCAAGATTTACTTCTGTTGATTACTAAATACATACATACATACAAAACTCTTTGTATCCTTACCCTCTCTATAATCTTAAAATTTTGTTGACATGTATCTGTATAGTTTGTATGATACTATCTTAAATTTGTCAGTTTTCTATTAAGTTTTCTAGTTGTTTAATGTGTATTTATTGTTTGTCCCTAACTAGATTGTAGCTCCTTGGAGGCAGAGGCTAGTGTATTAAATTTTGTTTACATTTTAATGCATAGTAAAATTCTATGTGTACAATAGGTGCTTAATAAGTACTTAGTAGTTGACTTTATAGCCCTCATATATTCTATGGGCTGTTCTATTCTAATGAAGACAAATTGAAGCTTTCCCTTGGCACAAACTATGTACTTTGAACTACTTTGATGATCTTTAGTTACTTTTCTTGGTCATACACTATATATATTCACACATACCTATACACACACACACACACACACTGAGACATGGTACTCATCTCCTTTGACTCTGAATCTTTTATTCAGTGTTGCTTATTTTGAGGGATTTGGGGTCAATTATTATTAGTTTGGTTCAATAAATAATTGTCCAAAACATAACCCTTCTGTTTACAATCTAATGACTAACTTCTTGTTATTAGGCAAAGGAACTTACAGCCTGAGTTTGCAGGATGTTTGTTTTTACATTAAAAAAATAGTAACATCTCACCCTACAAGCAGAGCAATTAAAGATGAAACTTACATAAGCTTGTCTGAGGCTCTTAGACCTAGCCTCTGGCGTGTTAATGTTGGAAACAGATGAACGCTAGAGAAAGAGTTAAAGCTCTTTACTATTCCATCAAAATTCCCACGTATTTTAACTCTTAGTTGAATTGGTGGTTGTGATATTAAGTTGTTTCTTAACAATGGGTAGAGTCAAATACTTGCCACAGAGTGCTGCAGCTAGCCTCCTGTGCCATTGCATTCTAATGCCCTGTAGAACAGGCCAGAGTGCCCTGATGTACTGCCAAGTACCATGTGCTGAAGATAGCTGGAGCTTAGGGAGTCCCTGAGAGTGCTACCAGTCATCATTAAAGAGCATTTTTTAAGCACCTATCTGTACATGGTTCTATCCTAGGCACTGTACAAAACGAGTTAAACAGACATGGCCCCTGCCCCCTGGGAAGTTTTCAATCTAAGATGATGCTGACATGGACAGACATAAAGGATACTGAGACAACTGAACAAACATTGAACAAGAACATAAAGTACTAACACTATGCACAAGCAAAGGGGTAAGTGCACTTGTGGGGTAGTGTGTAAAGGCAGCTTCATGAAACATGAACAGGGCGGGGTAGAGCAGTCAGTCCACTTCTATCAGCTGAGGTTAGTTTTCATTGGGAAGTTGGATTTTCACACAGATTTAATCAAAGCAGGGGCAGTAATTCCGGAAATAGTGTGCAAGGAAAGAATTTTAGAACTATATTGTTAAGACTCCTGGTGGCCTCCAAAATCTGCAATTCTGGATACTTCTGAACCTGAGAGTGGGGTTGATAATTTGGCTTAGCATTGGCATTTGAGTTGGATCTGGATCAAAGCTAATTCTCTGCAATCTCTCTTATAAATTTGGCTACTTAATAGAAACCTTGGAGTTCATGGAAGCTGTTCCCTTCTCAGGAGCTTATAAAAGGTTACCTTGTGAAGCATTAAATTATGTTTTGTGTTAGGATCTTTAGCACTCTGGCAGCTTTTAGAAATCATTTTTCAAGAATTGGTCAGAGATATTTTTGAGGATACCTTTCTTCCCCAAGAAAGGGCCTGGGAATTCTGGGTATGACTGTAAACAGTGCCCGGAGATTTTGAACACTAAGTATTACCTGTCCTTCAGTCATTAATTCATAAATTTAATAACCATGCATACATAGACTTGAATTTAAATCACAACACAGCAATTACAATATATCTACTTTTGCAGTGTCTGCCAGATAAAACTGATTATTTCTTTTCAGTAGACATGGACTTAGGAGTTTCCCCAATAGTTCTCAGCTCACTGATTGATGTTACTCAAATCTGAAATGTGAAAATCTGAACTTACCCAAAACATTAGGTATAGTTATTTACTTTACAAAAGCTTTATAGCTTTATTGTACAAAAGAATTCACAATAGATTTTCTTTTAATTCCATGTTTCCCTAGTGACCTTTTATTCAACAATTAAATTGTTGAATTTTCAAAACTTATATTTATACATAGCTTCTCCAATTGCCATTCATTGTGTAAATACAGTACTGTTGGAAACATAAGTGATGAAGCCAACTGAGGTATTAAAAATTCATTAATGCCTTCTTAAAATACTAAAACTTTTTTATGCCCTTACATATTTAACTTGTGATTTACATTTAGTCATACTTCTTCCTCTCCATTAGAATTGAGGTTTTCAAGGGCAAGAGTCCTGGCTTTCCTCATTTCCTGCAACTGTTTGCACTGTAATCTTAACAATGAGAACATCTATTGACTGTTACAGTTTTCCTTTTATGACCTGCAGTCATGGCATAGTAACACATGATAAGCTTCCTAATAAGAAAAGTAGTATTGAGGGCCTGCATCCGGAGGATTTTGGTGATTATTCTTATTCATCAAATAAGATATTCCTAGATAATCTTTAGCTGTCAGAAATAAATACCTGGCAGTTTATATTTCTGTGGTAATGTTTACCACTAGGCATTTATTCTCCTTTAAAATACTAAACTAATCTTGGACTAGTCTGCCTGGAAGAGACTTGAGAGGTTTAGGCAAAAAAAAACTTAAGACAAAAGCCTAGACAGAATTTTGTCAGAAAAACTGGAAATAGGAATTATAAAATGCAGCTAGTGTCTTCATTTAATCCAGCATATCTGTTGCATATGACACAAGGGATGAGTAAAAAATTTCCAGAAGGAAATATGAGGATTTGTTTGTTTAGTTTGTACAGAAAGAATTCATATCTAATGATTCAGAAGAAAATTGAAAACCGAGCTTACTGTGTTGAAACCTTCTGAGATATTTAAAGGAAAGAATTCAGACATCTCTATACTGTCCGTGTCCATAGCAGATAAAATTGGTAGTGATGGATTACTTTTTAGGAACTATGTTTTCATCTAAATGACCTATTACTTTGCTCCATCAGTAGATCTTTCCAAGCACCCTTTTTGAAAAGATAGGGGGTGGGAGAAGGTCAGTTGGAAGCAGATAAAATACCTTCTAATACATTTTGATTGTGACTGTGTAGAAAATAAGTCTCATCACTTGGGCTTCATACAAAATAATGAAAAAGGAAGACCTAGAGATTTTCATATCATAGTTTAAAATAAGTACCTCAGTAGAAAGTTAAGCAAATTTTTGAGAATCATAGGAATTTGGGATTCATCAATAAGCAAAATAAAAAGGTTGCTTTCACTTTGGATCTTGTGTTCTAGTTCAGGAGCCAGAACACTTTTTCTGTTTAAAAAAAAAAAAAAACAGTAAATACATCTGACCCTTAAACAGTGTACGGGGAAGGGTTGCCAACCCTCTGTGTGATGGAAAGTCCACATGTAAACTTATAGTCGTCTATCCACAGCTCCTCCATATCCCTCCGAATCCACGGAGTCAACCAATAGAGGGTTATATAGAACTGTAGTATTTGCTGTTGAAAAAAATCTTAGTGGATCCATGCAGTTCAAACTCGTGTTGTTCAAGAGTCAATTAACTGTTTTGTAGGCTTTGCATGTCACCATGTTGCAATAAAACATTATTTACAAAAACAGCAAGGTGGATTCAGCCCATGGGTCATAGTTTCTCAGCCCCTATTCTAGTAGGTGGAAACAATTAATAAGGAAATTAGAGTATGTTAAGTGATAGATGCTTTGGGAAAAAGAAAAGTAGAGCTGAGTAATCAAATACGGAGTATGATGAAGTAGAAGTTCACAGGATGGGCCTCACTGAGGCCAAGAAAAAGAGGAACCAGGAAAGGAGACTGAAAAGTTAGTGACTGGTGAAATAGAAAGAAAACAAAGAGATGGTGAAGTCCTGGAGATGCTATGAAGAACCATATATTGGGAAAAGGGGAACATCTGTCAGATGTTGGCGGTAGGCCAAATAAGAGGAAGGCTGAGGTTAGACCACTGGGTTTAGCTTGTGTAGCTTGTCAGTGACCTTGAGGAGCAATTTTGATGGAGTGAGTTCAAGAGAGGATTGAAGGAGAAAAAATGGAAACTGGAAAGTCTTTTGAGTAACTTTGCTGTAAAGGGAGCAAATAAATGGAGCAGTGGGAGAAAGGATCGAGAAAAGAGGTGGTTTGTTTTTTAAGTAAAAGAAATAATAACATGTTTGATGACAATAATCCAATAAAGGGTAGGGGAGAAATGCTGTAGGAGGGAAGGAGTGAATTGCTGGAGCCATGTCTTTGAGTTGGTGAGGGGATGGGATCTAAAGTGAAGGGACTGACTTCAGATAGGATATGTGATGTTGGTAGGTGGAAATGTGCTGTAAAGAGTCTCTAGTTGTTCTCTTGTGGTTTCAATTTTCTGATTAAAGAATTATCAGTAGAGAATATGAAAGCTGAAGTTTTGAGGTTTCATGTTTACCCATTGGCTTTAACTTTTGGTACTAGCATTTCAGGAATCTTTGAAGACTCACTAAAATTTTTTTAATTGCACCTTCTGAGTGAATTACAAACTTAACCCAGCAAATTTGTGTGTTTTAAGGGTTAAACCCTACATTATGAGATTAATGATACATGTAATATGTCATACAGTGCCTGCTTTCACGTAGAATATAGAGTCAGTATGCACTGCACTAGGCTTACTTTTTCTCTTTGGTCCCAGAAGATAACTTGTCATGATTTTAAATGTTATGTAAGTTAGACTTTGACAATAGTAAGTTTATATGCTGAATTTAAATCATAGGTCCCTTTGACATCTCTCCTAGTGTCCTTTCTTCTTCACAATATGGTCCCTCTGTATACAGTGATGAGTGATATTACTGGCTCCAAAAATCAGGAACTATAAAGTAGAGCTCCGTAGATGGATACTTGTTCTTGTAGTGATTTTATCATCATATTGCTATGTGAATTTCTTCGTACACTGAAAAATATATTGGCTTTGTATACAGCATCCTCTTATAGATTGCAAGCCCTCAGGGGTAGATACAGCTCTTAAACATTTCTGAGAAAAGGTCTTAAGTACATTGTACATAGAGAGCATTCAACAAATATGATTACTAAGTCAATATTTTTATGATACCTTAGTTAAACTTAGATATTCAGTTCTTTAGGCCTTGCTCTAAATCAGTTCTGAGGCTTTTCTGCTATTCTAGGAGATTCTGGAGCTAAATTATATCAGGCTTAATGGTAGTTATTATACTTCCTCCAAGTGTAGTTATTCCAGATAACTGCCAGAGGAGGTAGTAACCAAAGTTCGCTTAGTAAACACATAATAATTGAAGTATAATTGGCACATCCAGCTGTTAGAATGCCACAAAAAGTGGCATGATCATTACAAGTTGTTTGTTAGAGAATAACGCTCAACTAAATTGGATATCAAAGTAAAATAGACTTGTGTAACTACAGGAAAATAGCCTTGGTTACCTTCACGCACTATCAAGGAAGTAGTAAGTGAAGTCAAAAAAGTGACACTCTTACCAAATGCTATAGAATCTAACTGTGGCCAGGAACTGTTTATGGAGAACAGGTAGAAATGCTATGTCATTGTATAGTCTTCAGTGTCATTAAGAGAAACAAGAGAACTATTTTCCTTTATAAAAAGCAGCTGTGTTTGAGGCTTTAATTTTAGGTTTACTAGGTTTACTATTCGGAGAAGGCAATGGCACCCCCACTCCAGTACTCTTGCCTGGAAAATCCCATGGATGGAGGAGCCTGGTAGGCTGCAGTCCATGGGGTCGCTAAGAGTCGGACACGACTGAGTGACTTCCCTTTCACTTTTCACTTTCACGCATTGGAGAAGGAAATGGCAACCCACTCCAGTGCTCTTGCCTGGAGAATCCCAGGGACGGGGGAGCCTGGTGGGCTGCCATCTATGGGGTCACACAGAGTCAGACACGACTGAAGCGACTTAGCAGCAGCAGCAGCAGCAGGTTTACTATTAAAGATAAAAATTTGAAGAGGCTCTTTCCTAGGGTTTAGGAAGTGAAACTTAGCTATTCATGCAAATGACTGAGAAATTCTAAATCTGTTAAATCTAGGTTCCCATTATATTTACAACATTTATAACTGTTATAATAAAAGTTATTTCTAAAGCATCAGTGCATTCAACTTCATAAAAATATTTTGTATCTGTGGGTACTGAACAAGTCTTTTTTAAAAATCTGTCTTTTGTTGAAACTTTGTTTTCTTTATATTATAGGTCCAGTTGTTTACGTCTTGGATCTTGCAGATAGACTGATCTCGAAAGCCTGCCCCTTTGCTGCAGCAGGAATAATGGTTGGCTCCATCTATTGGACAGCTGTGACTTACGGAGCGGTGACAGTCATGCAGGTCCTTTTATTCTGTCAGATGACGTTACTTTTGATATGAAGATCTATTAAATAGATTTTTGTTAGGAGTTTTAAAAATTATTATTTTGACCAAGTAATAATATTCTCATGGCTTAAAAATAAGAAAATATATAAAAAGCTCTCTAGGGGAAAGTTTTCTTACTCCTTTCCTTCACTTACCCAGGTTCCCCTCTCCCCAGGTAGCCACTGCCTAACCCAAACCTTCTTCCAGACTTTATTTGTGCATATGTAAGAAAAAAATATGTTCTCCCACACACACTATTCTTTGCCTCGCAAAAGAAAACATTAGAGCTGAATCCCTCTTTTTCCAAAAACAGTGAATTTTACAGATCTTTTCACAAATTATGGAGAAATCTGAATAGCATTGTTTGTATAGAATTTCAACAGTTCAACAACCAGTCTCTTGTTAATTAGTCATTTAGTTACTTCTAGTTTTTTGCTATTACAAAACAATGCTACAATCATTGTTGATAGAAATTAGAGACTTAAATTTCAAGATTTATGTAGTCCCAAACCCTTGACTCTTCTCTCTTTATACCTTTTCCATAAAGATTTCTACCTATCTTACCCATGAGTTTTGTGTTCAGATTTATGTCTTTCATCTTAATATTTTCATAAAATCAGTCCTATAACAGCAGCATGGCCTTTCTCCTTAAATGACTTCTTGTGACTTCACACTCAGTATTATTGAAATCAAACTTGTCTTTTCCTCAGTTTGAAGCCTAAATTTATTCCCTGTTATAATTTCCTATGTCTTTGATCCCTACAGTTATTTTCCCATCTACTCAATAAATAGCCTACATTCTTAGGATTACCTTTATTTTTAACTCTTTCTGTTTGGACTTGCTGACCAAGTCCAAGCAGTTTCTATTTTGATATGTCTTAACATCTGTGGCTTCCTTTCCACTGTCTTTAATGCCTGACCTACTGTCATTCCCCCACCCCACCCCCATCATACCTGGATGGCTAGCGGAGCCTCTTGTTTTCTTTAACTTCATTCTGTCAATCCAACCAATCTGCCTCTAGCGTAGAACCCCCACAGGATTGACTGTTCTTAATTATGTTACATTTAATTATCTTTAATGCTAAGAAGACCTTTTAGTTCATCACTGTTCCATCCTACTGTTTCAAAGTAGGGTTCTATAGGAGGTGCTTTAAAGGATCAAGCCTTAATTAAAACTCTTAGCTTTTAAGTTTTGATTAACTGCAGGCCTAGCTGACTATGGAGACTAGCCTACAGTTTCTCTAAACCTACAATTCCATAGGCCTTGATTTTATATATGGAGAAGAAATTCTTAGCAAAGGCATTCTATCATTCCTGAATCTAACCTCAAAATTTAAGTCTTGAAAATAATCTCTTTTTCCATCTTAGGGCATAAAACCAGAATGTACATGATTCTACACAAGGTTTGCTGGTTTCGTTTTGACCAAAGTTAAATCAGCCTCATTGCTTAATTCAGCTTTCATTTATTGCCCTTGACTCTGACCTGTGGTAGCAGGTAGTATGACACTGCAGGTGTTATACTATCCTAGTTCCTTAACATTTATGTTTGTACACTTGTTTGAGTTGATTGTCTGTCACCTCCAAAAGATGTCTCTTTAGTTCACTTTTTATTTCCCAGCACCGAGTTCTGTGTCTGGCACATAATCAATATTCAGTTGAATGAATGCATGTGAGTATGCATGTACTGGTCAGCCTCAACTTAATGCACAAAGCATGCCTCTTGAGCACACATGGGAAAATGGACTTTTCTCACTATTTGCCCTATTTCCTTTTTTATTTCCTCATCCTTAGACACCTGTTTAGAAGATTTTTACTGATACCCATGAGTAATAAATTTTCCTTTACTATATATAGTCCATACCTGAATACACACTCTGCTTTATATTTTTAAAACCTAAATTCTAAAAAAAAAAATCTAACCCAACAAAGGAATTTTTTTAGTTTTCTGAATTTATTTGCTAACACTCCAGAAGTATTTAAATCACATTTAGTTATAAAGTGATCATAATGTTGAAAATAATAAAATGATATAAAAAATGGTGTCATGGAGCAAGCATTATAGGTAAGGAGAGTCTGGGCTAATCCACTTTGCCCTCAATGTGTGGGATATGTGTTTATGAAATATTGTGAACCAGACTAATTCACTTTAGGGCAGCTCTACCTGGAGACACAGAAGATAATTAGATACTGACACCATGGGTTTTGACCATGTGGAAGAGGCTGGTCCCTACTCTTCAATGTTACATCTTGGTTAAATAAATCAGTCATGTACACAAGTCTGGGCTGAAGCTTTAATAATGCCCACTTTGGTCCGCTCCACATGGTTTCATAAACTATTTCCACCTGAATCAGATCTGTTGCCGAGAATTTCAGTTTGCCCTGATCATTGTCAGCTTCCTTATTTCACATCTTGAAGTCCACCTTAAAAACAAATCTGCTATAATAGCTGACATAAAGGACATCTCATTTAAAAAAAAAAAGATCCCATTTACTTTTTTTCATGAGTTTGTTTTCCCAAGTAAATGTTGTCTGTAGGGCTTTTAGTCTTCCCTACCTTCTTTCTTCCCTTCTCTCCTTGCATTTCCTTCCTTTTCCCTTATCCTTCTCAGAGATATACACAGATAAAGATATAGATTGTCTGTATCAACAGTTCTTTCTTCACAGTTTAACCCTCAAGTGTATACAGAAAAACTATATAGAATCCTTCATAATACTGTCCTCATATCAACCTATGACATCCGAATGCCCTCAAACCCCGAAATTCTGAAATAGTCTCCCCTGTCATAACTGCCAAGAATAATCCCTCAGAGAAATATATTTAATTTGTGAGCAGTTGGGACTTTTGGCTAAAGGAAGGTCATTTGAGACCTGTGAAAGAGAATCCAGGGACGTATTCTAGTTAAAAGTAAGACATTCACCAACAGTATGGCCATGTTGAGAGACATGTAAAGTCAAGACTGATGAGCAAGTAAAAAGAATTCTACCAGGAGGGCAAGTATGGAGATTCACAGATGAGAATTAATCATGTCCTTCCTGCCTTCTCAGATCTTAAAACAACTGAGAAATTACCCCAAGACCCAGATGAGAGGAAAAGGATTGTTTTAGCTTTACAACCTGATACAAAGGCACCCTTGGGTTCCTGGATTAGAAAAAGTGACTGGAACCTATAGCCAAAACTGGACCTCCTATTGCATGCCCTCAAATCTAGACCTTGGAATTGCATTTTTGAGTTTGGTCTGTAGAGCCGGCATTTAGCCAGCCAGAGAAATTACACTCGATCCCAATGAGCAGGGAGAAAGCCAAAGAGAAATGAGGTTTCAGGCCATCTCCTGAAGACTAGTCCCACCCCTTGGCTGGCTGTGCTTACCTCCTGGTAGGAAGAGCAGGAAAACAGATGCTCTTGGGAAGATACATGAGAACCTAAAATTATAACCCAAGCTAACCAAATTAAACAAGAGGAACATAAGCAAGAAGCAGAAATCCCCTTCCCTCCATTGAAATGTAATCAATGTGGGTTTTAAATCTTTTATTCCAATTTAATATGAAACAGCTTTGGTTTATTTTTTTAAACTTTTTGTTTCTAAATTTAGTAGTTTTCTCTAAAATGAATTGCACTCAAGAATGTAACCCTTCATTAGACAAGGTAATGATTGGAGCAAACGCTGTCTGTTTCTCAGGTTGTAGGCCATAAAGAAGGTCTGGATGTTATGGAGAGAGCTGATCCTTTATTCCTTTTAATTGGACTTCCTACTATTCCTGTCATGCTGATACTAGGCAAGATGATTCGCTGGGAGGACTATGTGCTTAGACTCTGGCGCAAATACTCAAATAAACTACAAATTTTGAACAGTATATTCCCAGGTAAGGCCCTAAATTATGGTGGTACTGAACATACCAAATTAATCTTGTGGATGAATCCTACCATGCAAAGATATTTTAGCTTCTGATTTATTAGCACTAATACCCTCCATCTTTTTCTCTAGGGATTGGTTGTCCTGTTCCTCGAATTCCAGCTGAGGCTAATCCTTTAGCAGATCATGTCTCTGCCACCCGAATTTTGTGTGGAGCCCTTGTTTTTCCTACTATTGCGACAATAGTTGGTAAACTAATGTTCAGTAGTGTTAACTCTAATTTACAAAGGACAATCTTGGTAAGGTGGTTTTAATACTACTTTTTTCAAGTGACTATACAAAGAGAATGCACTATATATTTGTTTTAAAAAAAAAAAAGAATGGGACTATATATTTATACTATTGCTCTGTGCCTTAAGCCTCTATTTGATCCCCACTTGTCATCCAACAGCAACAAAAAGAGGATCCACTATAGTAGCTCTGGTCTTCTGGAACTATGCTGTGGGTGATTTCTCTCCTCAGTTAGGCACAAATCATTACTCCCAAAAGATACTGGTGAAGAGCTTCTGCTCTAGGGTCAGACTGCCCAGTTCAAATGCTATCAGAGACATTGCCTTGCTGAGAAACCTAAATAAAATTGCTTGACTTCTCTGTGCTTGTAGAATGGAAATAGTCGTGGTAGCTACTTCAGAATTATTATGAGGGTTAAATGAGATCATAAATTTGAAATGTTAGCACAGAGTAATAAATAAGCCATTGTGTTGTTTGATGTCACTATTATTATTCCCACTTCTCTCTGGAGGTAGCCTGCATATAATGCCTGAGCCTTAGAACTAAGTAGAAGGAAGATTACTCAGAGATGATAGAGGCATCTCTGACCTGTTGGGCTTCCCGGTGGTTCAGATGGTAAAGAATCTGCCTTTAGAATCTCCGCAGTGCAAGAAACCTGGGTTTGATCCCTGGGTCAGGAAGATCCCCTGGAGAAGAAAATGGCAACCCACTCCAGTATTCTTGTCTGGAGAATTCCATGGACAGAGGTCCATGGGGTCGCAAAGAGTCGAACATATCTGAGCAACTGACACTCACTTTTTTTCACTGACATATTACCCGCAGTGTCTGTCTCCCTAGTTCACTCTCTGATTAAAAAAAAGAAAAAGTACTGTTTCATTTGCAGCTATCTGAATTAGCAACAATGACAATGTCGTTTGTGATATAAGTAAAATGATTTTTGTTTTCTATAAATTGCATTATAAAGAGCTAATTTTTCTTTTTATTTTAGGGTGGAATTGCTTTTGTTGCCATTAAAGGAGCATTCAAGGTTTACTTCAAACAGCAGCAATATTTACGTCAGGCACACCGCAAAATCCTAAATTACCCAGAGCAAGAAGAAGCATAAAACTGCGACT
This sequence comes from Bubalus bubalis, assembly GCF_019923935.1. NCBI lineage: Eukaryota > Metazoa > Chordata > Mammalia > Artiodactyla > Bovidae > Bubalus > Bubalus bubalis. The sequence goes on from NC_059179.1 coordinate 14,163,539, forward strand.
TCTTGTTGTTCTGCAGTCCTCCCATTCTTAGGAGTCTGTTGTGTCGTTCTGATTCCATCATTGATGCACAGTAATGGAGACTTGTAATAAGCTGCTGCTCTCATATTTTTAAGAAATATAATAAAGCACTTAGGGCAGGGGAAACCCTCTCAGTAATCACGGAACCTAAGGATGTGATTTGTTTTCCTTGTTTTGTATGTACTCCTTTCATGGCGGTCATCTGAACCATTATCTTAGCATGGTGAACCTGAGTTTTGTTCATATTTTCCTCAAGACAGAAATGTAAAGATCAAACTGTGCAAATATTTAAAAATACACATGCTGTTTTATTCAAATGCCTCTTTTGTACATGTTCATGTTCAGTGTTTTCTTAGAATTAGCAACTCAATGAAGGTACTGTGAGGATTTTTCTCACTGGCATAATTTGATTACAAGCTAAGCAGAAGTATATGTTAATATGAGGAAATGTAAATTAGTTATAAATAATTAACAAACCAAAAATGTATGTAAACATTCAAATGATTATCTGAACAAATGCAATTTTGTTGTGTTTTTCTTAACCCATGTGATGTCCTCCAAAATGTGTAGGGTAAAAATTCACAGGGCTTCCAGATCACTTTTTCACTATTAAATTTTATTTATATAATGTTGACATCTCATAGTTCATGATGTAATTTTGACTCATGCAGTCTTAATTACTGTGTGCGTGCGTGTGTATGTGTGTGTGTGTGTGAGAGAGAGAGACAGACAAACTGACACAGAGACACAGACATCAGGTCCTTCCATCACTGGAGAAAGTTTTTTAATTCGTATTTCTAGAAAATAGAACTGACAGTTTATAGTAGTTTGAGCACAGAGAACGATTTACAGAAAATCAATAGTTATTTTACTCTCCTCTCTCATCGATTCAGTTATTCAGGTATTTGTTGGTCACCTCCTGCTTGCCCAGGCATTATGCAAAGTGCTGTGTGGGATACAGTGGTGAACACAACAGACTTGGTTCTTGCTTTTATGTAGTTTACAGTCTAATTTCAACAGACAGAAAACCAGCAGTGAGTAAACCAAGGTGAGGCCTTGAGCTCTTTGTTTTTATACCAGTCAGTGAGGAATAATTATGAAAACAAGAAGTCTTGAGCAAATACTAAGGTCATTGTTTTTGTGAGATTATTATGAGGAAAAAAAAATACTATTGTTTTTAAATTTAAATTGCTTGTCATATTGAGGAGGCTAGCACCTTAATAATCACTGTATAACTAGTTTTATATTCATTTTTCAAAAGCAGTTATTTAAGCTGTTCAGTAGTGGCCCTTTTAATGTTCAGCAATCTGAATGGTCTTGGAGTTATTTTCAGGAATTAATATTAAATTTTTTAAAGATAGTTCCAAAAACCCTATTTATTTTCTAATTCACAGTATCTAATGCATGACAATATGAATGTTCCCCCTTAACGATTAAGTGGCCACTTTTCTTTAGGATTGTAGCAAATATAGATTGAGCTTGTTAGATTGCAATGATGTATGCTAATTTAGTAATTTAAGACTGGTACCTTTCTATAGTATGAATGTCTTAATTTTGAGTAATAACATGAAATTTATGTGAATGACTATTGAACATTCAAAGCTGTATTTACTTAGGAAGGGGATATTTGAATGACAGCCTTATTAAGAACCCTGCTACAGTTCTGAAGGGGAAATATAAAAATCTGTGATTATATATAAAAATAGCAGATTATTAGCTATAATTATAAAATATATTGGCTTTTCTTTAATTTTTGATATGAAAAGACTGGATATTTCCTGCATAATTTTGTTATATAGAACAGCTTTTAGCAGACTTTACTAAAGTTATACAAGCACATAGTTCTCCATTTAATACTATATGCCCCAAATGGGGGAGTAACTGCTTGGGTTTGTTTGGCATCAGGGCTTGTGAGGCCAGAGGAGCAACTCGAATCCTTTGAGGGTAGGGAGAAGAAGTTTCTAGGGCTCTGGGGGGAATTGCAAGTGCCTGGGGACTGGAGGAGCCTCAGCCTCGGGATGGAAAATTTGGAAATCTAAAGAGCCTTAGCTCAAGAAGTACCATGTACCAGTCTCTTCAGAAAGTGGCCCACACCACCCTGAAGCAACAAAATCGTAGGCTAACTAAAGTTGGGTGGGCCTGGGTTGAAATCCTAATTCTGCTTTTAATAATTATAGGTATGACTTTGATCAAGCAACTTACCTCTTAGCCACGGTTTTCTTCATCTCTGAAATATGAGTAATACTTTATTTCAGAAGACTGTTTCTAGGATTAACTGAGAAATTAAAGGAACAGAGGCACTTTAACTAAACTCAGAATAGCCCCTGCAGAGTAGCAGTGTCTCAGTTGCTGAACTCTAGGAAGAGGGAATGAGGTGGTAAGAGAAACACCAGGGGACAGACTAAAGGAATGCTCTAGACGTTGGGGATGGGTGGGTATATTTGTGTTTTCCAATTTATTTTCACATTGCTTTACTGTGTTATTTCTATAAATGTTAATGTTTTCAACCTCTTTTATAAAATTCAGTGACAACTAGTAGAATTCTCTTGTTTGCAGAAATTAACTTATCTCAAAAGTGGCAGAAAATATTGTTCATCATTACATGATTATCAAATGACTGTGAAGAATATAAAATTAAACTGACTTAATTAGTCACTGCCTTGCTAACTGTGCTGTAATTTTTTAAAATGTCTTGTTTTTAACATAGACTATCTCAACACTGGCTGGATTAGGTTAAATAAAGAATTTTTATGTTCTCTAGGTGTACTTTGTCTGTTGAACAACTTCCAAAACATAATTTGTTTATTCCATACCTACTTAATTCTTTTTAAATTATAGTAATTGAGATACTAGTGACATTTGCTCTTAATACAAGTAATCTGTATTTTTTGAGAACTATAAAGAAATTTATCTTAATTTTATAAACAAGCCAGCCTAAATTCCAAGTATGCTCTAATTTTTAAAATGAAACCCCCCCTCACCCACCCTCAGAGCCACTTGGACTATGATTAGATGAGATCTGTGGGTGGTCTTATGCCATGAAGATGAGAATCTTCTAGAATGAGTACATCAGATACTCCCCTCCATAGGAATTGTGTCTAAATCACTTCACTGCCACCATCTGAGAGACAGACTACCCAAGAAACTTCAAAGAGTCAGTCCTGGATGCATATTCTAGTTGATAATTAATTGTAGGGTAAATTACCTTTCAGATGATCTCATCAATAAGGTGAAGATTATAAAACCTATCTCCTGGGTTATTGTGAGAATTAAGTGAGAACACTTTGATACACAGAGAAACTAAATCTATGCCAATTTGTTGTTCAGTCGCTCAGTAGTGTCCGACTCTGCGACCCCATGGACTGCAGCAGGCCAGGCTTCCCTGTCCTTCACTGTCTCCTGGAGTTTGCTCAAATTCATATTCATTGAGTCAGTGATGCCATCCAATTATCTCATCCTCTGTCATCTCCTCCTCCTCCTGCCTTCAATCTTTCCCAGCCTCAGGGTGTTTTCCAATGAGTCCGCTTTTCCCATCAGGTGGCCAAAGTGTTGGATCTTCAACTTCTGCATCAGTCCTTCCAATGAATATTAGGACTGACTTCCTTTAGGATTGACTGGCTTGATCTCTTTGCCAATTGTGCCAATTGAGAGGGGTTTTTGCCCATAACCTTTATTTGGTTCCCTGCGATCTCAAGGTTGCCTGTTCTCTGCTACCTGCCACCCACATACCCATTAGAAATGGTGGAGTGATGAAATGTCTTGTTTAATCGCCTTCCTGGAACAAAGAGCAAGGGGAAGAGATGTGTTTGCAGCTGAATGTAAAAGACTCTGGCAGAGGCTTGACTGTTCTGGTCAACCCCATGTGGATTTATCTTACTGCTAACCACCCACCAAGTTTACTGTATGTCAACAACATATCCTGCTTCACCGGATGTTTGTTGAGCACCTGTATGAACCAGGCACTATCTTGGGGTAAATGAGAAATAAACCTGCTTTGAGATGCTTTAAGAGTCTATACTACAGATCTTCCTTAGTCTTATGATACCACCTCCACAAGAATGTGAGATCCGTTTTGGGGGGGGTGGGGTGGTGGTTGTTTTTAGTTTTGTTTATTCCACAATTAACAGCATTTATGAGCCACTGTTGAATACTTTGAAACCTTAGAAGATGTACTGTCCTTAAATATACATCAGTCAGGGTCCAGTCAGGAAGTAGACATCAAACCAGTTATTTGAGCAGGGAAAATGTAATAGGGTGAATTGTCTGTTAACAAGTGGGAAGTAAATGGCTTCGCTTGTATTTCAGATGGTAAAGAATCTGCCGCCAATTGCAGGAGACCAGGGTTTGATCCCTGGGTCAGGAAGATCCCCTGGAAAAGGTAATAGAAACCTACTCTAGTATTCTTGCCTGGTAAATCCCATGGACAGAGGAGCCTGGTGGTCACAAAATACTCAAAGAGGAAAAAAGGACTTAAAGTAGCAGGGCAATAAAAACCCCAGGGGGAAAAAAATAAAAAAGAGCCACTGCCTCTAGGCTGAATAAGAATGGACAGTAAGGTAACTAAGCACCCCTCTCCACTCCTGCACGGCTGAGACTCAGGCCTCTTTGAAGAAGGCATTGGTGGGGAGGGCGGGGAACTGTATCAGGAGCAGTGGAGGAGCTTGCCAGAGGGCAGGCTGGAGTTGGTTGGTGGGGCAGGTGAGGCCTGAAGGTCACAACCTGACTTCCGCACAGGCTGCTGTGCTCAGCCATGTCTGACTCTGACCCATGCACTGTAGCCCACCAAGCTCCTCTGTCCATGGGATTCTCCAGGCAAGAATACTGGAGTGGGTTGTGACTTGCTCCTCCAGAGGATTCTTCCCTATCCAGGGATCAAACCCTCATCTCCTGCGTTGACAGGTGGATTCTTTACCACTGAACCACCTGAAAGCCCAAACTCATATAGAACTAATTTCATTTACATGTAAAATCTTGAATCAATAAACAAAACTCAATTTTTTAAATAATCACAATATATCATCAGATTATAAAATATATATATATATATATAAAGTATATTGAAATATATAAAAAGGTATTCAGCTTGATTCATAGTATTGTTTCCTTGGTGGCTCAGACTATAAAGAATCTGCCTGAAATGCAGGAGACCTGGGTTCAATCCCTGGGTTGGGAAGATCACCTGCGAAGGGAATAGCAACCCACTCCAGTATTCTTGCCTGGAGAATTCCATGAACAGAGGAGCCTGGTGGGCTACAGTCTGTGGGGTCGCAAAGAATCGGATATGACTGAGCTACTAACAGACACGTAATAAGTATCCAAATTAAAACAATAATGAGGGTTAATATCTCATTACATATGACACAAGTACAGTGTATACGAACAGCTCATACAACTCAATATCAAAAAACAAGCAACCAAATAAAACATGGACAGAAGACCTAAATAGATATTTCTTCAAAAAAGACAACACACAGATGATCAACACGCAGATGAAAAAATGCTCAGCATCACTAATTATTAGAGAAACACAAAACCACAATGAGGTATCACCTCACACCGGTCAGAATGGCTATCATCAGAAAGTCTACAAATAATACATGCTGGAGAGGGTGCAGAGAAAAGGGAACCTTCCTACACTGTTGGTGGGAATGTAAATTGGTACCGGCACTATGGAAAACAGTATGGAGGTTCCTTAAAAAACTAAAATGAGCTACCAATAACCCAGCAATGCCACTCCTGAGCAAATATCCAAAAAAAGATAAAAACTCTAATTCAAAAAAACACTGCACCCCAATGTTCATAGCAGCACTATTTACAATAGCCATGACATGGAAAAAATCCAAATGCCCAAAAACAGATGACTGGTTTAAGAAGATGTGGTAGAGCTTAGACGTTATCATACTAAGTGAAGTTAAGTCAAAGACAGACAAACATATCATTTATATGTAGAATCTTATAAAATAACACGAATGAACTTAATTACAAAACAAATATGCTCACAGACACAGAAAACAAACAGATATCATTGTGCTCGTTTCAGCAGAGCATATGCCAAAAAACAAACTAATGGTTATCAAAGAGGAAAGAGGGAAGGATGAATTAGCAATTTGGGATTAACAGATGCACAATATATAAATTACTAGGTAGATAATAATAAGGACCTACTATAAGCACAGGGAACTATATTCAGTATCTTGTAATACATTATAAAAAAGAATCTGTAAATATATATATATATATATATATATATATATATATATATATGTATAACTGAATCACTTTGCTATACACCTGAAACATTGTAAATCATCTATGTTGCTGCTGCTGCTAAGTTGCTTCAGTCATGTCCGACTCTGTGCGACCCCAGAGACGGCAGCCCACCAGGTTCCCCCATCCCTGGGATTCTCCAGGCAAGAACACTGGAGTGGGTTGCCATTTCCTTCTCCAATGAATGAAAGTGAAAAGTGAAAGTGAAGTCGCTCACTCCTGTCCGACCCTCAGCAACCCCATGGACTGCAGCCCTCCAGGCTCCTCCGTCCATGGGATTTTCCAGGCAAGAGTACAGGAGTGGGGTGCCATTGCCTTCTCCGGTAAATCATCTATACTTCAATTTTAAAAAGAGATATAGTACGTTTCAGTACTTCATTCCTTTTTATGGCTAAATAGTAATCCATTGCACAGATAAAATCACATATGGCTTATCCATTCTCCCACTGATCGACATTTGGGCCTTTTCTCTTTTGAACCTACTCCAATTGTGTTTTTACCCATGACATCTCACACTTCACCAAAACTACTCTAATCAAGGTCACCAATTATCTCATTGCTAAATCCAGTGATCAATCCAATGGTCACTTCATTTAATTTATATAAAGTATTTGACAGTCTTAGCTTCAGTCTTAAAACAGTTTTTGGTTTTTGGTGGTTTTTTTTTTTGGCCACATCTCACAGCATGTGGGATATTAGTCCCCCAACCAGGGATCAGTCCCACACCTCCAGCAATGTAAGCACAGAGTCTTAACCACTGGACTGTCAGGGAAGTTGCAAAAACAATTTTTTTCCATTTGGCTTTGGGGTACCACAATCCTGATTGTCTTCCTACCTCACTGACTGCTCATTTCCAGTCTCTTTCATTAAGTCTAATTTATCTCCAACATTTGAAGAGCCCCAGGGCTCAGTCTTGAACTTTTTTCATTTACATTCCCTAAGTGAACTCATCCAGACTACTGACCATCCATCACATGATCTACCAATAGCCATACGGTAATAATCCCCAAATTTGTATCTCCAGCCCAAATTACACCCATAAGTTTCCAACAGGTATTTCCTATTCAACATCTTCAAATAGATGGAGATATTGAATATATATAATATATATATGAATATATTATGTATATACAACATATGGGGCTTCCCATGTCTAGTGGTAAAGAACCCATGTGACAGTGCAGGAGACATAAGAGATGCAGGTTCAATCCCTGGACCAGGAAGATCCCCTGAAGGAGGACATGGGGACTGACTCCAGTATTCTCTCCTGGAGAATCCAATGGATAGAGGAGCCTGGCAGGCTGAAGTCCATAGGATTGCAAAGAGTCACACAACTGAAGTGCCTGAGTACGCGTGTATAGAATATATATGAATATATACGTAATTTGAGATGGTATCATGGAGAGAGGAGGGTGAGGAAGACATGTGAGTGGAGCCAACTTGAAAATGAATCCTCCAACCCCAGCCTGCCCCAGCCCTGCCCCAGTTAACGCCATGTGGATCACAGACAAATTACTTGGCTAAACACTTCCTGCCCGAATTCCTGACACATGAAATTGCCAGTAAAGCTAAATGAAGTGATTTGTTATGTAACAACAAATAACTGAGACGCACAGGGACAACCATTAGATACTGGTGTGAGGCATCTTAGAGGGTGGACCTCGAGCATTTCTGGCTCAGCCGTTAAGTACATCCCTATGGTGAGGAGGCATAAAGGTCCCTCACCCTGAAGCCAACACACTTTGGAGCTATTCAGCTCCTCTTGCCCTAATGCCATGTCCACCAGACAACTCTCTGTTGCCCACAGAGACCAGACTACAGGAGATGCTCCCTGCATCTTTGGAGTCCTATCCTGGCCTTGATGGCACCCATGGTGAATTAATAAAATGATCCCTTCATCTTTCCCTGCTGCTTAGTCACTAGGTGAGAATGTGCTGATTATGAGGTCACAGGTATTCTAGTTTATCCACATGAGAACTGTAATTCTCACCATAACTTAATAAATGGGCATTCTACCATCTGCCTACTTATGAACACTTTTCAGTTAACTGGTCTTCAAGGACAGAGGAGAGCAAGTGCTTGAGTCTTCAGGGCAGAAGAGGGACAATTTCGACTGTTTTTTGTTGAGATGACTCACCTGTGAGCCGATTCCAGTTGTACTTGTTTTCTATTTATCTACACTCTTTATTCTACCCAGTTAGCAGATGAGAACATGGAGGGTAAGTGCCCTAAATGGTCTCCTCTCTTCTCTCTGCCTACTCTATTTGTTGATTCTTCAAGACTGTGACATCTCCCACATGTCAATGATTTTATGTGAGGTTTTTTGGGTTTAATTTTATATAGTAAAACAGTTTTAAAGGTAACAACACAGTGGGCCTTTATACACATAACTCATTGAAAAGAAATCTACATGTAAGTCAACCCACAAAGTTCAAGCCCATGTTGTTCAAAGATCACCTGTATTCCCCTGTGTGACCACATCAACTCCATACAGAACATTTCTGTCTCCTGAGAAAATGCCCTCTTCCCAGTTAAGACATCCCTCACAAGAGACAAATGTATTCTGACATCTGTCAATAGTCTCTAATTTTAGCCATACTGGTGGGTATACAGTAATAGTATCTCTTCACCGTGATGTAGTTCTTAACAAAGGTTGTTGAAGTTCAGCCAAATGTGCTACCTCAGCCCCCAGGCTGCTATAAAAGAGTGTTAGTAACGGGCAAGAATTTGAGGGTTTGGGCTGAATAATCAAGCAACCCCAACTTTGAGTTATTTGGATAGTGATAATTCAAATCATAATTCTATTTCCTCACATATACATAGAAATTTATTACTATACATATAATTAAAGGCCTATAGTTATATTACTGAATCAGAAAAGATAAGCATTCATAGCAAACAGTGCATTTCATTTATTCCAATCGATAACTGCTGTATGACTACCCTGTATGCAACAGCAATGAATGAAATAAAACAGGAGTCCTGCCCTCATGGAGCTTGCAGTCTATTTGTATAAGAAAGCTCTTACTTCTAGTTCATACAGCCATTCATTTAATCTACCTGATTTCTAAGAGGTTGTGAAGGCTTCGCTGTACCCTGTTCTTCAGCAGCAGCTGCTTGTCATCATTTGTTTGGCTGTGTAATTCCATGTCAATTCAGTTCAGTTCAGTTCAGTCGCTCAGTCATGTCTGACTCTTTTCGAGCTCATGAATCGCAGCACGCCAGGCCTCCCTGTCCATCACCAACTTCCGGAGTTCACTCAGACTCAGGTCCATCAAGTCAGTGATGCCATCCAGCCATCTCATTTTTCTTCTTCTTACAGTAATTAATCAAGACCATAAACTTTTATGCAAAATTTTAACCAGTTTGACATCCCTCTTTTTATGAGGTCTTAATGATGGTTATTTCTTTTCAAAGCTTCTCACCAAAGTACTCTCTATAGCTCCAAAAAGTGCTTTTTTAAATTGTGGTTAGAAATAACACAACTTAGCCTCCCTGGTGGCTCAGAGGGTAAAGAATCTGCCTGCAAATTAGGAGACCAGGTTTTAATCCCTGGATCAGGAAGATCCGCTGGAGAAGGGGATGGCTACCCATTAGTAATCTTGCCTGGAAAATCCCATGGACAGAGGAGCCTGGTGGGCTACAGTCCATGGGGTCTCAAAGAGTCGGACATGACTGAGTGACTCACTTTCTTCAACCTCAAAATGAGTTCTTAATAGCCAAAGCAGACTCATACTTATAAAAGTTTTTCTCTTTTCATACATTACACACCAGTGCTATGTTTATCATTTTCAACAAATGCAATTTAAACAATTTTACAATTCCTCTGAGAAATCTCGAGGATGATTTTTCATGCAGTAGTAGATAATGAGCTCCAGTGATCTTATGGGCTTCCGCAAGGCTCAACGGTTAATAAAAAGAAATAGGACTAGACCCTGGTCAGTGCGTCTCTTTTGCAGCTTCTACAGATACGGGATTCTAGGGGAGGGGGACATTTAGACACCCCATGGTCCACAGGAGCCTTCTCTACAGTTCCAGGAATTACTGAGCTGTCAAAAAGTAGAAGGCATGAAGTGCTGATGCCAAGGACCAACTTCTATTAACATCTTATTTGCCTAAAGCCTTGGTGAGAACAACTGCATTGAATTTGACCTGACAATTCTAGGTCCTTTGATTAAAAATTAAAATTTCTGGGACTTTCCTGGTGGTCCAGTGGCTAAATGGACACTGCACTCCCCATGCAGGGGGCCTGGGTTTGATCCTTGGTCAGGAACTAGATCCTACATCCTGCAAATAAGAGTTCACTTGCTGCAACTAAAGATCCCACATGCAGCAACACCTCAACTAAGACCTGTGCACCCAAATAATTTTTTAATTAAAATTTTCAAGTACTTCTATTCATGTGCAGCTTTTTCATACCTGAAAATTCATCTACCTACCTACCTATCTAGCAGCCCTGTGAGCCTTGCAGGATGTTAGCTCCCCAACAAGAAAGCAAACTCGGGCCATGGCGGTGAAAGCACTGAGTCCTAACCACTGGACCTCCAGGGACACCCATGAAAATCTATTAAATTTCATTTTTATTTTCATCAAAGTGACACCAAAAGTAAACACCAAATCTCCAAATTTCACTCCCTAAGATATAGCCTCAACAATTTCAGGTACTTCCCCGAGCATCTATCTATATATTTCCAAATAATACATTTCCAGTCATTTCTTGTTTTATCCTTTTTTTTTCCCCACCATTATCTATTGATTTCTTACTCTACTGTGTAGGAATTAGCTCTCTCAAAAGGCCAGCAAACTTATTTTCCCATCTCCCCATTTCTCCAACATCTAGTTATGTCACAGTATTAGGAAATTGCTTAATGTTGAAGCCACACCTTTTTTCCTATTATCTCTTCATTTTTCCCTCTAGGTCACAATTAGCTTCTTTTTTTAAAAAATCTGATTAACCCTGTATGTTTTTATTAAAAAATTTTCCCCAATCCAATACTATCGACCACATAACTATCAATAGTATTTTGCATTCTAATATATTAGTTCCATTTTTTTCTAGATACTTTTCTCCTGAAGCCTTTTGTCTTCCTGCTCCAAACTGTAGGACTTGCTGACTAGGTTTGTCGTGACCGAAATCACAGGACTTCAGTTCTCCTCCTTGCTGACAGAGCTGCCTCAGTTTGTGCCTAGCTGATGGGGCAAATCAGGAAACCAGTTCCAGATCGGGAAAGAAGTACATCAAGGCTGTATATTGTCACCCTGCTTATTTAACTTATACACAGAGTACATCATGAGAAATGCTGGACTGGATGAAGCACAAGCTGGAATCAAGATCGCCGGGAGAAATATCAATAACCTCAGATATGCAGATGACACCACCCTTACAGCAGAAAGCAAAGAACTAGAGAGCCTCTTGATGAAAGTGAAAGAGGAGAGTGAAAAAGTTGGCTTAACACTCAACATTCAGACAATTAAGATCATGGCATCGAGTCCCATCACTTCATGGCAAATAGATGGGGAAACAACGGAAAAAGTGACACACTTTATTTGCTTGGGCTCCAAAATCACTGCAGATGGTGACTGCAGCCATGAAACTGAAAGATGCTTGCTCCTTGGAAGAATAGCTATGAACATCCCAGACAGCATGTGAAAAAGCAGAGACATTACTTTGCCAACAAGGGTCTGTCTAGTCAAAGCTATGGTTTTTCCAGTCATCATGTATGGATGTGAGAGTTGGACTATAAAGAAAGCTGAGCATCGAAGAATTGAAGCTTTTGAACTGTGGTGTTGAAGAAGACTCTTGAGAGTCCCTTGGACTGCCAGGAGATCCAACCAGTCCATCCTAAAGGAAATCAGTCCTGAATATTCATTGGAAGGACTGATGCTGAAGCTGAAACTCCAATATTTTGGCCACCTGATGTGAAGAACTGACTCATTTGAAAAGACCTTGATGCTGGGGAAGACTGAAGGCAAGAGGAGAAGGGGATGGATAAGATGGTTGGATGGCATCACCAACTCAATGGACATAAGTTTGGGTAAACTCTGGGACTTGGGGATGCACATGGAGGCCTGACGTGATGCAGTCCATGGGGTCACAAAAAGTCAGACATGACTGAGTGACTGAACTGAACTGATGGGGCAAAGTAGAAATCTAGTCTACCCTTGGCTTAACAAGCTGGGTATTCTGGCAGCTGCAACTGCCCAGAGGGGATATTTTTTTCCTAATTTATCCTTACAAAAGGGGGATTGTTCTCTAGTTCACATGAAATCTCCATTGAGGCGGTCCTGATACTGGATTCCTTTTTCCTTTTCTGGTCTTATTTCTTCTTTTATCTTTTGTTTTGGTCTTCTTTCTCTCCCTCTCTCTGAATACATACTCTTGCACCAAGAAAGTTTTTTTGAAACTTGGTAGGTTTTATTTTTTAAATATTTACTTATTTGTGGCTGCATTGGGTCTTATTTAGGTATGTGGGATCTTTCACTGTGGCCTGTGGGCTCCAGAGCGTACGGGCTTAGTAGCTGTGGGGCTCAGGTTCAGTAGCCCCGCAACATGTGGGATCTTAGCTCCCCTGACCAGGCATGGAACTTGCATCTCCTACATTGGAAAGTGGATTCTTAACCCCTGGACTACTATGGAAGTTTCAAAACTTTGTATGTTTTAAAATATATTCTGCTCTTACACTTGACTGAAAGAATTCTGGCTCAGAAATGATTTTCCTCCATGTGAATAAATGATAAAACATAAAACTTATTCAAAATAAATCCAGATATGGTTAAAAAAAAAAAAGAAAAGAAAAATGATTTTCCTGCAGAACTTTAAAGCATTACTTCATTGTGTTTTGCTTCTAATGCTGCTGTTGAGAAGGCCAATGCCATTTAATCCTGGTCCTTCAACCATGACCTGCATTTTCTCTAAATGTTTTTAGGAACTTCTCTTTATCTCTGGTATTCTGAAACTTTGTGACCATGTGATGAATACTTAGTGGGTGCTTTCAATCATAAGATTCATTCTTTTTGCTTATTGGGAATTTCGTTAAATTGTTTCTTGATAATTTTCTCCCCTTCATTTGATCTCTTTTCTTGCCTTTTTTTTTTTTTTTTTTTGGCTATTTCTATTAGTCAGATATTTAATTTCCTGAATCAATACTTTAATTTTCTTATGTTCTCCCTTTGATGATCCAACACTTTTTCAAGAGTTACTTGACTTTAACTTTCAACCCTTCTGTTGCAATTTTCATTCTGACTATCCTGTTTTGAATTTCTAAGAGCTCTTAATTATTCTCTAAATTTTCCATCTAGCAATAGCATCCTGTCCTTGACCTTGGCTTGTGGATGTAATATCTTCTCAGAATATTATTAGTTTTATTTTTTTTTTTTAATGTTTTCTTTTACTCTGTGCATTGCCTTGTTTCCTCTGAGCTCTTTTCCTTGAGAGCCTGGTGATCCTTGGTTATCCTTTCATATTTAAAAACACTGCACTAAACAGCTGAGTGGGAGCTCTGGAGGGATGAGAAATGCTTGTTAATTGGTGCGCTTCACTGTGTAGTGAAAAGATAGAGAGCCAACTTTTCCTGGGGGGATAACCTCTGTCCACAAGGATTCTCCAGGCAAGAATACTGGAGTAGGTTGCCATGCCCTCCTCCAGGGGATTTTCCCAACCCAGGGATAGAACCGAGGTGCATTGCAGGTGGATTCTTTACCATCTGAGCCACCAGGGAAAAATAACCCAATCTAATATTCCAGGCAGTGTTTTCAAGCCACTCAGTGTTCTCCCCAAACAGCCCTGCCACCTACTGTCAGGGGTGAATAGACAAGCCGCAGGTGAGAGCAGGCAGGGGGACTAGGGCTCTCCCTGACCAGTGACGGCATCTGTCCTCTGCTACTCTCATTTTCAGGCTAGCCCTCAACTGCTGCCCTCCTCATGCTTACTGCTCTTAAGTTCTCAACTTCTCAGGTTCAATTTCTCCAAAGAATACACCTCTGGTATCCTGTGGGAGTGAAGGAGTGAGTCTTGCTTGATTGTTGGAGGTGATTTTGTCTAAATGCTCTTTGAAAACACTCAAACTAACTTGCTTTCACCCCGCCTTCTGAGGTATATGACTCCAGTCTCAGTAGTTCTCTTCTCTGGGGACTTGTGTTTTTACCTTGCCTCTACTTGGTTAGTTCCCACTCCATTATCTGCTTTTTGACTGGAGTAGTTGGGATTTACAATTTCATCAAAGATATAGTTTGTTTTTATCCCTCATTGGTTTGCTTTTGTTTGGTTCTGGAGTGATTTCCAAGAGTTGGAAAGGCTAAAAAGGTCTTCTATTCTCATCCTTAAACTAGAAGTCTAGGGAATTCCCTGGTGGTCCAGTGGTTAGGATGCTGCACTTCCACTGTGGGGGGAGATACAGGTTCAATCTCTGGTCATGGAACTAAGACCCTGCAACCTATTCAGCATGGCCAAAAAAAAAAAAAAAAAAATTCTTTTTAATAAAACAAAACTTGGAAATCTAAAGGAGAAAAACAATTTTAAAGCTACCATTTATTGATTGCTAACCATGTGTAAGGCACTCCACTAAGCAATTTACACACATTACTTCATTAAATCTAAAGTCCTGAGAACTAAGTATAATTATGATTATGACCATTTTATAGGGCAGGAAATGGGGGCTGAGTGAAGTGAAGTAACTCAGCCAAGACCAACAAACTAAAAAACAGTTGCATCAAGATGAGAAGTCAAGTCTGTCTGCGAGTCTGCATGGTGGGTAGATTTTCTACATGGTACCTGTCTACCCTTCATTCTTTGTGAAGGACAAGCTCCAGGCCAGGTGACTGGGGCCACACAGATCAGTACAGAGGGCCCTGCTCTCAGGGAGCTGACTTTTCCTGGGACTCCAGTTCAAATTGCTTATCCAGTCCTTTATGTGGTTACAATTCTGCCAAAACTGTCGCTTGGAGAACGTGCTCCTTAACATGCCATATTTACCAGGCACTAGTATAGGCTTGCTCAGTTCTGAACGCAGAAGTGCCAGGAGGAAATTCTTTCGCATTCTACTCTCTCCACCAGTGTTGGGCTGTCTTTGGAAATTCCCAAATCTGACACATCCTGTGGAAGGTAGTCACTGTCTAAAATTGTGAAGCATTGTAGAAATGGCCAAATTCCATTTTTTTCAATCAGAAAACACTTCGTAATGTCAACTTAGAAATGGTCTAAGAAAATTCCCCCAATACTACACATTCAAGAAACACCACATGAACAATGTATCATTTTTAAATAAAGTATTATAACAGTATTGTATGTTATGATTTATAAAAAATCAAACATAAAAGGACAAAATAAGAAGTTAAAGTCTGCCCTATCCCAATTCTTTCCTAGTTTTCTAAATACCATGTGTTTTTTGTAAACACTTCAATCGAATCTGTAAAAAACAAAACAAAATACAAATTAATAACCAGAAACCTTAAACAAAATAGAGTAAGGAGACCAGAATGGTGAGCTCTCATGTCTGGATGGTAGTGGGCTCAACAGGAAGAAGGAAGACTCGTCCCTTGTTTCCCGGCAACAACTCACCCAGTGCAAGGCTGTGGTGTCCTTACACAGCCCTCCTACTCACTCCTCTGTAAAAGCTTCTCTTTCTGCTCTTGTGGGGGCACTTGCACTCCGTTGCTGACCCCAGATTACAATTCTTTCCTGACCTCAAATAAACCCATTTTTGCTGGAGAAATAATAACCTGTGGTCCATTTGTTTTAGGTCAACATAGCATATTCTCAACCCCGTTTCCCACATGTAACTAGCATCTCTCCATTTTTTATCTTTCCATCATATCTTTTAAAAATAACTCAGAGAGGTCTTTAAGACTGATAACTATGTTTTGCTGAGCATTCCTCAGGTACCATCAACTATGTGTAAACCAGGAAAAACCATATCTCAGTCTTAGGGGATTTTGTTTCTCTTTGTTTTGAAGTCCAGGCCCCAGTGAAAGATTCCAATTGAAAAAGCAGCCAATCCCTAAACACCCAGCACAGTTCATCTCAACTGTAGGGTGGTTTTTAGGAAATGAAGTACCACCTTCTAAATAACACTAATACTGGGAGTAAGGAATTGTGTTACAGGGGAAAATTGCAACTAGGATTCTAATGACAAGATGCTATGGATTTCTCCATTTCCTTACCAAGGGAAAATCCTTTTGCAAAATGTACATTTTTGTGTGTTTTTAACATTATAAAATTAATACATTCCTTTGATAAAAATGTTAACAGGGTTTTTTTTTCTATAGAGCAATTTTTTTTCCTGTTTTCTTAATGTCCTAAATATTATGTGCTTGCTGTAAAAATCTTCAATTGATAAAAATGCATGTCAAAATTTAAAGTGAAAATTTTCTCCCTTCCACATTCTAATTTTTAGAATTAGTTTGGTGTATATCTTCCTTTATAGATATACTTTATACATCTTCCTTTTTTTCTACATAGATATTAAGACATCAGGCTTCCCAGGTGGCACAGCGGTAAAGAATCTGCCTGCTAATGCAAGAGATGCAGTTTCAATCCCTGGGTCAGGAAGATCCCCTGGAGGAAGAAATGGCAACTTACTCCAGTATTCTTACCTGGCAAGTCCCATGGGCAGAAGAGCTACAGTTCATGGGGTCACAAAGAGTTGGACATGACTGAGCAACTGAGCACACACACATCAAGACATCTATGTGATTTTTGTTTTTAATATAATAAACCTATCCTGTAACATACTATCTTTCACAAACAATATATCTTGGGCTTTTCCCCATGTCTATTCATGTAACTCTGTCTTGGCTATTTAATACTTGCATAGTGTTCAACGGTATTGGATATACCAGTCCTATGTACCCAATCCATTTTGGCTGTTTCCTTTTTACACATTTGTGCAAGCATTTCTGAAGTCTGATACAGTGGTTACCGATTAATCCCTGGTGGCTCAGAGGATAAAGCATCTGCCTGCCATGCGGGAGACCAGGGTTCGATCCCTGGGTTGGGAAGATCCCCTGGAGAAGGAAATGGCACCCCACTCCAGTATTCTTGCCTGGAGAATCCCATGGACGGAGGAGACTGGTGGGCTACAGTCCATGGGGTCACAAAGAGTCGGACACGACTGAGCGACTTCACTTCACTTCACAGTGGTTACCAGGATAGATTCTGCCTAGATTGATACCAGTTCCAATTCCACCACTCTGTATCTTGAGCAAGTTACCAAACTCCTTCGTACCTCAATTTCCTCAGCTCTAAAGTGAGAATTATAACACTCTGTATTATCACAGGGGCCTTCCCAGGTGGCTCAGTGGTAAATCCACCTGCCAATGCAGGAGACGAGAGAGACTCAGATTCCATCCCTGAGTAAGGAAGATTCCCTGGAGAAGGAAGTGGCAACCTGTTCCAGTATTCTTGTCTGGACAATCCCATGGTCAGAGAAGCCTGGCGGGCTACAGTCCATGGGGTCACAAAGAGTCAGACACGATTTAGCGACTGAGTTCACACATACAATGCTTATTGCTTGGCACACCTAAGTACTCATTAAATATTGGTTCTTAATTTTTATCATCAATAAGATTAATAAATAGTCACTATCATTCTAATTATCATCATTCTCAAGAAAGCAAAAAACAGAGTAAATTGAGAAAACAGTATTTAGTAATTAGTGATTAAGAAAAATTATATCATTACCAGTTAATGATACTTACTCTACCTGACAAGTCGGTTAATTAAACTATTTTAGGGTGTGAAGCCTTTTACATTAAGCTAGTTACATGAGACAATCTGAACAATTTGCATTTTAAATAAGAATAAACAGGCCTTCTGAGGCCCAGAAGGGATGACATTAACTGGTAATTAGAAAAAGCAATCTCTTAGCTGAAAGTTTTAATAGCTTCCTTTGTTCTTGCATCCTAAATGCCACTGGACCTAAGCAGTGGCTGGCTGAGGGAAGAGCCTTGAGGGTGTCTGGCGGGGCTTCTGCTCAGGGGCTCTGGGGGACTGGCAGCATCTCACTCAGGGTGGGGCCTGCATCTTGGTCATTTAATATCATGAATACCTTCCCACTAGAGATTAGTGTCCCTCTTCTATAGCTTAGAAAACTGAGGCCCTAAACATTGTTTAGGGTTTCTGGTTGGCATCTCTCAGAAACCAAGGCTGCCGGAAGTAAAGAGGATTTGGAAGCAGGGATGTTGGGAGCTCACAGGGTGGGAGGGGTATCTGGAGAGCCTGGATAAGAAACAAGCAGGATTTTGCAGGTAACATGAGGCAGGGACAGGAAGCAAGTCCAAGTTCTTCAATACTCAGGTTCTGGTTCTGGCATCTGGAAGGATTCGATAGCCAAATGCTTGAGAATAGGCCCATGGGCCAGCAGCTTCAACATCTGGGAACTTGCAAGAAATGCAGTATTTCAGGCCTCATTCTGGACCTCCCAAATCTGGATCTGCTTTTTAAGAGATTCCCTGTTTCTGTGCATGCTACAGTCTGGGAAGCAGTGGGCAGACCACCTAAAGAACACCTCATCTCTGATCAACTTTCCCTTGGGGAAGAGGTGATTCTTCCAAAGGAAATCTGGGGTGTTGCTCAGAGAAGGAAGAGGAATGGACTTTAGGAGAGCCATAAAAGGCATCCCCAGGGTTCCAGCTCAGGATGCTCTCCATCAGTCTGCCTCCTATCCATCCTCAAGAGACGTGTGGACAGACAGTCCTGTTGGTAGCAGGACAAGATTTTTCACTCTAGAACAGATTTCTTGGAGCTGATGACATCTGTAACATCATTGATCTTTTAAAGCCAATATATGTTAAAATGAAAACCTTTTCCCCCTCTTACACAACTTTATGGACAAAGATGGAATGTTAAGACAACAGCTGCATTCCTATTTCTCAGTGGTGCCTCTTTCACAGGAAACTGCTATAGATTTACTGCTATATAAAAGGAATAATAAAGATTAAATTTTGTAGGGCCTTGGATGCAGGTGTCAAAGGCCAAGGAAGCGCTTGGCTTTGCCAGCACAAAGGCTCTGGGACAGAAAAAGCAGGATGCAAGCACTGGAATGGCAAAGAAGGGCAGCTTCACATTCCTTCATCTGGGATTGCCTTGACGAGGCACTTATATAGGAGAGGCCTCTTTGGAGACTCCCCCACCCCTCCTTTCTGGAGCCCTGCCCCTCTTTCTACCCAGGTGTCTCTTGCAAGAGCACAGCAAGCCCACACTGATCCTGGTAATAGAAAGACACATGGGCCGCTATCCTTGGTCCTGAAGCACAGTTACGTGTTGCAGCAGTAATTCTCAACCTAGCTACAAATCTGTTAATGGGGAAGGTAGATAAACGTACTGATTTCAAAACCCCACACCCAGATATTCTAACTCAGTGGGTCTCTGCATCCAAAAAAAAAAAAAAAAACACCAGAGACCAGATGAATCTGATAGTCAGATTATCCTGTTTGGAAATCACTCTGCTAGCATATGCTTATTGCTCCTAAGCCTATGCAGCAGGCACCTATGGCTTTTTTTCCCTCCCTCCATGAGGATTTACTCTGCAGTCTTCTAGAAATGCACCCTGGTTCTTATAATGGAGCCAACCCAAAGGCTGGTAGAGCTGAGAGGTAGAGACTGTCCAAATCATCTTGTTGGAACCTCTAAATCAAGTGGTCCTGGATTCTGAAATTCCCCTGGACTTTTCAGGGGTAATATATTCCTGTTATTGCTTAAGCCAGTTTTGATTGGGCTTCTGTCACTTGTAACCAAATCTAACATTTCTTAGAACTCTGGTGGTGACTCTTAAACATCCTGTCCAGAGAATTCTCTCCCATGAATTCTGAACCAAATGAGAGAAGAGGCAGTATGGGAGAGAAAAGCTGGGGCCAGAGCGAGAATAAGGAAAAGATGCTGAAAAGTTGCCAGGAATAAGAATGACTCCGATTTGGACAATGTTTCCAAATAATCAGTTACTAAGGATAGACCCTCAAACAACCACAGCCTAAAGATCACTTGACTGGAGGAGAGTCAGAAGCATGGGTGGACTTGGGACCAGAGTGGACCAATGTCAGTACACCCCCAGTAGAGACATCCTAGGTTGTGTTGCTAAAGTGTTCACAGATTTTGTTTTTACTTCCTATCTCTAAAACCTTGTTACTTTTACCCTGTCCCTCATATCTTTGGTTTATGCTATATGGTTTTCGCAGTTATCTCACTCAACTTTTTCTCTGACATTTATTATGCGTGTCCCCTCTGAGGAGCTGGGGCAGTAGGAACCCCTCTATCAGCACACTGGGCTCAGTCTTTGCCCCCTCTAATGGCACTGAGGGGTGGGGGACATACATGATGCTTACACTCCCAGGAGTTTTAAATCAATAACAAAATATACACTGAAAGATCAAAAGGTTTTCAGGAAGGAAGAACACCCAGCAGTTTTCAGACCAGAGCCTCATTTTTCCCAAGTAGGAAGTACATACGGGAGTAGGGAAGCATGACAAAGATGCCTGAATCCCCTCCACATGACTTTGAGAGTATTCCTATCTGGCTGGGGCAGGAAAAAAAAGTTTAATTAGTGGATGTTGAAGTGGGTTAATGTCTGCATTACCGAAGAAGGGAGAACTGCCTGACAGAGATTCCAGGACAGAGGTAATTAGACATGAGGAGACGGTCTGGAAGCAAGAGCACTGGGGAGATCTGAAAAGTCAGGGTAAAACATGAAAGGAAACCATTTATAGGAACAGGGATGCTAGATCAGAATGCAGGACAAACAGATCTAGGCATCTGGCAATGATCATTAGAAATGGCTTGAAAGCCAGTAACTCTGAGCAAAAGTATTAGGGCAAAGTTGTGGTGTATTAGAGTATTATGTTACACTCATCCTTCTTCACAGTCCAACTCTCACATCCATACATGACCACAGGAAAAACCATAGCCTTGACTAGACGAACCTTTGTTGGCAAAGTAATGTCTCTGCTTTTGAATATGCTATCTAGGTTGGTCATAACTTTCCTTCCAAGGAGCAAGCGTCTTTTAATTTCATGGCTGCAGTCACCATCTGTAGTGATTTTGGGGCCCAGAAAAATAAAGTCTGACACTGTTTCCACTGTTTCCCCATCTATTTCCCATGAAGTGATGGGACCAGATGCCATGATCTTCGTTTTCTGAATGTTGAGCTTTAAGCCAAGTTTTTCACTCTCCACTTTCACTTTCATCAAGAGGCTTTTGAGTTCCTCTTCACTTTCTGCCATAAGGGTGGTGTCATCTGCATATCTGAGGTTATTGATATTTCTCCCGGCAATCTTCATTCCAGCTTGTGTTTCTTCCAATCCAGCGTTTCTCATGATGTACTCTGCATATAAGTTAAATAAACAGGGTGACAATATACAGCCTTGATGTACTCCTTTTCCTATTTGGAACCAGTCTGTTGTTCCATGTCCAGTTCTAACTGTTGCTTCCTGACCTGCATACAAATTTCTCAAGAGGCAGATCAGGTGGTCTCTACTTTTTCCTTAGTATGGATGGGGCTGGTGATGATTATTAAGGGCTCAGAACCTCTTTGGGCCCATGACTTGCTACTGTCATCTCTTTTTTGTCTGTTTTGTTTTGTAATGGTGCTCCTTGATCCTATGTGGGAAGCTGGAAGAGGTGAACTGCAGCTCACGCCATGCCCTAGGAATGAAGATACACCTCACTGCAGCCTGCCCTGACCCACGAGCAACAGGGCTGGCTGGCAGGAACCAGGTTCCATTGACTTTGATCCTATTTAGGGAGACAAGCTTTGGAAATACTAAAAGTCAAAACATTTCTCTGGCCAGATCACCAGTATCGAATTATTTGGGACCTATCAAATCTCTAAAACCAAATTTCTTTCTTTGACCTTTGATAATCAATATGACCCATGGTTGTCCTTTGGGAGAGAAGGACATTTATACTGAGATTTAGTTGAGGGAAATTCCTCAGGTGAGCATGGGCCACCATCCCTTTCTTGTTTCCTTATTCTATTCTGGGCTAGAGAAACATAACCAGAACTTTAAAAGTGTCCTCTAAAATACCTCCCTTGAAAGTCATTTTGGAAATCTGGTGAGAATGGAGCAGCAGGTAGGGACTCAGTTTCTAGTTCTGTAGCCAGTCAGCTGCAGGAATCAGGGCAAGATGCTTCACATCTTGAGCCTGGCTTTCCACTTTCAAATGGGGATTATTCTACCCCTGGGTACAAAATATCGAAGCTGACTCAGGACAACCCAGGTAAAAAGTGTCTGTGCTGATACTGAGTGGGAAGGGGGAGAGCTGACACAGAAGCCAAGCACAGGACAAGAGGTGCTGCAGGGCTTCATGGGAACTTCCGCCTGTCTCTCTCAGGGGCAGTGTGGGTGTATCTCTTGGATGGTTTCTGCAAGTTCTCTCTGTGTCCTCCATTCTTCTTTCCTGTTTGCATGCCCAACAACTGACTCTGACTTTCCAATCTCTTAAATCAACTCCAAGAGAAGACATTGGGTTGACCATTTCATATCTGTCAGGGCAATGATACAGTAAGTAACAAGCTATTAGCTGGCCTTTGAGTTGGCTGTTTGAGTAAGATATCCACCCCTGGTCTAGGACTGTGGTTGGGGGTAGGTATATGCAGATCTGTCCTTGATGAGGCTTGGTTGGGCAAACAATGAATTCCTTTTTTTGCAGAAATAATAAAAAGCCTCATCATAAAGATCATATGACAATAAATATGAAATTGCTTTAGAAAGAATGAAGTGTAAATTTAAATTATTCTAATTATTATTCAAAATTATTAGGGGACTTAGAACAAAGAATCAGTCGGTAGGCAACATGAAAGAGCTCCTAATGGCCCAGTCTGTTATAGTTTGAGTAACAAAATAATGACAATGATGAATTATTGACCACAGTAAAATGAATAAACCCTTGATGATATAAATAGTTGAATACGCTTTAAAATATAGGAAAAGGGAAAACTCTTCCTTAGAGTAGAATTCCAATTAAATTAAACTACAAGGAAGGACTGAAATATAGAAAATCACCACTTGGCAAATAACATAGTAAAAACTGTTACAAACAAGGATCACTGATGAATGCCAAAATCATGGGCAAATGTATGATTAAAAACAGCATGTTTACACTGTCTCAAAGTAGCTCTCCTAAGATACATATTAACTGCAAAAGGGAAAACACAAACTTTACAGTGGAGAAATAAGGCAGACACCTCAACTGTTCACAGTCAGCATCACCGGTAATGTAATACAGCATCCTATGCCTCTCAATACGGTGCAAAGACAAGAACACATCACTTTCGTGGCAGCCTGTTAAATGCAGAACCTGAATTTAGCCGTAACGAAACATTTTATAAACCCCAATTGAGAAATATTCTCTAAATTACTGGACAGTGCTCTTCAAAGGTGTCAAGGTCATGAAATACAAAACCAGAAAACAAAACTGAGAAACTCTCCAAGACCAGAAAAATATAAGGGAACATGAAAACTAAATACAGTATCCTAGATTTGATCCTGGGCCAGGAAAAGATCATTAGTGAGATAATCAGAGAGGTCAGGAGATTACTAGCAGTATTACAACAATACTCATGTTAGTTCTAGAAGGTCTTCATAGAACCATTCAACTTCAGCTTCTTTGGCATTAGTGGTTGGGGCACAGACTTGAATAACTGTGATATTGAATGGTTTATCTTGGAAATGAACAGAGATCATTCTGTCATTTTTGACACTGCACCCATGTACTGTATTTCAGTCTCTTTCGTTGACTCTGAGGGTTATTCCATTTCTTCTAAGAGATTCTTGCCAACAGTAGTAGATATAATGGTTATCTGAATTAAATTCACCCATTCCAGCCCATTGGAGAAGGCAATGGCACCCCACTCCAGTACTCTTGCCTGGAAAATCCCATGGATGGAGGAGCCTGGTAGGCTTCAGTCCACAGGGTCGCAAAGAGTCAGATGCAACTGAGCGATTTCATTTTCACTTTCACCATGCTTTGAAACACACCAAATGCCTAACAATTCTGCCATTAAAGAGCATGAGTTTTATTACTAACACCAGCAAAGGAGTCCTCTTTAGTGTTAGGCGATGTCTGGATAACTAGGACCAAGATAAAAGATACAAGTCTGTCTCCTTCTGCTTTTGAATCTAACTGGTACAAGTGGGGCTTCTCAGGTGGCGCTAGTAGTAAAGAACCTGCCTTTCAATGTAGGAGACATAAGAGATGTGGGTTCAATCCCTGGGTCAGGAAGATCCCCTGGAGGAGGGCATGGCAACTCACTCCAGTATTCTTGCCTAGAGAATCCCATGGACAGAGGAGCCTGGCAGGCTATAGTACATGGGGTCGCAAGGAGTCAGACACAACTGAAGCAACTTAGCACGCACCCGTGGTGCAACAGAAGCCTCTTGGAGAGAAGTTTGACCACAGATATTAAAATCTTTAACATGTGCAGAAATGAGACTTTCGGTTATGACAGTATGAAGAGGCAGGCAAATATTTTCTCACCAAACACAAGGGAAAAAAAACAAAAACGGAGAAAATTATCAAAATCAAACCATTTCAAGGCTCTGGATGGTAGATCAACCGAGTGCAAATAACAAACGGAGAGATGTTTATTCCTAAGGAATTTGCTGCAACTTTGTGTAAGAACAATAGGAGCCTGCAGCCTCCTTGACCAGGACGGCTTCCATTCCACACCCTGCTTGGTAGGTTAGGCGCAGCTGGTTTACGAGGGCAGGACAGGAATGGGAAACCACAGGCTGGCTGCAAGTAGCAGCAAACTTGAGTGAAAAGTCCGTGCTTGAGGATTTCCCTGGCGGCACAGTAGATAAGCATCCACCTGCCAATGCAGAGGACACAGGTTTGACCTTGGTCAGGGAAGATTCCATAAGCTGTGGGGCAGCTAAGTCTGTATGCCCAACTACTGAGCCCGAGCGCTGCAACTACCGAAGCCCACGAGCCTATACGCTGCTCCACAAGAGAAGCCATTGCAACAAGAAACTTGTGCACCTCGACAGAGAGTAGCCCCCACTCGCTGCAATTAGAGAAAGCCCACACAAAACAACAAAAACCCAGAGTAGCCAAAAAAAAAATAAAAAACCCACATCCATGCTTGGTAGCATTGTCAGAAAGCACCATGCCCAGTAGGAAAGTGAAGTGAAGTCGCTCAGTCGTGCCCGACTCTTTGTGACCCCATGGATAGTAGCCTGCACCAAGCTCCTCCGTCCATGGGATTTTCAAGGCAAGAGTACTGGAGTGGGTTGCTATTTCGTTCTCCAGGGAATCAAGGAACACACAAAGCCTGTGGCTTGCTGGCCTGGGGCTGTGGTCCCAGGTAGGGTGAGCAGTGGATCAGCCAGAGGTTCAACAGGAAGACTCTGGAAGAGACAGGGCAATCAGATCAGATCAGATCAGTCACTCAGTCATGTCCGACTCTTTGTGACCCCATGAATTGCAGCACGCCAGGCCTCCCTGTCCATCACCAACTCCCGGAGTTCACCCAGACTCACGTCCATCGAGTTGGTGATGCCATCCAGCCATCTCATCCTCTGTTGTCCCCTTCTCCTCTTGCCCCCAATCCCTCCCAGCATCAGAGTCTTTTCCAATGAGTCAACTCTTCGCATGAGGTGGCCAAAGTACTGGAGTTTCAGCTTCAGCATCATTCCTTCCAAAGAAATCCCAGGGCTGATCTCCTTCAGAATGGACTGGTTGGATCTCCTTGCAGTCCAAGGGACTCTCAAGAGTGAAGGCCTAAATATGCTTTCCACGTATCTCCGGCTGACTGGAAAGCTACACACATGTTTAGGGAGACACAGGAGGGCCCAGGGAAATGTAAAAGCCACGGCCAATTTACAGCCGACTTGAGAACTGCCTGAACTTTGAATGCCCTCCTTACCCCACTCACAGAGCCATCAGAGAAGGGTAAAAATGTTTTGGGCCCAAGCTATTTAAACACAATCTCTGCCAGAATCATTGGCTGACTACTTAGCTATGTTGACACAGAGTTTCCCTTAGGAAGTCAGGCTAGAAATAAAAATAAGAATAAAAATACTGAGCAGAGACATCAACTGCTATACACTGAGAGGAAGACAGATTGTGCAGGTTAAGTCAAACCAAAAAAAGAACAAACAAAGAAAAAAACTAAAAGAAGCCCTCAGGAAAAGAAATCAGAATCTCTAGGTGCTACAGAATATATAATACTGAATTTTCTTTAGCTTTCGACAAAAATCTATGACACACACAAAGAAACAGGAAAGTATGGTCCACACAAAGGAAAAAAACCTCTCTATTGAAACAGACTCTGAATGAGCCCAGACACTGATTTTAGCAGATAAAGGTTTCAAAGCAACTGTTTTGGGAGTTTTTTTGTTTTGTTTTGTTTGGAAGAAAGAAATGGAAATTTTGATTTGAGCCAACCTGAAGATTATAACTCAGGAGACAATCTTTCAGAAAGCTCTGAAGGGTGCTCCCTTAAAGCAACTATTTTCAGTTCAGTTCAGTCGCTCAGTCATATCCAACTATTTGCGGCCCCATGAATCACAGCACGCCAGGCCTTCCTGTCCATCACCAACTCCCGGAATTCACCCAAACTCATGTGCATCGAGTCGGTGATGCCATCCAGCCATCTCATCCTCTGTCGTCCCCTTCTCCTCCTGCCCCCAATCCCTCCTAGCATCAGCGTCTTTTCCAATGAGTCAACTCTTCACATGAGGTGGCCAAACTACTGGAGTTTCAGCCTCAGCATCAGTCCTTCCAATGAACACCCAGGACTGGTCTCCTTTAGGATGGATTGTTTGGCTCTCCTAGCAGTCCAAGGGACTCACAAGAGTCTTCTCCAGCACCACTTTAAATATGCCCAAATAACTCATGGAAATCATTAAAGAACTAAAGGAAAATATGACAATAATTCAGTAAATCAAGAATCTCAGAGAAAATATCAACTAGACTACAGCAAAACAAGTGGAGATTCTAGAGTAGAAAAGTAGAAGAGAAAAACAATCAAAATGAAAAATTTCCTTCACTGGATAGGCTCAACAATGGATTTGAAAGGACAGAAGGCAGAATCAGAATCAGCCAGCCTGAAGGATAGATAGTTCAGGAGAAATTAGCCAATCTGATGAATAAAGAGGGAAAAATAAAAAGAATGAAGAAAAATGAATAGCACCCCAAAGACCTGTGAAAGGATATCAAGCAAGCCAATTAACATGGAAAGAGAGTTCCAGAAGTAGAGGGGAGAAAGAGACATTGCAAATATTTGAAAAAATAGCCAAAAACGTTTCAGATTTCATGAAAAGCTCAACAAACCTCAAATAACAAAACACAAAGAATCCATACCTAGATACATCATGCCAACACACATGCCTAAAAGCCAAAACAAAGAGAAAATGGTGAAAATAGCAACAGAAAAGTTACTGTGTACAGAGGAACCACAATACCAAAATATATTAATAATTTGCGGTCAGAAAGAAGTCCAAAAGGCAGTGAAATGGCATAGAGAACTAAAAAAAAAAAAAAAAAAAGTCAAAAAATAATTATAGAATCAGCAACATCATCCTTTAAAAATGAAGAAAAAAAAGATGTTTCCATATAGACAAAATCTAAGAGAACTTGTTGCTAGCAGACCAACCTTTTAAGAAATACCAGGGACTTCCCTGGTGATCCAACGGTTAAGAAGCCACCTTCCAGTGCAAGGGAGGTAGGTTCAAACCCTAGTCGGGGAACTAAAGATTCAACGTACCACGAGGAAGCTAAGCCAGCCGCAGGCAAGCACCGAGACCTCGCTCTCTAGAGCCCGGGGGTGGGGGTGGGGCACAATTACTGAGCAAGCGCGCCACTAGTGCGAAGCCCGCATGCGCAACAAAGAGCGGCCGCGCCGCCACGAAAGGTCCCACGTGCGGGAGTGAAGGTTGTGCCTTGCAACCAAGTCAGAAGGCAGCCAAATAAATACATATCAATAAAGGAAGAAAGACTAAAGTCCATCAGGGGGACAGAAAATGACACGGATAGAAATTTGAATTCACAAGTTTAAATGAAGTGCCCGGAAAATGTTAAACATACAGGCAAATTAAAAACAGAAGATTCCCTGGGGAACGAAATGGCAACCCACTCCAGTATTCTTGCCTGGAGAACCCCATGGACGGAGGAGCCTGGTAGGCCAAAGTCCACGGGGTCGCAAAGAGTCGGACTCGACTGAGCAACTTCACTTTCACTTTTCTTTTAAATATGAATACTTCTCAGTTCTGTTAATTTCTTATAAAATGTGATTGCATAATAGAAACCATTGACTTGTGCACTTTGAACATGCGGATTTTATGGGACATAAATTATATCTCAAAACTATTCAAGAAATGCAAAAATGCATAAAAATTCTAACACTGTATTGTTGGATTCCTAACATATAAATATGACCTTAGCACAAAGGAGGGGAAAGAAATGTTGCTTTATTGGAACAAAGTTTATGTATTTTACCTGAATCAAGTCAGTATTAACCTCGAATACCTGTGATACATTAAGATGTGAACTGTAATCTTGGCACTGCTGACATTTTGGGTCAGATAATTGTTGTGGTGGGCTGTCCTTCGCATTGTAGGAGTTTAGCAGCATCTGTGCCTCATCCCAGCAAAATACTCCTACTCTCACTTGTGGCAGATAAAAATGTCTCTAAATAAATTCTTTTCAGATGGCTGGAGGTGGGAAATCACCTTAGTCAAGAACCACTATCCTAGAGCAATCATCAAGAAATTAATCCAAAGAAATATAGCTTAAAATCAATAGAAAAAAAAAAATCAGCAAAAGAATTAGAATGATACAGTATTTGTTTAACACAAAAGAAGTCAGTAAATAAGCAAGGCATAATACATACAGGAAAAAATAGTAAAGGGGTTGACTTTTAATTAAAAAAAAAAATTCATGTGAGGGGCTTGGGAAACTCTGCTTTCCATAGAAAGTAAGGTTTCCCCACCACTTCCTGGTCCCCCAAAGGAGAAAGCTGGGGACAATGGAAAAGAATATTATGTCACATTTAATGGAATGTTCCAATTCACAAGTAATAATATTATTCCATTAGAGTCTATCATTCAAAATGTCTCATACCAAAGAATGAATTATTATTTAACTAGGTGTTCAAACCATACTTTGGAAGGACCCATTCATAAAATATCACAATGTTCTCAAGCTGAGGATGTGGGTCATCTTGGCACTTCCTGTGTCCTGCTTTCATTTGCAGCCAAATCTCAAAACCAGGGCACTGGGTGTCAGCACTAAATGTCCCGTCAGACAGGGAGAGGGACAGTTACAGAATCAGGCCCAGCCAGCGGAGGCAGGATTCTGGAGGCAGCTTCATGTCTGCTGGCAAGTGCGGGCTCTGGAGTTAGGCTGGGTTTGAGTCCTGGCTTTTTTACTCTGTGACCCTGGGCAGCAAATCACTTAGCCCCTCAGAGCCCACTTCATGTCATCTGCAAAACAGGAGTGATGAAATCTACCTCACAGGCTGCTGGGGGGGAATGAGGTGATGTGTGTCAAGAGCTTCAAACGTGGCCTGGTATCTACACAAGTGGTCAGTAAGAGCTGTGATTAGTGCAGCAGAACTGGTATCACAACTTTGACTTCTGGGTTTTCAATCCAGCATCCTGAGCTCTTTACCTTCCTCTCCCCTCATCCCAATCTCTGTTAATTTCTGCACTTTCAGTTGTTCAGCCCCAAAATCTTGAAGCCTATTTTAAAAATATGTTTTTAAATTTTATTTATCTTTTGACCACATCTCTCAGCATGCAGGGGGGATCTTAGCTCCCAAAATATGGATCAAAGCCACACCCCCTGTAGTGGAAGCAAGGAATCTTAACTACTTAACCACAGTCCCTTGAAGCCTTTCTTTTTAACTAAAGTACAATTGACGTACAACATTATATTGGTTTCAGGTGGTACAACATCAGTTCAGCTCAGTTCAGTTCAATCGCTCAGTCGTGTCCGACTCTTTGCGACCCCATGAATCGCAGCATGCCAGGCCTCCCTGTCCATCACCAACTCCCAGACTTCACTCAAACTCACGTCCATCAAGTCGGTGATGCCATCCAGCCATCTCATCCTCTGTCATCCCCTTCTCCTCCTGCCCCCAACCCCTCCCAGCATCAGAGTCTTTTCCAATGAGTCATAGTGATTCAATATTTTTATGGATTAAACACCATACAAAGTTATTATAAAATATTGACTAAATATCCTGTGCTGTTTTTTTTCCTGTTTTTTTATTATTATATCCCTGTGACTTATTTATTTTATAACTCAAAGTTTGTAACTCTTAATGCCTTTCACCTGTTTCACTCCTGTCCCCCATTCCTTCCCCTCCGGTGATCGATCACCAGTTTGTTCTCTGTATCTCTGAATCTATTTCTGTTCTATTAGTTTGTTTGCTTTTTTTAAAAAAAATTCCACTCCTGGATATTTACCCAAAGAAAATGAAAACACTATTTTGAAAAGATACATACATCCCAATACTTGTTGCAGCATTATTTACAATACCCAATATGGAAGAAAACTTGAGCGGCTCAGCCATGTCCAGCTCTTTGCGACCCCATGGACTGCAAACTTAGTGCCCAGCAATAGACCAATGGGTAAAGATGAAGTGTGTGTATTCAATAGAATATTACTCAGCTATAAATTTTTTTGCCATTTGAGACAACATGGAAGTTGTTATGCTTAGGGGAAGACTTTTTCTTTTACTCCCCACATCTAACCCATCAGCAAATCCTGCTGTCTCTACCTTTTAAATACCATCCAGAATCCAACCACATCTCACCACACTGCTGGCACCGGCTGACCCAAGCCCCAGTCCAAACTCTCAACATTTTTCACCTCTTGACTGGTGTCACTGCTTCTGTTTTTCCCCCTGGCAGGCTAGCCACCAGAGGGATCCTATTAAAATGCCAGATACTTTCTTCTCCTTCTCAATGCCCTCTCAAGAAAACAGTTTGGCAATTCTTGAGCCTGAGTCAGGGATGTACCCTGAGGCAATGGTGATTCCTTGACCCAGGAACTGTGGGAGAGACAGGAAGTACAGGGAGAAAGTGCGCTTGGGAAATGAGTTTCCAGAAGTCTAGGCCACCAGCTACTTTTAGGGCCCTCAGAGCAGCACTTACCTCTAGCAGACCTCCAGAGGCAGAATGTAGAACCAGAGCACAGGCTCAGAGACTGGAGTGAGAGTGGGGCTTCCTTTCATTCCTAAGCGTCTGCTCCCTGAACTCCAGGATCCTCTCCAGCAGCCTCCCTTGTCCCCCCAACGCTACAGAAATCGAAACTGGCTTCACGGGTTTCCTATGAACCAACAGGCCAATTTAATCAAAGCCCACAGCATACTGCTGTGCTGAAAAGGATTGACTCCACCTGTACCATGAACTCGGAGAAGGTGATGGCACCCCACTCCAGTACTCTTGCCTGGAAAATCCCATGGATGGAGGAGCCTGGTGGGCTTCTGTCCATGGGGTCGCTAAGAGTGGGACACGACTGAGAGACTTCACTTTCACTTTTCACTTTCATGCATTGGAGAAGGAAATGGCAACCCACTCCAGTGTTCTTGCCTGGAGAATCCCAGGGACGGAGGAGCCTGGTGGGCTGCCGTCTATGGGGTCACACAGAGTCGGACACGACTGAAGAGACTTAGCAGCAGCAGCAGCAGTACCAGGAACTACTGACTTAAAAAAAAAATTTTATTGAGGTATATTTGAGATGTATAAAAATCGCACATGTGTAATGCATACAATTTAATGAGTTTGAACATATGCGTATACCTGCAAAACCATCACCAAAATTAAGGTAACAAACATAGCCAGCACCTCTAAAAGTTTCCTTATGTCTCTTGCCAGTTCACACAGCCATCCAGGTACTGAGCCTGGGCCAGAACCCAGGGGTCCTGCCTCCCTTGATACCAACTGCAAGTCCAGGTTGAGTAATTGCTGCCAGGAATCACAGAACTCACTGAAAGATGTTATACTCACAGTTACAGTTTATTTCTGGGAAAGGACAGAGATCGAAATTAGCCAGAAGAATAGATACAGACGTAAGAGTATGGGAGGGTTCCCAATGCAAAGCTTCTATTGTCCTCAGAATGCCTGATACTCCTGGTGTTGATATTAATGTACAGAATATGCATGGAGTGTGGTCAACCAGGGAAACTCAGTCAAGCTTCAGTGTTCTGAGGTTTTACTGGGGCTTCATCCCATAAGCATGAGTCATTGATTTATTGTCCATGGGACTGAACTTAGATTCCAGCCCCACCCAACTCCCTGGAGGTCAGACTGATATCACTTGGCCTGAGTCATCTCATTAGCATAAACTATCAGGTATGAGCTAAGGGGCCCACCAAGAATAACAAAGACACTCCCATCACTTGGGAAATTTCAGGGGTTTAAATGTTTCCTCCCAGGAACCAGGGACAAAGACCAGACCAGTTTGGGTAAGGCCAAGATCTTCACTACACACCTTACGTCTGTGACATCTCGGGAGCCATAAAAAAGGCTGAGCACGGAAGAATTGATGCTTTTGAACTGTGGTGCTGGAGAAGACTCTTGAGAGTCCCTTGGGCAGCAAGGAGATCAAACCAGTCAATTGTAAAGGAAATCAACCCTGAATATTCACTGGAAGGACTGATGTTGAAGCTAAAGCTCCAATATTTTGGCCACCTGATGTGAAGAGCTGACTTGACTGGAAAAGACCCTGATGCTGGGAAAGATTGAGGGCTTGAGGAGAAGGGGCAACAGAGGATAAGATGGTTGGATGGCATCACTGACTCAATGGGCATGAGTTTGAGCAAACTCCAGGCGACAGTGAAGGACAGGGAAGCCTGGCATGCTGCAGTCCATAGGGTCACAAAGAGTTGGACAAGACAGAGACTGAAAAACAACAAAAGGGAGTTGCAATAAAAAATAAAAATATCTATACCGTGTGTGTGCTAGGTGCCAAACACTGTACACATATTTTGTTAAATTCTCACAACAACCCTGCAAAGCTGATGTTTGGTACTTTTTTACTGATAAGAAAATTGAAGCCCAGAAAGTTGCCTAAAGTTTTAGAGCTGGAAAACAAACAGATCTGACTATGCTGACAAACTCCTTGGGCCCTTAGATTGTTGTCAACTTCATTCATTCATTCATTCATTCGACAAACATTTATTCAAGCCCAGCTATGTGCCAATAACAGTTTTAGGTGTTGAAGATGCAGCAAAGGACAGACAAAAATCTCATTCCTATAGAGTTGATATTCCAATGGGAGAGGTAGATAATAAGCACTAAATGTGTAAAATAAATATTTTGAATAATTTAAAGTGATGCATGTAATTTGTATGTGTGCATTTGATTCAAACTTCACTGTAACAATTGTGAAGTTTGAATGTGGACTGCTATTATATACTGTTAGTTTTGTTACATTCGATGAGGGCACAGTAACTATGTTTTCCCAAAATAAAGGTACTTATCTATTAACAATGCAGGCTAAAGTACTTATGGATAAAATAAAATTATAAAATGTTGCTAATTACTGATGTTGGATGCTAAGATATGCAAAGAAAGACCTTTATATTGTTCTAATTCAGTGTGTATTTGAACACTTTGTTAGTACAAAGTACGATTTTTTGCGGGTTTTTTGGTTGGTTGGTTGTTCTTTAAGTGGACAGGGCTAACAGATAGGATGTGTAAGAGGTATTGCAAGACCAAAAAGCAAATCCAGGAAGACCTCAGTAAGGTTACAGTGGAGAAAAGACTTGAAGGAGACAGGGAAGAGATTTATGTGGTTCTCTAGAACATTCCAAGCAGAAATGGGAGCCCTGAGGTGGGAGAGTGCTGGGTATGGCATGTTCAAAGCATAAAAAGCCAACTGCTGCAAAGGGGTGATCAATGAGTAAAATAGTAGGAGGTCACATCAGAGAGTTCAGAGATGGATGAGGAGGAGAGGAAATGCATACAGAGCCCTATTCAACAGGGAATTCACACCCAAATTATGTAAGAATACACACAAAACACTGAGGGATAGCGCAGTCAACTTCATAGAAAAACTGGCAAAAGACTTGAGCTGGCACTTTACAGAGAAAGTTATGGCCAATCAGCAGAGGAAAAGGTGTTCTGTTTAATTAGGCATTAGGGAAATGCAAATTAAAACCACAATGCTACACCTTCACATTCCCATAAAAGGCAGGCAATGCTAGGTATTAGAGAGGAAACAGAGCTCTCATACACTGCTGGTGGGTATGTAAACTGGCACACATGGTGTCTACCTAAACTAAAAAACATGCAGCCCTCTTAAGCAATCCATCCCATTTCCCGGTATATATCCAACAGAAAGCCATGTAAATATTCACTGGACACTGGAAAAGCATGTTCAGAGCAGCACTGTTCCTTAACAGCCCAAACCAAGAACTATCCAAATGCCCAGTGACAGCAAAATGGACAATGGGCTAGTCTAGAGTATTGAGAATAACAAACTAAAGAATCTCATAAAAACAGCGAGCAAAGGAAGCAGGCACAAAGGGCCTAACACTATGTGATTCCAGTTATGTAAGTTCAGAAACAAGCAAACCTAATCTGTGCTGTTAGAAGACGCAGTAGTGGTTACCACTGGAGAAAGTGACTGGATAAGAGCTTGTGGGAGGGGAGAGGAGCTGATGACAACCTGTTTCTTGATCTGGATGCAGGCTAAGTAGAAGAGTTAAATTTGTAAGCAGCCACCATTGATCATCACCACTGATAATGTGTATAATTTACTTTTCAGTATCTGTATTAGAGTCAATAAACATTTAAAAAAAAAATCATGCCGGAGTGCCTCAGTTCCCTCCTCTGAACTACCGGTGAAAACACCCAGCCACCCCTACCCGTTTCATGCTGCATCAGAGGGACACAGAACACTGTGCATTTGGGGCTTAAAAAAAGACGACGACATGCTTTCTCAACTCACAGATGCAACCCCTATGTTTAAAGCTGCTGAAACCATCACAGGGAGCTCTCTGGCTCACAGGAGGGGGGAATCTAAGAACTGGGCAAGACTGTAAATAAAGTCTAAGAACTATCTTCCCTAATAGATGTTAATAATGTACCTTACTCACAGAGTCGGACTCGACTGAGCACACACACACATACACTCCATATTATACAACAGAACAGTTTCAAACACCATCATGATGCTAGTTAGGTTATGGCATTGTTTTGAGAGCCATCATTTTGAGTTTAAAGAAAAAGAAATTGAATATTTTAAGTGTAGGCATCATGAGCTCTTTTTAAAACCAATTTTAAAACCAAAATTACAACTTTTCAAACTAGAAACAAAGAGGCACTGAAACATCCTACAGGTTTTCATTTCTAACAAGATACAGACAGCATAACTCATATAAACAAAAGGCATGTGGGGGCCTCGCTTAAAAAAAAAAGAGTAATAGCTCTCAACCTGAGATCAAAAAATGAGAAAATCACTGTGGACTTTCCCCAAACCTATTGATAGGTCTATTTCTTCCTACGCCCTCATAAGGAGCTATTGTTTCAGAATTCTAAGAATTTCAAATAAGCACCTGGTTAGGACCAGCTTCCCTGGTGGCTCAGAGGTTAAAGCGTCTGCCTGGGATGCGGGAGACCCAGGTTCGATCCCTGGGTTGGGAAGATCCCCTGGAGAAGGTAATGGCAACCCACTCCAGTACTCTTGCCCCTGGAGAATCCCATGGAGGGAGGAGCCTGGTAGGCTACAGTCCATGGGGTCGCAAAGAGTCGGACACGGCTGAGCGACTTCACTTAGGACCAGTTTATCAGTCCTTCTGTTCAATAAGCTGCTTTTCAGTGACCCCAGGGAGTTTGACCAAAGTCAGCTTGTTTCCTCCTTGGCATTTGGTTTATTTTGGTTTGGGGGTTTTATTTTTTCCCCCTATATTATTTTCTCACTTCTTTAGATTCAATTTTTACTTTTATCGTTTTTTCTTTTCCCTCAGTTTTTCTTTTTAAATCGTTTATTTCTATTTGCTTTTTGTTCCATTTTATCCTTCTCTGGCATCGTGTTTTCATTCGCCATAAAGACCAGTTCATGGGGTGAATTTTGAACTGCTTTAATTTGGGCCGAGCTTCTCATCAGCTCTTCCCAAACGTAAGCTGGCGTTAGGACACCTCGACTCCAAGCACAGCAGTAAGTCCACCGTGCTGAGGGGCCTCTGAGCCGTCTCTGCTGAGGAGACACTCGGATTCGCATGGTATGCTCCAGACCCTCGAGACCATCGGCAAGGGAGGCTAGGCTCCAGCACGCCCCGGCTGGGAAGGCGACAGCCATGAAGACTGCTGATGAGACTGCACAGAACTCTTCCAGCCTCCGGAGACAGTCCACAAAGCAGGAACCATGAGGGCTTGGATCATCCCAACAAAGTGAAACCTCTCAAGTGACAGAGGCTGAGGAAACTCCCCGCCTTGCTCAGAGGATGCTAGTGGAGGAGAGGTGTGTGAGCACCCGTGGCTCAGGGCAGTAGGAAAGCAGAGAGGCTGAAGGCAGAGTCCGCCAGCAGTGTGCTCCGTGTGACTGGTCACCAGGAGGGTGCTGTCCACAAACATTTACAAGAAGAAAATCTGCTCTTGGATGTGAACACAAACATCAGACTTTAACTTCTTCAACAACAAATTCGCCTTTTACAACAAGCTGGACACCTTCTGGGGTGGTCCCCCTCATGCTGCCCTGGAACTCTCATAGGTAAGAACCACAGGAAGTTATCCTGGCCACAGTGCGATGGATTCCTGCCTTTTGACGGACAGAACTTCAAGGAGCTGCCAGAAGGGTACTAGAACAGAATACATTAGGTTCACTTCTGGATGGATGGTTATGGGATGAAAAGCTGTTTAAAAAATCTCTGATTCTCAGTAAGAAATAAGAGCAAATTGTGAAGGATCCATGGATCATTGTGGGTCATGGATATGAGGAACTAAAGCTCTACATGGAGCCACTCTCTGACTATAAGGACTCTGGGCAGACTGACTTCATGGCATCCATGGTTACACCTGGAGATGGAGATCCAGGACTCGCTGATAGGCCAGAAACAGGTGGCAATGTTCCAGTATCCCCCCTGGGTTATAGGAGATCTGAGCTGGAGGGCTGCTGGATCACGCTGAAGCCTCAGCCCTCAGCCGATCTAACCAACAGCAGCCTTCCTTCCCCACCCACTGTGTGAGGGGATAGGGTCCCCACCAACTGCAAGCAGTGCATCCTCACCTCTAAGCTGCTACTTAGAGCATTCAGAGGAGGTAGGCAGATCCGGAGGGCGGAGGACCACAGCACAGCCAGCTGCCTGCATGGAAGAACACCACCCCCCACCCCCCCCCACCCCACCCCCCGTCCCCTGCCAACAGCACCCTCTCCACCAGCACAAATCAGCACAGCCTCAGCCTGTCCCCATGTTCACCCCTCTCCCTGCAAAGTCAGCAGCTGGAGTGGAGCCCTGGGTCTGTCCAAAGGGAACTCTGCCCACAGGGGTGGCCTCACAGGTGTCAAACCCCAGGTTTGTGCAATGAAGTGAGACCCCAGTCTCTCCCCATGGAGCTTCTCCAGGAAGTTCAAGTTCAAATCTGTGGGAAGAAATTGAGGTTTGCCAGAGGACTGTGAATGAACCTGAAAGCAAAGACAGAGGAAGACACTCCACCGCCAGGTGGTGGGCAGCGGAGGCAGTGATAAAACAGTGAGCTGTGCCCAGTACACTGCAGGTGGAGGATGGAGACCACAAGCTGCTTCGAGAGAGAGGAGATGATGCGGGGACAGAAGACAATGCAGGCACAGGAGACAAAGTGGATACAGGAAATAATGCAGATACAGAAGATGATGCAGGGACAGGAGATGATGCGGGCCGGGCGCTGCTCCAAGGGAGTAGCTGCTGGTACAGTCGAAGCATCTCCATGGCCTGCCTGGAGCATTGCTTCCAGATCCACCCCCGGGGACCAGAGAAAGGGCTGCTCTGAGCTGAGGCCACGCTCACACGCCTGGACCAAACCTCAGCCAGTGTTTCCTTGGAGCCTTGCTCCTGCCATGATCCCCTCTTCTCTTCCACTGAGTGCAAAGCTCTGTAAGATGAACACGGGCAACTCCAGTGAGAACACACAGCTGTTTACTCAGCTGGTCAGTCAATGGGGTCATCACTATCACTCAGGTTTGGCGGGGAGCCCAGGCTGGCAGGGCGGGGGCATGCTCCCAGGTGGAAAGGGAAGGCTGGGAGTGCATGGATTAGAGGCTGGTGGCCAGTGGCTGCCTCCCCTCTCTGCTCCACTGGGACCATGGAGACTGATTGTGGGGTTTCCTGGGAGGGGCTTGGACTGGGTTGGAGAGTTCTCTGTCCAGCCTTCCCAGGCTCACTTCTAATCTATTTGCTCCCCTCAACTTCTCCTTCAAGCAAACCACCGGTGCAACCTGCCCCCACCCACCCACTGACCCTGGGCCTCGGGCTGCAGAAGTAAAGGGTAGGGGCTCTGGCCTCCTCCACCCTAAGCCCTGAGCCCCCATCCTTCCCCAGAGCAGATGTTTCTCCACAAGGTGCTGTGCAAGGGTGTTTGTCCCCCTTGTCAGGTCTGTGCCATCGCCTTCCCCACCACCCTCTGGGACCTGGAGTGTGGAGGGCTGCAGAGACCTTGGGGCCCCCTGGGGTCCCCTGGGCTGTGGGCCTCCCTGGTGACAGGGACACTGAGCATCTCCATCTAGGAGAGCCTTTCTCTGAAAGCACCACTACCCACCACCCTCTTGCCCATCGTGTCCCTGGGTCCACCGCGATCTGGGTCACAGCTAGTTCCTCCCAATCACTGCCTCATCTCTCTGTCTCCCAGCCATCCCTTCCTGGCAGTATTGCCTGTTCATGGACTGGGGGACAGACTAGGCAGAGTGGACCCCTCTTGCTACCCCTGCAGCTGGTGTAGGGTGCAGGCTGTGGGTGCCGGCTGGTGCTGGCATCACACCCCTTATCTAGACCAAGCACTCCCCTTCCCTCCACTCCCTCTTTTGCTCCGAGGGGTCCAAGAAAGCCTCGCTTTGTTCCCAACTGGGGTGGGGACTGGGAGATCCCAGCAAGTGGCCCCTCCTCTCCCAGCATCCTCCTGCACTTAGTTTCTCCTAGGAATAAGAGAATGTTTTGAGGGGGAAAACTTTAGTTCTCTATAAATAACTTTTAATCTGAGAAGAATGGGGAGAATTTGGGGGGAGTCTTCACAGAGAACTGACATTGGCTGACTTATGTCTTATCAGGAAAGCAAGAGTTTGGCATTTTCATCTCCCACAGGCTGAAGCAACCTCTCCACCCCACTATGGCTGATAAGGCTGGGGAAAGCTCAGACATTCAAGGGACTGCAGGGTGCAATACACAAGTGTCCACAGAGAAAGTAGATCAGATGGGGAACAGTGAATGAACTGATTATAAAATTACCAGACTGATTTCACCCTGTGGCTCTAATCCACACGACTAGAAGGAAAACCCAAGAGAAAAATTACTCTTCTGAGGGAACCACCTCAAATGAAACACTTGCTTGGATATTTGTTTAAATATTATTGTCAACAGCCTGATAAAATTTTTATAAAACAATGTTTGTGATAGATATAACACTTGAATCCGGACAACATCATTTGACACCCCATTTGATCCAGTTATAACTGGAGCTGAATAAATCCTTGAAACTCCCAGGTATTCAAAGAAATAAATAACCTTTCAGCCAGTTAGTTTGAGATGAGTTTCTGTCATTTGCACCCAAGAGAATCTAGGATAAACAAATATTTGAATGAAATTGGCACTTAACATTTGTTAATTCTGTTTGGACTATAGACATAAATGGACTTATGTGAGAGTACTTTTAATTCATAACAGAAAGAAATAGAAAATAAATGGAGAAATGATCATAGATTTTTATAATCCTTCATCTGCAAAAGCTTTATTAAATTTCAGTTTCTTTATAATTTTTCTTAGCTTTTAATGTTTAATT
Organism: Bubalus bubalis; assembly: GCF_019923935.1. Classification (NCBI taxonomy): domain Eukaryota; kingdom Metazoa; phylum Chordata; class Mammalia; order Artiodactyla; family Bovidae; genus Bubalus; species Bubalus bubalis. The sequence continues at coordinate 14,203,733 of NC_059179.1, forward strand.
TTTCTTAATATGTGTACCTGGGACAAAAGCATATTTAACAAAAAAGGTCAAGGTCCTATTGTATTTTGAAAAACTTTTACATTCCAGGCAAGGCAGGTTCTACTTGTTCTTGGAAAGGAAGAAACTTTGACATAGATTTAAGGCCAATGTGCGAAAGAATAGATTTTAAAACAACTATTTATAAAATATGAAGGAAAAGGAGCAAAGAAGATTACATTTGTGATTAATTATGATAATAGTACAAAACTAGGATCAATTAAACATTTGTCTAGCACTTATTCTCAATACACACACACACACACACACACACACACATACACACACAAAGCAGTTACTCAGCTCAACAGATTCTAGGACACTAGATTAAATTTAAATAGTACCTAAAATGTATGTGAGAATTTTATGATAGCTCCCAGTAATCATCAAAAAATGAACAAAAAACTTATCTCTACTCCCTCTTATAACTCCACTGAAATAAGAGTAAACAGATTCAATTAAAAGTTCAACCGTAAAGAAAAATAAAAGCGGCAGGGAGACAACAGCAATAAGAGTCTAGAAGCTCAGAGCACTGGATTTGAGCTCCCTGTGTCACACAGCAAATTTCCACTGGCAATTTTGGCAGTGGGAGGGAGCCTCAAGGGGGAGGGGACATACATATACCTATGGCTGATTCATGTTGATGTATGGCAGGAACCAACAGAATGGCACTTTCCTGATGGTCCAGTGGCTAAGACTCTGCCCTCCCAGTGAAGGTGGCCTGGGTTCAATCCCTGGTCAGGCCCCCCATCGTGATCAGGTGGGTGGAAAACTGGGGGAGTCAAGGGAAGTCTGAACCCAGAGTGGCTGGATTCTATATCCCCTTGCCACTGGCTGAAGACTGGAGGTTTACTCCCTGGAGATGCTCATTCAGCAAAGCTCTGGACTCGGGGGCCCCAGCCTCCCCTGGAGGTGCTAAAGCTGTGCTGAAAGCAGGGAAACAAGTGAGAATCGATATACCAACAGTGTGAGCCTCTTGCCCACTGGGATCCCTGAATACTGGGAGTTAATTTAGGGAACAGCTCTCAGGCTACCTTTACCTTCTTCTTTCTGCTCATTATTGCATGTTTTGAATTTTTTACAATGACATGTGTTATTTATGTATGTAAACTAAATTCAGGAGGTAAATTACTTTCAACAGACATACCAGACCCAAAGAATGTGTTGCTTTGCTCCAACAAAGAAATGACATGTTGAAGAGCAGCTAAACTTGAGTGACCCTCCGATGAAGTTGATAACCCAGTTATTCACCAAGATCCAACTGTCCTTTGCAGGCTTAACTGAACAATCCTTTAGAAAGCAATTGGGGTTAAGATCGCACAACTGATTAATATCTGACCATAATTCAAACCCATTTGCTGGGCCCCAAAGTCTAAGCAGACAATGGCACCCCATTCCAGTACTCTTGCCTGGAAAATCCCATGGACAGCGGAGCATGGTAGGCTGCAGTCCATGGGGTCGCTAAGGATCGGACACGACTGAGCGACTTCACTTTCACTTTTCACTTTCATGCATTGGAGAAGGAAATGGCAACCCACTCCAGTGTTCTTGCCTGGAGAATCCCAGGGACGAGGGAGCCTGGTGGGCTGCCGTCTACAGGATCGCACAGTCAGACACGACTGAAGCCCTAGAAATTAGTCTCACTTTTTGGTAAGAGAATACATTTAAAAAAAAAAATTACCCTCTCCCAAACATTAAATGAATTGTAAGGTGGATACCAAAGTAAGAACCATTCCTCCTGCCAATGCTTGAATGATCTCTGATGATGTTTGAATCGTGACCAGCTTCCCAGCCGGCAGTTTGGTAACGAATCAACATCCTTAACGGCCCCGACGGCGCGAGCGGCGGGACTGCGGAGCGGCCGAGCGTTTACTGCCCTCCGGCCTCACCCGGGTCCGCCGGCCGCGCTTTGAGCCCCAGCTACAGGGACTCGGACCACGGAGCCCGGCAGAGCTTGGGAGGCACTGAAGCACCAGGAGAGACTATGACCACGACAAATTCACTTAAAAGTTGCCCACTGAGGGTGGGAAGAGCTTCGACTCTGTGACCAAACTGCAGAACGCGAGGAGCTCGGAGAAGAGCAAAGGGTTTCACCCCGGAGACGGTTCACCAAGGCGAGAGCCATTGAGCGGGAGGATGTGGACACGGAGAAGGCCCAGGATGCTGACAGCAACTCGAGACATTTCGGGACAGTTTCTGGTTGTTCTTCTGCAGGTAACAGCAGGTCGTCTAAAACAACCTCACACAGTGGGGCTGCAGGTCCCTTTCACAAGCGGTGGAGAGTTTTCAGAGGCGAATCCGCCGAGGGTGAGCTCGGGCCTTCCTGCTGCAGAACCGGGCAAAGAAAATAATCAGGGATAAATAAGGGACATACATAATGATAAAAGGGTCGATTCCCCAAGAAGCCGTAACAGTGTTTAATAGGAATGGACCTAACAACAGAGTCAAAATTTGTGAGGCAAAGATGGATAGAATTACAAGGAGAAATAAACCAGTCCATTGTGATTCCAACACCCCTCTATAAGAAATGGACAGATCCAGCACGCACGAAATCAGTAAAGATGTAGCTGACACGAAGAGCACTATCATCGATTGTATCTGTCGACATCTATAGATTACTTCATCCCAACAAATGCAGAATATATATCTTTATCAGGCTCGCATGGAACATTCACTAAGACTACATTCTGGGGCAGAACAGGGACTTTAACAAATTCAAAACAACAGAAATATAGAGTATACTCTGCACCACAGTGGAATTAAACTAGAAATCAAAACAGAAAGATAGCTGGTAAACCTCCAAATAGCAGAAAATTAAATAATATAGTTGATACATGAGTAAAAAAACAAGTCTCAAGAGAAATTTTAAAAAATTTTATGAACTAAATGAGAATACAACTTATAAAAACTGGTAGGACCAGTAAAAGCGATACTAACAATATGGAAAATATATAGCACTGAAGGCATGTATTAGAAAAGAAAGATCTAAAAAAAAAAAAAGAAAAGAAAAGATCTAAAACCTAAACCTCCACCTTAGTAAACTAGAAGACTAAATCCAAACTAAATAGAAGAAAGAATAAAAATGAGGGCAAAGAGCAATGAAACTGGATATAGGAAATCAATAGAGAAAATCAAGGAAACCAAAAATGGTTTTTTGAAAGATCATTAAAACTGATAAACCTCTAGCCAGGCTAACCGAGAAAGAGAAGACACAAATTGTTAATATCAGACATGAAATAAGGGCCATCACTACTTATCCCACAGACATTAAAATAACAATAGAGGAGTATACCATTTCCTTCTCCAGTGTGTGAAAGTGAAAAGTGAAAGTGAAGTCACTCAGTTGGATCCAGCTCTTCGGGACCCCATGGACTGCAGCCTACCAGGCTCCTCCGTCCGTGGGATTTTCTAGGCAAGAGTACTGGAGTGGCTTGCCATTGCCTTCTCCGAGTATTATTAACACATGCTCACAAATTCTGTTGATCTTTTTAGAAAACCAAATTTAGATATTGCTCATTTTCTCTATTCTTTATTGTTTCTCTAATCTTTTTTTCTTTTCTGTTACCTTTGGGTTCAGTTTTCTCCTCTTTTTCTAGCCATTTAATGTAAACGATTGATTTGAAAGCTTTCTGAATTATTATTGTATGCCTTTACAGCTATAAGTTTCCCGCCTAGCACTGCTTTGGCTGTATCTCATAGTTTTTGATATGTTGTATTTTTATTTCCATTTTTCTCATGCTAGTCTCATTTCCCTTGTGATTGCTTCCTTGACCCATCGATTATTTAAGTGTATGTTGTTTAATTTCCAAATATTTGTGAGTTTTCGATTTTTCTTCTATTTCTAGTTTTATTCCATTGAAATAAAAAAGGTAATCTGTATGATACCACATGGAAGATAGAGTCTCAGCTAGGATAACGAGGAAGGGAAAGAGGAGATGGGCTTGAGACATATTTAGGACGTCAAATAGGCAAAACGTTTTGATTGGTTGTATGTGAATGGTAAGAGAGGGGAAGGAGACGACGACACCCCGGGTGACGGGGTGGTCACCCTATTTTCTGCCTAATTCGAAGTTCCCCTGCTAACTTTCCTCTGGTGTCCATTCCTTTGCCATCACAAGATGGACTGAAATATGTAATTATCTGTGTGCTTACTTATTTAGTGGTGGTCTGTCTCTCTAGGCTGAAAATGCAGTGGAGCAGAACCATGTCTGGTTTTGCTCTTCCTTATACCACTAGCAGTAGCAAAGTGAGAGACACGTAGTCAGCACTGAATAAAAACTGTCCAAAAAATATACAGAATGGGAAAGGGAATACACAGGAAGAAAAGATATTTTAAGGGGTTCCTTTTTGGACATGGTGAGTTTGACAGACTGTGCAAACATCCAGGTGGCAGTTGGAAATGAGTCTGAAACTCAGAAGATTTGCTTTGGAGATGAGGATTTGAGAGTTACCAGCATTTAATGAAAGCCTGAAAGTGAGAAGAGCATTAGGAGCAGGCCCTGATAAAGTTCAACATTTGAAAGGATTTACTTCCTTCTACTTCTTGCTGTCTGGAAGTGCAGCTTCACTGTCCCCTGGCAGTTCATGGAGCAGGCGTATGACGGTTCCAGGGAGAAGCCACCCACACCTTCACGACCTTTCCAGGGAGACATCATATGACATCATATAATATCTCACCCTACTCTGTTCTCCCCAGTTCTTTAAACAACCCTTGATTTTCAGATAATTCTGTTCCATGAAATCTCCCTGCACCAGACCATGGAACAGCAATTATTCTCAATATCCTGGACATGAAATAGGAAATTGCTACTCTGCTTAATCAAAATGTAGAAATCTTACTCTTTTCCATTTCCTTTTCCAGTTAGATACCTTTGTTTGTTGTCTGTCCGTCCTTAAGGCCAAATTAGGCCTGTGTTGATACAAATACCTGTTTTCTATCACTACTTGGTTTACTATTTGTTTTGTTGACCGTGTGTTCAGTCACAGCAGGGTCTGTGTACTTTAACCTGGTGCTGACCTTGAAGGAATCACAGGCTATGTCTGGTAGGGTGACGGGACTTCCTGACTTTCCTAGTACCAGTCTGTTGAAAATATTCGCTCTATAACCAAATGACATGTCAGACTTCAGGTTTTGCTTCAGATAATGCTCATCAAGGAGGGATCCAGGTTCCTCCTGCCTGTCCTCTCTGACATAATTAGTTACACTGGCTTTATCCTCACACTTGTCATCTCGTGGACAGGGATGGTTATCCCACCTCCAAGTTTTGTGTCCCCAGGAAGATGGGGCAGGAGGAGGGGGAACAAAGGAGAAAAGAAATTTCCTGTACTAAGTCTTACAATTTCATCTCAGAATGGAAGTCCTCCCTAGTGGTTTCTACCTGCATCTCATTGACCACCTGCACCTAAAAGGGGGCAGAGATCAAGATTGTAGCTTTTATAGCTTCTATGATAAAGCTTGGAAGGAGATGGGTGAAATGAAAGCTGAGAATTGCCAATCAAGTCTTTTACATTTAGAAATGAGTGTTCATTATGTCTGCATATTTCCTAAAATCCTGTGAACATATCTTAAGCTAATTTACTTATGCTGATGTTGATTTCTATTTGCATAATTCTTAGAGTAATCTTATTTCAAAAATTTCCACTCTGTAATATATGAAAGACATTACCCACCCTTTTTTATTTTCAGTTTTGATGTCAAAAGTGAGCTAGAAAAGGAATTGAAAATATTTCTAAATAGATGCTAGTTCTGGGTGAATAAGAGACATTTTTCTCCACATGTTATGTCTTAAGTTAGTTCCAAGAATTTTTGCCAGTGCTGGCAAGAATTTCTTTGGTTGGCAAGCAACAATACCGAGGACAATTTTGCCTGTCTTTCCATATTTGTGCCTGCTTGGCACATTGCATAAAAATAGAACTGATGCAGCTGGGGTTTTATGGATGGACTTTTTCACAGACAAGTGCTTTGTCTCCCTCTGGTGGATAAATGTATCTTTGCAACATCAGCGTTAATTCTCAGGCCCGGTTTTAATTCAGGATGTCCAGTGGTGCAATAATCCCAATATATGCTGAACCTGCGCGCTCCCCACTCCAGTACTCTTGCCTGGAAAATCCCATGGATGGAGGAGCCTGGTAGGCTGCAGTCCATGGGGTCGCTAAGAGTCAGACATGACTGAGCGACTTCACTTTCACTTTTCACTTTCATGCGTTGGAGAAGGAAATGGCAACCCACTCTAGTGTTCTTGCCTGGAGAATCCCAGGGACGGGGGAGCCTGGTGGGCGGCCTCTATGGGGTCGCACAGAGTTGGACACGACTGAAGCGACTTAGCAGCAGCAGCAGCGCGCTACACACACACACACACACTCTCTCTCTCTCTCTCTCTCTCACTCACTCACTCACTCAGACTGGTCCCAGGGCAAAACTGTCAAGTAATTTCAGCCTGATTTTGATACACTATGTGTTTACCAAAAACTTTCTCACATATTTTCTCACATAATTCACTTATTAAAATGAGTATTCCCCCTTCCCATGAGTACAAACATTTGCCTAAGAATACAGAGCCCTAGAGTAAGTAGCTCAGGGGCACACAGACCCTGATTTTCCCTGCATCTTTTTGCTCATTAAATCTTATATTGCCAGAATTGGCTTCTTTCTCAACTTGCAATCTTTGCCAAAAAACTTTCTCAAATTCCCACTGACAATAGATTGGTTTTAGTTATTAAAATAAGATCAAGTTCTGCCTCTCACAATGGTTGACCAGATGGTTCTGCACCCTCACCAAAAACAACTAGGGAAATACAAGCTCCTGAAAGAGTAAAAAGGCAAGCTGGGGAGTGATAAATAATATTTGCAATTAACGTAACTGACGAAAGAACTCAGATCAGCTCTTAGGACTCACTAAGCAAAAGACTGGCAGTACAAAAAACAAAACAGGAGACTTCTTAAAAGGGAATATTGAAATAGTAACTATACAAAACATAGCTCATCTTCATTAAGTATACAAAGAAATACAAATTAAAACTACAAAGTATTCACCTGCCACACCCATCAGAATGGTAAAAGTTGAAAAGACTAACAACGCTAAGTGATGGGGAAAAATTGCAACTCGCAAAATTATGCCTCCACTGGTGGGGGGGGGGGAGGGGTATGACAGATGGCATCTCCTGAAGTTGGAGACACATGGATATCTATGACACAGCAATTGCACTCCCAGGTTGACCCCCAGAAAGGCATATAAGTGTGTACCCAAAGACATGTTTAAGAACATTTATGGCATTATTTATAAATAACCAAAAACTGGAAGCCTAAATGTCCTTCAACAGTAGAATGAATAAATGGTGATATAGTCATACAATGGAATTCTGTATAACAATGAAAGTGGAAAAAAACTATAGCTACATACATGATAAATGGGTAATCTAACATGAAATTTTGCACTAAGTCAGGCACAAGCAAAGAATATTTTTAAATTTTCATTTATATAAAGCTCAAAGCAGGCAAAATTAATCTATGGTCTTTCCATAGCTACCAATAAAATGGCTGTTTACAAACACAGTTCTCTAAAATTTTATCAGTTTAAGTTTTTTCCAGTTTAAAGGATCCATCATAGCCATTGAGGAGTAGGGTCTTAAATAAGGCATGAAAGATGTCCTCATAAGATTGTGCAAAGGATGCAGCCCTCACAGGATCTAGAAAGTTTATTTGCAAAAATAATCAAAGTAAAGGCCCTTATTATACTGGTGGATGCAATGAAAGTTGACCTGATAAAGGCCCTTTATGGATTGGGATCCCTTATGATAAACTCCCCTGAGAGCTAGAAGGGCCAGTCAGAGACTGTTCAGAATCCTAGTCTACTCAACGGGCTTCCAAATGTACACCATAGGAGTACCTTCCAGACTACAGAGACCAAGAAGAGTTTTCTCACTGATCAACAAACCAAGCTCTCAAAACATAGAGCAAGATGCCTAAGAAGATCAGATAAGATATTTATGTTTTAAAGGCTCAGGGAGATAATGCAAGTTCCTCCTGGAAAGGTGTCTGGGTTTCTCAACTCCAGCAGACTAAAACCAACATGGGTGCTCAGAGCACTGGGGGGCCTATTGTTATCTGTGGAGCCCAGATGAACGTGTCTTCACTCATTAAGGAGTGGGGAAACCCGAGAAAGCTGTAACCAGCTGGGAGAAGCATTTTGACTCTATTTTCGGAGCTAAAAGTTCTCATGTTATCTTCACTTTTATTCCAATAAACTCAAAGCACCCAATCAAGGAAAGAAACCAGGTTAACTTACCTAAGTACCCGGTCCAAACCTTTCCAGGTCTTGCAAACTGTGCAGTTTTCTCAGTGCAATTCAACTGAGCAGCCTTTCCAGTGTCTTCCAACTGGGAATTCAGGTACCTTTTTTGTGGCTCAGCTAGTAAAGAATCCACCTGCAATGCAGGAGACCTGAGTTCTATCCCCGGGCTGGGAAGACCCCCTGGAGAAGGGAAAGGCTACCCACTCCAGTGTTCTGGTTTGGAGAATTCCATGGATTGTATGGTCCACGGGGTCACAAAGAGTTGGACATGACTGAGCCACTTTCACGAACCATCTTAAGTTCAAGAAAAACCTACTCCTTATATAGCAAGGAGTTTACCAACCACTGAGTAAAACTCAAGAGTCATCAACCAAGACAGGACAGACTTACCCAATCACTGAGAAGGTGGCTGCGTCTTCTCTAAAAAAGTTTCCATATGTCCTTTGAGCCCATCTCCTGACCTCCGTCTCCAGGTAATTGCTGACCTTCCTCCTGTTGGCTTTAGTTTGCATTTCCCTGATGACTCATGATGTTGAGTATCTCATGTGCTTGTTGACCATATCTTTGAATGAAGCATCTACTGAACTCTTTCCCAACATTTTTGTCTTATGAGGTTTTTCGTATATTCTTACATAGAACTCCTCTGTCTCATTTATGTATTTCCTCCCAGTCAGCAGCTTGCCATTTTTTAATTTTCTTGTCTTAATGGTGTCTTCTGAAGACAGTTTCAAACTTGAAAAACTTCAATATGTCCATTTTTTTCCCTTGGATGGTTAGTGACTTTTGTATCTTAAGAAATGTTTGCCTACCAAACTTTGAAAAGATTTTCTATGTTTCCCTGTAGAACTTTTACAGTTTAAGTTTTTAATCTTTAAATCTGTAGTCCTTTTTGAGTTAATTCTGTACATACTGTGAGATAAAGGTTAAGGTTCACTTTTTTCCCCCCAATAAGGGAAATGGATCAGTGTTTTTGATCCATTTGTTGAAAAGCCTACTCTTCCCCATCAAATACCACAATGCTTTTGTCAAAAATCATTTGAAATCAACGTAGGGCTCTTTCTCTGGACTCTTTTCCTTTGATCTATATGTCAATCTTAGGCCAGGACTCACTAGCTGGATTATAGTTGCATATAATTAGGAAGGATAAATTTGTTCTTTAGATGTACTTTAGCTATTCAGGGTTCTTTGTATGTCCAGGCAAAATTTAAAATCAGCCTGTACATGTCTGCCCCCCAAAGCCTGTGGGAATTCTGACAAGCACTTCTCTAGAATCTATAGCTCAATGGAGAATGTGTATCTTATAAATACTGCCCTATAATCCATGAGTATGATGCATTTGTACTTTTATTAGGGTCTTTCCTTTAGCAATGTTTTGAGGCTTTCAGCGTACAGGTCCTTCACATTTAAAAACATTTTGCCCCTAAATACTTTTTTGGTGCTCTTACAATTTTGTAGATGGCATAAATTGATTTGTTGACATAAAACTGACTTGTTGATTTATTTCCTGCAACCTTGTTAATTGAGTTATTCGTAGTAGCACTTTGTAGTCCTGAGAGTTATTTTGGTGTGTGCTCATGCCATCTGTGAATGGTTTTGCTTCATTCTTCCCAATCTCTGTTGTGCTGACCAGAACCTCATTTACAAGTTTGAAAAAAGTAGTGAGAACACACATCCTCATCTTGGTGCATCTCTTAGGGTCAAAGTACTCATCAATATATTATCCTTACGTGTTATGTCACCAGTAGGTCTCTTTAAATTCCCTTTAGCTTGAGGAAGTTCCCTTCTATTCCTGTTTAATGAGAGATGTTAGGAAAATGCTTTTAGTCTACCTATTGAAATGATTATGTGGTTTTTACTCCTTAATTGTGTCACTATGGTAACTACTATTACTCATAATCGATTTTCAAATATTGTACCAACCTTGCATTCCTGGGAGAACCCCATTACCATGTAATGTTGATATAGTACTTGCAAATCAACTGTATATTCTTTTATACATCACTGGATTCAAGTTGCTAACATTTTGTTTAAGCCTTTCAGGACTCTTTTAAAAGGGTAATCAGTTTGGAGCTTTCTATACTTGAAATATCTTTTTTGGATTTTTTTTTCTTTTGAGGTTGGTAGAAGGGTAATGCTGACCTCATAAAAGTGTTCCCTCTTGTTTTCTAAAATATAAGATTACTAAAATTTCACCCTTAAATGTCTGATAGAACTTACCATTGAAGCCATCTGGGTTTGGAACTTCGTGGAAAAGGGATTAATTCATTTTAAGACAGATTAAAGGAATATTCACATTTTCTATTTCTTTTCATGTCTGTTTTGGTCATTTGTCTCTTTCAAGATATGTACTTCTTTCATCTAAGTTGTCATATTTGCTTGTATGTAACATCTAAACACTGATGCTGGGAGGGATTGGGGGCAGGAGTAGAAGGGGACGACAGAGGATGAGATGGCTGGATGGCATCACCGACTCAATGGACGTGAGTCTGAGTGAACTCCGGGAGTTGGTGATGGACAGGGAGGCCTGGTGTGCTGCAATTCATGGGCTCGCAAAGAGTCGGACACGACTGAGCGACTGAACTGAACTGAATTGAACATCTAAACAAAGACGACACGACCCAGACCTACCTCTGGGTGAGGCCCAGTTCCTGACTACACAACTGTGTTACTAGGAGAAACTTGATCAGGTATTTAGGTGAGGAGCCATGACATCTGCAACCTGATGAAAGAGAGGGAGGGAGGGAGCAATGCGTGCAGAAAATGTGATTAAACTGGTGAATACAGTAGGGAGGGCACTGTACTATTTTTTCAACTTTTCTCTAAATTTAAAATTTTTCCAAAAATAAGTTAAATGATATATTCATATTCCACAACCCAGTGATGTAAATAAATAACCAGAAAACCACACACAAACTCTGCACAAGGAGTTTTATCATGGATCAAAGTTTGAAAACACCCTAAACATCCCACAAAGAGGATCAGATAAACAAGCTACAGTATAAGACATGAAAAACTCAACAACGACAACAACAGATATCACAATTTTCCCAAGATTATCCAATATAGATAGACAATGGAAGGGAAAAGTCATAACACTGAATATATGACCCCAGTCTACATGCACGAGGAAAAGACTGCAAAGTAACAATGCAAAAAAAAAAAAAAAGAAAAAAACGAACAAACCAAAAACCCATGGCTGTCTTGGAGTGGTGCATTACAGGTGAACTTGACTCTTCTTCATAATCCTTGTTCAGAATTTCCTGAAGGATTCCAGGTCTTCTCATCACTCCAGGGGCGAAAGGAAGGAGAACTTAAGTTAAGGGCAGGTCAGGAGGTGTGGGTCTGGATTAACTCCAAGAGGGAGGGAGACCCTGCATGCTGTGGTGGTTACCTGGCCACAGGGGAGCCCAGTAGAGGGGAAATGACACAGGCTGGACGGGAGGACAGCCACACAGACCCTGAGACCTGGTTTTACTCCCTTCGAAACAGGCGAAGGTTGGGAGACTAAGGAGGTTATCTGTGAAAAAAATAAAGCTTCATACAAGTGTAAAGGTAACCACCTTTCTACTTTGTTCCTCAGGTACCTTAATAGACTTGGTACCTATTATTACAGGAAATCCCCATAGAACAATGAGAACTAGTGATTCAAGATCCGAGTTTTAGCAAATGCTGGGAGATAGTGGAGGACAGGGAAGCCTGGCGTGCTGCAGTTCATGGGGTTTCAGAGTTAGAAGTGACTCAGCAACTGAACACCACCCACCTATTATTATAAGAAATCCACATGGAACAATAACTAGCGTTTAAAGATCTGAGTGGAGGTTTGAATCTGTGCTTCCCATACAGTCCTGGGCAAACTGTTCAAATTTTCTGAGCCTATTTTCACCTCTGAAAACCTGGGATGAGGATGATGATGATTTTAATCACCATCCTCCCATTTCAACAAGATTACTGTGGAAGATCGACTGTGGGAGATGTCTGTGAGGGTGGTCTATAGTCTATAAAGTGCTTTACAATGTCAGTTAATGTTAATTTAGGGTATGAACTATTCAAAATGCTGTTGTTGTCTTTGAAGAGAGAAAAGTAGCAATTCATACCACTAATAAACTTTGCCACAAGACACCATGGAGTGTTCCATGCTCAGGCTGACAAGGTCAATGAATGAACATCAGACGGGCAGCACAGAATACTAGGGATCCAGGAGCCTATGGGGTTTAGAGGGCAGGAACACCCTTACAAGGGAAGGTGCGTATATGAGAATCCTTGGTTTCCACTATAAACATTCTGCAATCATGGGGAGGAGACCAGGTGATTCCCTACACACACTGCATCATGAGAGAGGGGAAACTGCACCAACTCACAAAGCCTGGGGTGGCTTGCAGCCCTCGGATACTGCAGCCGTGTCTTCCTGGGCACAAAGCCAACTGTGTGCCATGCTCTACTGTCCTAGGTTGGAAACTGACTAACAAGCAGAGTTCCTCTTGAAAAGCCCTGTTGAGCCAGCTGGTAACCACCTGAGTAGAAAGATTATTTTGACCATTTAGTAAGAAGCCAGGGATCGGACAAGGTGTGGCAGGAAGATGCAGAAACCTAGCTGTAGAGGAGAGAGATTTTTTTTCTACCTTTAAAATTTTCCTCCCTATAATGCCCAGGACAAATCTTTCTGGATCTGGGGTCAATGACAACACTCACAGCAAGGAGTTCAGCCTCTAACATCAAGATTTCTATTTTACCAGAGTGATCTGCTCTTAAGACTGTGAAATGGACTCAAGAGGTAACAGTAAATCACTTTTACCTAGATTCACTTTAAAGAAAACCCCCAAACCCACTGCTTTTTGCATTAGGAACAACGAAAAAGCAAGAAACATTGTCAAATCGGGATGTTGAGAGGCAGGTTGAGGATCGGCCACTGAAAACTGTAAAAATAATACAAATGCAAACTCCAGAGGTGAAAATCAGGCAATTTATTGTAAACAGGATTACCCTAGCACTCCACCACCTACTGGCTGTGTCACATGCTCTCTTCCACATCAACTCGTGAAAAAGACTTTTTAAAAAGTCATGGGTAACAGACACCTGAATGTGTTTCACAAATCTCCTTTACACTGAGGAAAGAGCAGCGTCCAGGTAGTCTATTATTGCTCATGGACTACAATTTGGACCTATTTAGCTGAATGTGTAAGTCAGCCTGAGTGAGCCAACAGTGGCTGGAGGTCCTACGTGGACAGCAGACAACACTGGAGCACACTCACCAGCAACCTCACTTTCCTGGAGACTCCCTGGGATGCCCTTCAGAGCTCTTCACGTGACTTTCCCATAAAAATGACACTCAAACTTCACCCCCTACTTTTTTTGTAAAGAGCTAAGTTACCCAATAGCACATAATTTTCCACAGAAAAGGTTTAGGTGGGTTATTTACTCTTCCAGTGGTAGATATATACACTCAGGACTCATTTTTGATCCCTCTCATATATATTTGCAGTTTGATGAAAAGCTGCATAGTCTACAAATGCATAAAACCAGAAGGGAGTGATGGTGACTCACACACCTTCTGATGCACAAAGACAAGCTTCGTACAAGGAAGCTCTTGAAGGTAGGGGTAAAAAGACAGCTACAGCACCACATTTACCTGACAGGAGAAATGGAGCCCCGCTTTCAAAAGCAGCCTCCACGACTGTGATGATCATTCTTGCCCCAAATTCAGATTATTTGGAAAAATGGCAAATGTGAAACTTAAGATGTGAAAGAGACGTGACTCTACAGAAAGCAGTCCTGGCAAATCAACCACATGGAGGCGAAATGTCCCTGGAAAATACCACTCCTTCCTTCGCCTGAGTTAGTCAACGACAGGCCCACTTACTGCTACTAGTGCCTGTGTGTTTCCAGTTTCCCTGGAAGTCTTAGTAACAGTAAATGCTTCAAAATGGCTGCCAAATATACAGTAACAAGTTCATCTATAATTGTATCTCATGAAGAGAAGATATTTTTTAAAAGCTCACTCCAGTCATCATCTGTGTGTTTGTATGTATATATTCAAAAAACAACTTAACACTTAAGGCAATATTAGACTGGGAGCAAAACGGGGATTTAGTGTCTCTTTGGAGATCACACTATTTAAGAGTCCAAGGCTTTCCTTTTTGTACCCCCAAAAAGGTGTCTTTGTACACGCTGCCTTTTATATTCACAACGGGACAGATATTTTGGTTGGAATACTGCCTGCGATTTCGCCATAGTAAAAAGTTACAGACATTTAGAGCAGCTGATGTTGGAAAAGCATGTCACACACTCAGTGGGATCTGAAGTTAAATAAATAGAGCAATGTATTGATGGGGAAAAAAGGGACACTGATGGAACACTGCAAACCAACGATGAACAAGAATGTCAATATGCTTCAATCAGAAAGAAACAAGTCACAGTAATCCTGAGAAATTCAGTTTGGGACAAAATTGATGCCACGTAAGTCTGTATTTCTAGCACTGTAAATAAGTAGGGTATTCTAGAGTTTTCCAGCATTTTACTCGTTTGAATAAAAAACATGTTCAAATTTTATAAAAAGATTAAAACCATGCCTTAATCAGCAATTTCACTAATAAAAGAAAATTACATTGCTTTGTTCATTATCTTCCAAATGTAATGTTCTCCATTATTTACATGAAACTATTAAGTAGAAAGCAAACTTGAGAATCAATTTTTAAAAATGTATCACCTTTCTATATATTTTGAAGTCTTTTCTGTCAACTTAGGAGGCTTTTAGAAAAAAGCTAACATATTTTTCTTCTGACAAGTGACTATTTTACAGAATAAGGAAGGAAGATTCTATAGGAATATCATTCATCATTTAAAGTAGTTATATAAGGGACATTTCTCTTAGTAATGAAAACTTTTAAAATATTTAAGAGGCATGTATTTTAAAAATATTCTACATCTATAAGATTTTGTAATTTAATTACTCTGGATTTTTAATATTTCTACATAATGACATTTGACAAGTTTTTTTTTTTTTTTTCTTTTTTTCCTCTGTGTCTCTCTAATAGTGAACAAGAAACTATTCAAGTGGCCAAGATGGTTTTCCTAGCCCTTGGAAGACTCAGGAATGCATCCACTTGCACTTTCCCGCCCATGGGGAATCTTCAGAGTTTTGCAGCCATGAAGTTAATATGCGGTTTCACAAGGGGGAACAGTGGCAAACCACGCTTGAACTCAGTCATGTTCTGAATCACTTCAGGCTGCAAAAAAAAAAACAGTTTTCTCTTAGTGTATTTAAACAGACTGAACAGGATATAAACTTTATTTTTGCATATACACACTAGTTTCTGCACCATGTATTGCATATTATATCTGCTGACTCTCTTCCTGGATCAGTAGGGTCAGAGGGTCTATGCAGACCTATGGTGAGAGTTCCCAGTGGGTCTCTGGGTCAGAGGGAAGACTTCTGGCTTCCCCTACGTGCTCAAGGTCAGGCACACCAAGGGCTCAGGACTGTGGCCTGGGTGGAGTGGCAGAGGCCAGTGTGCCCACCTGGCAAGGGCCTGCTTACACTACCAGCTTCCTCCTCTTCCAAGTAAATGCCAACTGTTCAAAATGATCAAAATGCACAAGCGCCAAGGAAAATGTGGGGACAAATGTGGCTGGAGATGACTCACTGCAGAGTAACACAACTGTTCAAGCTAGTAGATGAGGCCGACAAGGGCAAAGTCACTAGTCTTCCCAGATGAACAGTGAAGAAATGGCAGCCTGGCCTTTAAGGGGACCTGAAGTACATGCCCCGATACCTGGTGGCCTGAAACCTCTGGGTCTTACGTGTCCTGGTGAACAAGCTCCTTTTAAGTAGGAAGTCCTTTAACAGTGCAAGCTAACACGACATTTATGTTTCTTACTTGTGGCAAGGCTGGTGCTTGTGACAAATTTATATCATTTTGACATGGGAACTCTCCAACCACAGGACCTATTTAAAAAAAAAAAAAAAAGAAAGGTTTACTGCTTTGCACTCACTGCTATTTGTACACAAGAGCAAACAAACAAAACCAAACCAAACCAGACTCAGCTCACTAAAAAACTGCCTCAGGCCCAGTTCATGTGCCTCTCAGGTCCTTTCAGGCTGTGTGCTCCCAAGGCCTGACAGCTTGTCCGGCCTCCTGTCCAGAAGGTCCCCCGTCATGGTTCAGGACCTCACTGTGCTTGAACAGCCTTGGCTGTAGTGCTTTACTGCCCAGCTTTGACCTCACTGGTCTCTGAGGCTCTGGCCACCCAGAAGGACCCAGTAAAACCACCAAGAAAGTCGGGGGAGTCATCAGCCAAGCCAGTCAGAGACAGGAGATGGGAAGAACTGAGCAGATGGACTGCTCACCTCCCTCCCCACCTGCAGCGGCTCCACATCGCTCCTTTGGAGATGTCCTACCAGCACAGCCGTGTTCTCCGACAGCTGTGGCCAGCTCAGCACTGTGCCATCTGGTGCCGGCTCTCCCCTTCACGGCCTCGTTTCCCTTTTCCCCTTATTTTTGCCTTGATAGAGCAGGCCCTGTCTCCAGGTAGCTCCCCCTCTGCACCCCTTTACTTCCTGGTGCTCTCTAAGGGATGTGGCTATGGCATGGGATAGCTATCATGTGCCTAAAGACACCCTTTTAAAAAGTCAATTCTCAGTACTTACAAGAATCCATTTCTCTGGCAAGAACATGGACGGATACCTTATGTCTCCTCGGGGCATCTACCGCCAACATTTCCTGGGTGGAAAGAAGAGCAAGGTCACCCTTTTGCACCACCAGGGAACTTAAAATGAGGTGCTGTCTTACGCCCAAAAAGAGTCATCCTGCACATAGTCAGAAACAGAAAAGCTGCGTCCCTTTCTTTCCCCTCACTTACAGCATTTCATGTAAACTCTACAAACATTAGGAGGGCAGGCAGGAATTATTCTTAACCCCATCGTACATTGAGTAAACTGGAGTGCTCATGCTCCTATGGGTAATAAGCACCTGGACTGGGATTAAAAACCCAGCCTAGTACTCATCAGGGTGTGACCAGGGCTGCACCCAGTGATCTGAGGTGTGTGCAGAGACAACGGCCTGAGCTCAGTTAAGGGATGACCACAATGCCTGCTCCCCAGGAACCTCCCCAGGTTCTGCACCAGGGCACTGCTGCAGCTTCTCCCCTACCAGAAGAGAAGAGAACTAACATCTCTTGACTGTCGCCTTGTATCAGCCTCTTTCCTATGTTAGACCACTTGGTTTTCTTAAGCTAAGCATCACCATGATTCCAATTCTAGAGACTCAGACTCTAAGACCCAGGCGTAACAACTTGCTGAGCCACACAACTCATAAGGAGACGGGGCCAGAAGTGAGGTATGTATGCTTGTTCTCTCAATTCCACCACATTGCCTGGAGGGACTCCCTTCAGTCATTACCAAGAATGCCAGGAACGGTACGCTGGCAGAAGGATCCTTTGGGGAAGTGTCTCCTCACTCTTCCCTTAATGATAGGCCATATTTATGTCTTTTCCAAAAGGAAGACTCAAGTTGTGATGAAGCTTCCCCTGATGCCTCAGCCAGAAATAATGTTTTGTATCCTCAGAGGAAGAGACTAGCAGCAAAGTCAGACTGACTCACAGTTATTTACGGAACAGTTATTGTAAGCCTGGTCCTGTGCAGCTGCAATGGAAGCCTTGCTGAAGTTGCATAGCAAAGCTGGCAGAACAGCCTCTTTAAGGAGCTCAGCCCTGGTTTGTCTCATCTGAGAGCATCTTACTGGAGTAAAGTTTGCTTCCAAAGATATATTCTTTCTTTTTTTAATTTAAATTTATTTAATTGGAGGATAATTACTTTAAAATATCATGTTGGTTTCTGCCATACATCAACATGAATCAGCCATAGGTATATGCATATGTTCCCTCCCTCCTGAGCCTCCCTTCCACTCCTACCCCATCCCACCCCAAAGATGCAGTCTTGATCTCTTTTCACCCAAACCCTCATTGCCCTCTTAACCTATATCGGTTACAGAACATCCTCTTCAGTTTCAGACTGTTCAATTTCCTGACCAACTTTGGACAATCCGCATTTTTCTAAAAACCAACCAATTGCATTTTCTTGCAAACTCTTTTCTAAGGAACACTAGAGTCCCAAGAGATATTTATAGGTATTTTGAACAACAACAACATAAAGTGTCCATAGTGAAATCAGTTTAGGAAATATTTTGTTAATCAAAACTAAACAAATATTGGGCTAAATAAATCTTTACTATGGGGTTCCTAGAACTTTTTTTTTTGCTGCATTGCATGGTATGCAGGATCTTAAGATCCTCAACTAGGGACTGAGCCCATGCCCCATGCAGTGGAAGTGCAGAATCTTAGCCACTGGACCACCAGGGAAGTCCCTGTGGTCTTCTAGAATTTGTGGAAAATTCTAAGTCCCTCTTAGAATTTTTTAAAAAGCTAACATGCTCTGTGATTCCCCAAGAATGAGAATAAAGAAGAGTCATTCTCAAACTTATAAGGTCACAAAACTTTTTCTAGGTACCCCATTAGTATCTTACAGAACACAAGTGTATCAGGGAAACCTTGTTCGGGATTTAGTGTAAGCTCGGTAATAAATACTCTCACTTTTTAAGACAAGAAAGTCATAACTTATTTTCACAAAATCAATAATGAGGTACCACTTGTAATTTCAAATAATTGAATCTGTGGAAGGAAAGACCAATCTTCATTTCTTTTGGAAACATCACAGTATATTAGGTTATCATGCTTTTTGAACACACGTAACTAATAAACATCTTAGGAACCAAAAAGTGCTGAACGGGAGCACCCTCTTTTACAGGCAAAATGAGAACAAGTAACCAACCTCACCAAGTGTAACAGTCTTAAATAGTAAGTCAATCACAATAGCTACTTTATAACATCAAGGAGGAAAACATACTCTCATTTGAAGCATTCTGATTAAACTATTTAAAAACCCTAAGGTTGAGTATTACTAATAAAGTGATAACAACAATAGAGACTATTTAATAAATGCTAAGTGCCAATCTCTTTACATACCTCATTTCAATGAATACTCCAATTAATCTCTATTTCATAAATAAGGAAGCTTATAGAATTTGGCCAGGGTCACAAAGCTAGCTAGCTGGTGATGGAGCTGAGCCCTGAGTCTGTGCTCAGGGGCCATATGCTCCTGCTCCTGCCCCACAGACCACGGACTGAAGCCGGCCGTTCTGAGCAGGGCTCGGGACGGCTTTCTGCCTGGCAGCCGACAGGTGTCCCGGAGCCCTGCTCCCACACCCAACTCTCCCTCACAGTCCTACCGCACCTCTCTTCACGGACACAAAGACTACCTGCGGTTATACTGAGTTGGACGAAAAGCATAAGATGTTATGGGAAAATCCATACAAATTTTTTGGCCAACCCAATATATCAGAACAGAATCTTATTTTATATAGTTTTTATTTTTTAATTATGTGTGTTTTTACTACATACATACACACACACACATATACAGATATTTTAATAGATTTTATTTTTAAAAGCAGTTTGGGTTCACAGCAAAACTGAGTGGAAGGAACACAGGTTTTCCAGATATGCACTATCCGTTTTTTAAAGCACTTTGGGTTCACAGCAAAACTGAGTGGAAGGTACACAGGTTTTCCAGATATGTACTATCCGTTTACAGGCCTAGCCTCTTGTCAAAATATATGTTTTTTAAAAGACTATCACTGCAAAAGAGCAAGAGTCATTTAGATGAGAGTCGTTTTGTTCTACACAATACAAGGGAGATAAAGATGATGGTAACTTGACCAGTCAGCCATTTCCACAGTCAAAAATGGCTCAGATCCCATTCTGAGAAAGGTACATTCAGAATACCATCATTTACTGTCAAATTGTGAACCTAAAATTGCTCCTTTCTTTCTTCTTGCTAAGGTGTTACTGGCTGTATGAATATCTGTTTGCACATACAGAGAGCAGGAGCCTTGTTGTTTTGCACAGGCTCTGGCGGGGAGAACAGGTACAATAACTGGTAGATGGTGCAAAGTCACCCTTTCCTCTGTGGAACTATCAGCACTTCCAACTCAGGAGTCGTTTGCTTTTCCTTACTCTCCCACACAGCACCAACAGCAGGGGATTAGAAATAATTAGCCTTCACTGCACAACTAATTTCACAAAGTCACTCTCATGAGAACTGCAAATACGACTCTTGTATTGACAGCTAAGATATACCCCTGAAAAATGACCTTGAAAAGCAGATACTATCCTTTCCAGAGATGTCAGCACAAGGCAGGACTGAACTCCTGATGAAAAACGTGGTGTCTAATAAATCAGGTATGAACCAGGAGATGTGGCTCAGGATGCTAGGTAGGGTATAATTCTAAGGCACTATTCTAATTACAGAGTAGAATTTTGTTCCTTGCCCTAAAAAATAGACGTAAAAGTATTTTACATAAATTAGATGCCCCAGTACATTACAAACAATTATATGTAACCCTTTAGGTACAGCTCTGCTGCTGCTGCTGCTAAGTCACTTCAGTCGTGTCCGACTGTGAGACCCCATAGACGGCAGCCCACCAGGCTCCCCCGTTCCTGGGATTCTCCAGGCAAGAACACTGGAGTGGGTTGCCATTTCCTTCTCCAATGCATGAGAGTGAAAAGTGAAAATGAAGTCGCTCAGTCGTGTCCGACTCTTAGTGACCCCATGGACTGCAGCCTACCAGGCTCCTCTGTCCGTGGGATTTTCCAGGCAAGAACACTGGAGTGGGGTGCCACTGCCTTCTCCTAGGTACAGCTCTACTGCTACATAAATTTTTAATCTCTGCGCTTAGCATGGTTATTACACACATTCTATGCCCATTTAAAATTTATGCTACTTTTCTATAAATTCTGTTACGGTGGGGAAAATTTAGACGGTATAAACCTCTTAGAGCAGAACTGGGATAACTTTAATGGCAGTACCTCTCTTTTCTCCTGAAAAACTTTATTAGGCACTTAAAACTTACAAGATCTCTAGTGTGGAATTAGCAGATATAAATTACTATATATATATACTAGACAAACAATTAAGATCCTACTGTATAGCAGAGGGAACTATAATCAGTTAACCTGTAATGTAAACGAATATGAAAAAGAATAACTGAATCACTTTACTGTATACCTGAAACTAACAGAAGCAAAGAAGAGGAGAGAGGCGATTGCTAAAGGCTTTGGGGTTTCTTTTTGGGGTGAGAAAATGTTTCAAAATTGTTAGGTGATTATGGTTATACCTTTTGACTAATGGGTGACTATGAATATACTAAAAACCATTGAATTACACATTTTACATAAATGATTGTGTGGTATGTGAGTTAAATTTCAAAAAATAAAAAAGGAATTAAGTGCTTTGGGGAAAAAAAAGGCGAGTGGTCATTTATTTTTAAAAGGAGCCATGTGTACATACTAAGTCGCTTCAATTGTCTCCGACTCTTTGTGACCACATGGAAAGTGGCCCACCAGGCTCCTCAGTGACACCTAAATCAGTGGAGAAGATCTAGTTGGCAGAGACTGGAAAAGACCCTGATTCTCAAGTTCTATTTGCTTTCTTTCTTTGCTCTTTCTTCCCATGATAAGCTCACCAACGCTCTCTGTGGGTTGGTGTGGGGAACAGAGAGAAAAAAACGAGGGTGACCTAAGTAGGTGGGTCTGGAAGCTGGGAAGGGCCACCATAGTCCTTGGTCCAGACGGAGAGGAAAACAGTACTGAGTTCAATAGGGACTGTCTCTTTTTCCTAATAGTAATGTCTCGAAAATACTTAAATCCATAAAAATGCCTTCATAAGTCCTGCCTGAATGGGTTCAAAGTGGCAACACATAACACAAAGCATGTAACATTTTCTTACTGGTCAAAGTCCAAATATGTAAAGTGAATTTACCTTATAGAATTTGATAATATCTTCCTTGGTAAGTGTCTTCAAATAGGCAACTTCTATATTATCTGAAAAAGAAATCAAACAAGAATTTATTAATATTTCCATTTTAAGCAGCCCAGAATACTACACTAAATGACAATATTCTTCACTCCAACACCCTTAAATATCCATCTTTTTGAGTGATCAATTGTTCCTGCAAGTAGTAAGGGAAAAAATTTCAAGTAAAAAGTAAGAGGATACCCTGGCTCTCTATGGGTGAGCTGTTGGTTCCTGGTCTAGTCATTTCAGGTTTCCCGAGCCTCAGTTTCTTCATCTGGAAATTGGGTATAAAAACCACCTAACTGACAATCACATAATACCAGGGCAAATGCTCAGTAATTGGTAGTTACTATTATCATTAACAATGAACCCAACTGCTAGAAAAATTACAGGTAAGGAAACGGAGGCCCTAAAAAGGCAACCTGGCCGAGATCTTTGGCTTGTCTGTGTCAGAATGAGAACACGACCCAACCCTTCTGACTTCAAGTGTAGCTGAAGTTAATCTCTGCTCTAAGGTAAAGGACCCTGAGAAGCAGGAGACTTTGGGGAGTACAGCTCTTCCAAATCTAAAAGCACTGACAAATCTGGGGAGATCCTTAAAGGCAGATGTTTGAACCCTGGTGCCGCTAGGACTGCACTTGTCTTAAGAGAGTTCAATCTGCACATTTTCTGTTTAGAGCTATGAGAAATAGATGCCTACATATCTGTGCTCAGAGTCTCAGAGGCATTCTGAATAAAGTGAAATCAGATTTACTATTAGTGCATTGTGATGAGATACAGATAGATTCAGCTCTAGTTTGAGAGAGAGAGGGAAAAAAAAGTTTCTAACAGGAAATTGTTGTTACATTAACCATAAGTCCTTTGGAAGTGCTACCACCTCATCCCAAACTGTCCTGAAACATCACCTATGAAATGAATACCATTTTGCAGAATGGCATCAATCCCCTCAAATGTTTCACTTCCATGCCATGA
Organism: Bubalus bubalis; assembly: GCF_019923935.1. Lineage (NCBI taxonomy): Eukaryota > Metazoa > Chordata > Mammalia > Artiodactyla > Bovidae > Bubalus > Bubalus bubalis. Next base: position 14,226,938 of record NC_059179.1, read on the forward strand.
ATGTGGGGGCCCTGATCATGCCTTACCTCTGTCAAAATTGTACTGCTGGGAGATGATCTCCCCCCAATATTTAGCACACTCTGCAGATAGCTTCTTTGGTTTGTCTAGTCGACGGATTGCTAATGCTTGGATGTGTTTTTGGAAGGCCTCTTCTGTCATGTCCTCTATGGACTTTTCCATGGTAATTAAGAAAGCTTCCACTCTGCTTTCTAGGTAGTGAGGTGGCTTTTCTGACTGGATGATAAACCGTAAGCCCTGAATGCCGTTGGCTCGGCGTGGCCCGCTGAAGACGATATAGCCTGAAACACAAACACCAGCCAGTCAGGACCATGGCGTCTCAGACGTGGGTCACTTTTAATCTTCCAAAAATTATCCTGTCAGAGCAAATACAATCTACTTTAGGACTTTATATTAATCACCTCTGAGGAAATCAGCAATGAAAATATCTTCAGTTCCTAAGGACAGGGCAGACAAGCTCTCTGAAGAACAGTTGGAGAGTTGGAGGTCACAAACCCCTATTCATTATTCAACATTCCCAAGTGCCTCACTGTCTGTCAGTTAATTCCCTTCGATCCATGTTAAAGTTATTCTCATCTCTATGAAATGCTGGACTCATTTCATCCCCTAACCATTGACCTAGCTTGGTTTCCTTTCACATCCAAGTTCCTTATGTGAACTTGCCTTCACTATTGCATTTCTTGTTAGATAACCTACCCCTGGATCGACTTCATTCAGGCTGCAAATCTTTAGAGACCAAGTAACTGAAGGTCATCTCCCACTGTGAGCTCCTCTGCTACCTCCCATCTGTATCTTTCCTGAACGCACCTGTGGCTTGCCTCCTCTGCTCTCCCCTGAACCACACCTCACTACCTTCAGCATCGCCTTTAGAGTTTGAACACTCTTAGTAGCATTTGCCACACTGTACTACAATTATTCCTTACAGGTCTGCCTTCCTGATGAGATTGTGAGTTTCATGAAGGGAAAGACCATCCAAAACTTATCCATTTTTGCAGTTCAGCATCTATCATGGTGGTAATTTAAAAAAAGGTTGTTACTTTAAGAGACTCACCCAAATCCTTTTTCATTGGTTGTTCAAAGCACATTACTGGGGCTTGCTCTTTTTGATCAAATTTTCCAGGATTTCCAAGGCTTTTAACAGTGCCTAAAACTGCCCGAAACATTTCCTCAAAAGACACTTATTGTGACTTCTTCTATGTGTATCTTCTATGTGCCCCAGGCTTGGGATATAAAGATGAATAAAAAATACGTGACCTCTTAAGGAACCCAAAGAAGAAGTCAAGTAAGTGTCTTTTGAGGAAATGTTTCGGGCAGTTTTAGGCACTGTTAAAAGCCTTGGAGATCCTGGAAAATTTGATCAAAAAGAGCAAGCCCCAGTAATGTGCTTTGAACAACCAATGAAAAAGGATTTGGGTGAGTCTCTTAAAGTAACAATCTTTTTTTAATCTAAGCTTCTCTGGCGGAGAAGGCAATGGCAACCCACTCCAGTACTCTTGCCTGGAAAATCCCATGGGACGGAGGAGCCTGGTAGGCTGCAGTCCATGGGGTCGCTAAGAGTCGGGCACGACAGAGCAACTTCACTTTCACTTTTCACTTTCAAGGATTGGAGAAGGAAATGGCAACCCACTCCAGTGCTCTTGCCTGGAGAATCCCAGGGACGGGGGAGCCTGGTGGGCTGCCGTCTATGGGGTCGCACAGAGTCGGACGTGACTGAAGTGACTTAGCAGCAGCAGCAAGCTTCTCTGGTGGCTTGCTTCCCACATTGTCACCCGCAACAGCCTGCCCTTAGCATCCTTTTCCCCCACCCAAAATGACCTCTATATAGACATGTATGTGATGTAAACACACATCATCTCCTTAAGAACTGCTCTACTGTCCATGAGATAGTAACTGCTTATCTTCTAGAAGTGGAGTCCCCACAGGCATCATGACAGGGGGCTGTACATGTGGCGGATGTTCTCGAGGACGACAGCTGTTCCTCAAGGAGTGAGGTGTCCTGCTGCGCCCCGCTGCCCACTCACCCAGTTGCTCCTTGGTGCGCAGGGTGTTGAAGCAAGGCTCGGAGATGATCTGACAGAAGAGCTCCAGAAACATGTTCTCTGACGTGCTCTGCATGTCGGTTTGGTAGTATATCTCAATGCCACAGTTATTGTGGACTTCATTCCTCTGCTGATACACAAACCATCCTCCTAGGAAGTTTCAATAAGAGAGCAACATGTTCAAAACTTCTTTAGGTTTTAAACAAACTTACTGTTTTGTTTGTCTGTATGAAGTTGTTCAGTTTGGTTGGTGTCTTTTGGCAGTTCCAAACTGCAATTAATTCATTAAGAATGTGAAACTCAACTTACCCAAGGGAATCCTAATACAGTTATCTGTACTTGGGAGGTCCTCATAAACATTCAATGACTTTAAAGGGCAAAACACTTGTAAAAGACCCACGTTATGACTAAGTAAAATTAAATGCTAATTGAGATCATAGTTAATGAAATTTACAATGCAGTGTACACATTAAATTAGAACTAGCTAATATCTACAATAAGCTCAATAGAAATACAACCTATGTTTTAATAACCATGCAAAACAATTGTTTAAACCATTAGTTGGGCCATTATCTATTTAGCATTCAATTCAATATTGTTTACCAACACCCACGCTGAAGGTCAATTCACAAATTTATACATACGTGTACAATGCGTAGAGATGCCTCAGTCTGACATCTCACTTCAGAGATGAAGAAACTGAGACCCTGAGAAGTGAGCAACTTATCCAAGGACATACAGTTGGATGATGGAGAGCTGAGATATGCTGATCAAGTACTTCATCAAAGTTATAAACAGATGGCCATGCTTTATGATCTGATAACTATTTCATGAGCAGTAAATGTGACTAAGCAAATACAGTGTTTAGTAATTGCCTGATTACCACGTTCAATGGTTTTTGAACGGCAGTTTCTGACTCTTCCTCTCTGCCATGCTGTAGTGACTGAGGAAGAAGCTTAAGTTCAAAATGAGCCATTACCCAGTCTGTGACGACTGGCTATGCAGAATAGTAGCACTGTGCTCAAGGTGTCTTGGAGCATTCAACAAAGAGATTCTGAGGTAATGCTTTAGCAGCTACTCAAGTGAGCCAGACACAGACCCCAGCCTTAAGAAACGTACAGCCTACCAAGGGAGATGGAGATGCACTTCAATCCCAATGTGAGAGAAGTGCTGAGTAGCTTAAAGAAGGAAGGTTCAGAAAACCTGTGCTGGGAGGTCAGAAGAGGAAGCAATTACTTTTAGAAAAAAGTTTAAGGGAAAAAACCCAATGCTTCTCATCACTGGTCGAATATACTTTCCACTATACAATTCTGAACAACATTGAAAATAATGCTTAATGAGTTCTATATCAAAAGAAACCACTGTTAATGCAAAAGTAACCCAACACTGAAAACTCCCATATATTATCATCAATTCTTTATGTCAATTCCTATGGGCTCCTAATTCTAATTTCCATTTTTTATAAATAAATTTTATTACATGCTTCCCAGTCAATACTTTTTTAGTTTTGTGATTTTTCACTTCTTCACTCTTCTACACTCAATTACCAGTCACTTTCAGGATCATTCTCATCAAAATAATTGCCTGCCTCCAATTTCACCTCTTTGGCCCTCCTATAGATAATTTTCTTGCAGAATTATCTATTTTTAGTTATAAATTAGTAGAGAGTCCCAGCAGATCTTTACCATAAAATTATATTTGATCATCCAAGTGACTTCAACCCACCTGTAATCACACACAATATTATGTCAAAGCAGTCCATTCCCAAAGATAGAACATTTCCACTTACTGTCTGGGAGCTGAACTTCTCTGTACCGAACGAGCTGACTTGGAAGAAGTGGTTTCGTATGAGCATGTTCAATAAGGGTGTCTTCAACCATCTGCATTATTCCTAATGCAGCCTAGAAAGGCAGGTCATGGCACATTACAAAACCACAAATGTATCTTGACTAGACAGCAGCCCATGCAATATGAAAACAACATGTGTGTGAAATAAACTAACCAACTTTATCAAAGTGGATTTTTAAAACCTTAAGTACATTTGATCCTGCTCAAATAGATAAAAACTGAACTTGTTGATTTGCAACAGAGTCAGTAAGGTGGTAGTGAGGAGAAAGAAAGACCCAGACAATCATCGGCACCAATCTCGATGTTGGAGCGGTATCGCTGATGAAAAGTTGGTCTCAAGTGAATGGCCCTCACCACAGATATTTGGGGTTGTAGCAAAGCAAAAGAGGTAAGCATGAGGCTTTATTCTGAATAAAATTGACACAGGGAAGAATCCTTTCTCAGCCACATAACAGCACCTGACCTTGGCATATTATTCTGGAGACAAAATAGTGGAGTGGCAGAGAGTATGGGCTCTTGAGACAGACTACCGTGGAAATTCTAAATTCTGTTTAGCTTTCCATGTGCTAAACACTTGGAATGTACTATTTACTTTAATCCTTGTACATAATATACTGATAAAGAAACTGAGCATAGAGAGGTTAAGACGCTTTCAGAAGATTACATAACTTGTAACTGGCTGAGTCAGGATTTGAATCCGGGCTGATTCCACATTATGTGCTCTTATCCACTATACAGTCCTGCTGTTCTAGAGTAGGGACCATTATTCCCATTTCCTCCAGTGACCGCACGAGGCAGACAACAGAGAAGGCAGCCGTGAAAGTAGGTCCACAGTTAACCAGGATCATTCAACTCTTTGTATACCCTCCCCTACCTTCCTGCAGAGGGCAGAGAAGGCCGAGTCAACACTAATGTGTATATAGCCATACTGTGGTGGTTAGTCAGTAGTCTTAAATCAAATAGGGTAAAATTTCTGTTGCAATGATCTATAAAACATTGCTAAAACCTCAATCACCCACCTGCTTTGTTATATTTCCATGGAGAAGGGCTTCAATATGCAGCCGTGACAGGAGTTGAGGTATGAAGGCCTTAAGGCGAGGAAGGGTGACATCTGCAAACAGGCGTAAGAAATTGTAAGCTCTACCTATGAGGTCTTTTTTTTAAAAAAAAAAAAAACTCTGAGATAACTTGAGACTTACAGAAGAGTTGCAAAAATAGTATAGGGAGTTCCTACATACCCTTCACCCAGTTTTCTCTAACGTTAACATTTTTCACTACCATAGGATGCTGATCAAATCTAAGAAGTTAACACTAGGACAATACTATTAACTAAAAAATCTACTTTATTTGGATTTCAGTTTTTCCACTAGTAACAGTTTTCATTCCAATCCAAAAGAAAGGCAATGCCAAAGAATGCTCAAACTACTACACAATTGCACTCATCTCACACGCTAGTAAAGTAATGCTCAAAATTCTCCAAGCCAGGCTTCAGCAATATGTGAACCGTGAACTTCCAGATGTTCAAGTTGGTTTTAGAAAAGGCAGAGGAACCAGAGATCAAATTGCTAACATCTGCTGGATCATAGAAAAGGCAAGAGAGTTCCAGAAAAACATCTATTTCTGCTTTATTGACTATGCCAAAGCCTTGACTGTGTGGATCACAAAAAACTGTGGAAAATTCTGAAAGAGATGGGAATACCAGACCACCTGACCTGCCTCTTGAGAAGCCTATATGCAGGTCAGGAAGCAACAGTTAAAACTGGACATGGAACAACAGACTGGGTCCAAATAGGAAAAGGAGTACGTCAAGGCTGTATACTGTCACCCTGCTTATTTAGCTTATATGCAGAGTACATCATGAGAAATGCTGGACTGGAAGAAACACAAGCTGGAATCAAGATTGCTGGGAGAAATATCAATAACCCCAGATATGCAGATGACACCACCCTTATGGCAGAAAGTGAAGAGGAACTCAAAAGCCTCTTGATGAAGGTGAAAGTGGAGAGTGAAAAAGTTGGCTTAAAGCTCAACATTCAGAAAACGAAGATCATGGCATCTGGTCCCATCACTTCATGGGAAATAGATGGGGAAACAGTGGAAACAGTGTCAGATTTTATTTTTTTGGGCTCCAAATTCACTGCAGATGGTGATTGTGGCCATGAAATTACAAGATGCTTACTCCTTGGAAGGAAAGTTATGACCAACCTAGATGGCATATTCAAAAGCAGAGACATTACTTTGCCAACAAAGGTCCATCTAGTCAAGGCTATGGTTTTTCCAGTAGTCATGTATGGATGTGAGAGTTGGACTATAAAGAAAGCTGAGCACTGAAGAATTGATGCTTTTGAACTGTGGTGTTGGAGAAGACAATTGAGAGTTCCTTGGACTGCAAGGAGATCCAACCAGTCCATTCTAAAGGAGATCAGTCCTGGGTGTTCTTTGGAAGGAATGATGCTAAAGCTGAAACTCCAGTACTTTGGCCACCTCATGTAAACAGCTGACTCATTGGAAAAGACCCTGATGCTGGGAGGGACTGGGGGCAGGAGGAGAAGGGGACAACAGAGGATGAGATGGCTGGACGGCATCATTGACTCGATGGACATGAGTTTGAGTGAACTCCAGGAGTTGGTGATGGACAGGGAGGCCTGGTGTGCTGCGATTCATGGGGTCGCAAAGAGTCAGACACTACTGAGTGACTGAACTGAACGGAACTGAACCCTTTTGAACTAGTGGTGTTGGAAAAGACTCTTAAAGAGTCCCTTGGGCTGCAAGGAGATCCAACCAGTTCATCCTAAAGGAGATCAGTCCTGGGTGTTCATTGGAAGGACTGATGTGGAAGCTGAAACTCCAATACTTTGGCCACCTGATGCGAAGAGTTGACTCATTGAAAAAGACCCTGATGTTGGCAAAGATTGAGGGCAGGAGGAGAAGGGGACGACAGAGGATGAGATGATTAGATGGCATCACCAACTCAGTGGACATGAGTTTGGGTGAACTCCGGGAGTTAGTGATGGACAGGGAGGCCTGGTGTGCTGTGGTTCATGGGGTTGCAAAGAGTTGGACACGACTGAGCGACTGAACTGAACCCTTTTCTGTTCCAGGATTTAATCCACGATCCTACCCTGCATTTAGTTGTCATGAGTCCTTAGTTTCCTCCCATCCTTAACAGTGCCTTGGTCTCTCTTTGTATTTCACAACCTTAAGATTTTTGAGCAGTACTGCTCGTTTTACAGAATGACCTTTATTGGGGCTTTAATAATTCAATTATTAAATTGGATTTATGTACTCCTAAGAAGAACACCCGAGAGGTAATGTGTCTTTCTCACATCGGGGCACATGATGCTGATATGCTGTAATACAGATGATGAAAACATTGATCACCTCATTATGATGTTGTGTGCCAGATGTCTGTCCTGTAAGTCCTGAACCACTTTAATCTTTTGGTTGTAATTAAGTAACTAATGTATACTTTTCAAGCAACTAGGAAAAGCCACCCCACCAATGCCTACTTTTCCCATTATAATTATAATACTTATTTTGGAGGAAATACTTCGAGACTATAGAAATATCTTGTCCTTACTTAACTTTTATCCACTAATTTGGCGTTAGATGGTTAGATGGCCATCACCGACACAATGGACATGAGTTTGGGTAAACTCCAGGAGTTGGTGATGGATAGGGAGGCTTTGGCGTGCTGCAGTTCATGGGGTCGCAAAGAGTCGGACACGACTGAGCGACTGAACTGAACTGAACTTCAGTAAAGAAGAGTTGTTCCTTTTCCGTTAGGACACTATGCTAATAAATGCTACAATGGATGCTAATGCTAGTGATTAAAATTTAAAGACAAACATAGGAAGGGAATTAACAAGTGCTTACTATGTATGTATGCATCAGGCACTTTATAGATGTTATAAACTGTAAATTATATGCTATTATTCCCATTTTAAAAGCGAGAAAACTGGAATTCCTTGGCAGTTGAGTAGTTAGGATTGCATACTCTCATTGCCAAGGGCCCAGGTTCAATCCCTGGTCAGGCCACAAGCTGCACAGTGGCCAAGGCGGGAAAAGGTGAAGATACTAAACTTAAGAGAGTTTAAATTTCTTGTCCAAAGTCATTAAGCTAGTAAGCGGCAAAGCTGCATTTGAATCTTGGCCTAATTCCAAAGTCCATATGCATTCCACTCCACTGCACTGCCCTAGAAGGCCCTTTCACTAGACCCTCCCAGCAGTCCCTTTGCCTCTACAAAAATAACCTGCTTACATTTATGCTTTGCTACTAGACTGGAGTGCCTTGATCCAAGAAACCCCACCTACACCTAACTGATCATTTTTCAATCTCAAGCACCTGCAGTCTGGTACCTGGTGCGCAGGCAGTCAGTAAATGCTGTTCTAGTTAATGAACTTAATAATCTATATGCCTACCCAGTGCCTGAGGCAACCAATAAAATAATGACCTTCAATACTTTGCTCTTGACTTGTCACTGAAGACATCAAAGGCACAGTGATACATAATAAGTAAGGATTTGTCATAAAAGATAATTAAAAATTCAACAGTATTCTTTTTTCTTATTACTGAGCATGTAGGAAGGAAGATTAATTGGTAGAGCAATGCTGAGAAGTGGAAAAGATAAAACAACAATAAAGGATGATATCAGTCTACATTCTTTCCAGTAAAACCCTGAAAGTAATTTCATTCCATTGAAGAGACATTCATTAGACACACACTGAGGGCATAATATAAATACTAAATAAAAAGAACAAACGGAAGGCATAATTCACTGCCCTTGAGGAATCTAGGACTTTCAGGCAAAACCTCTGAAAATTAGATTTAAGATTTTAGGAAAAAAAGCAACAAAAGACTCTTTAGGCTAATTTACATAGTTTCCATTTTTTACCAAACTGAATAGATCTACAGATGCTGAAGCATTCTTTCTATGTGATAAGGCTTTTAAGCTCAGTCCTTTTTTCCTTTTCTGAAAACTTCAATATTAACAAGGTAAATTCTTGGGTCAAAACACTGTCATTTGCAGAAATCTATGAACAGTAGTAACTAAATGTTGTGGGTCCATGTTGAAAACAGCAAATGTGGTTAAACTGCCTGAATACAAAAGCCACTTCAAAGGCTACCACTGTTTTTGTTAAAAAAAAGAAAAGAAAGAAAGTATACACAGTTGGCTTCTTTAATGGAACTATAAGTTATTAGAAAGCATAAACAGCAGGTAATAGCATACACCAAACTGATTTTAGAAAACAATGAAGAAAGCATCAAGCTATAAGTAGAAAGAGTCTCACCATCCAAGGCTTCTTTTAATTCATCTTTAGTCCAGGCCACTTCAGTCATCAGCAAGCGGAGGTAGTACATGGCGTGTTGATGAGGCTGTTCAGCTCGGAAATTGTTAAGAGATCGCATATACTAGTGAAGGAAGACAGGGGTCTGTTAATTTTATCCCATCCTTTTAAAATCATTTCAAAAGAGCAGCTATAATCAAACTTCAATTTGCATAAATTATGTGCTACTAGGATGTGGGATATTGGCTTCTTCCTCCTTTTTGAAGTTATGTGATTAGACAAATTCCCCTCTGATCCTTAAAGAGCATGCTTTCCCTTTGTCTAGCCTGCTCCCTTACCCCCAGCATTGGACATGTACTTCCTTCACATGTACAGCCTTGACTGTGGGACCTCATTCATCCCTCAGAAGCTATCCCCAGTTTTCAGGGCCTCCATCTCTTGGCATCCTCTAATTCTTCACTACAAGGTCACCCCCAAAGCCTAATCAAGAAATATGGCTGTGTGTGTGTGTGTGTATATATATATATATACACACTACTGAATCTTCATTTGAAAATTGATGATAATTTCTCTGGGTGTACAATGAAGGTCATAGTTTGGCTTTTAAAGCAGCTATACATCCCATATATCCACTACTGGGCCAGCCATGAGTTGAATTTAAGTGGAAGACACATCAAGCCTAAATAGTCTGCCCTAATGTGACAAGGCTATCATGTCACGCTGAAGTCCCAGCCTGTAGAATCAAGTTTCTTCTTAAATAGGGGTTGAAATCTTAAAATCTTCAAGGAGTCCCTGAAAGCTACTAGGTCTACCTCAGTTTCCCTTCTGAAAGAAAGTGCTGTCCTAGCTCTTAGGCCCTACAGAGAAGGGGGCCAGGTGTTTACTAGACTCTCCCAGGCTTTCTTTCTGGGAAAAATATAGGATCTAGCAAAGATAGGATGAAATGACTGACACAGAGTTATGAATGCTTCTTTTCCTCCTCACCTCTTTCTCAAAAATGTTCATAACATGGCAATATTACCTGATGAATTAAAAAAATAAAAATAAGTTCAGAAAACTTACTGCCTCTTTGATAATTTCAAATCTTTTTTCATCAATCTCAAAGGTAGCCATTTTCTCAATGATCTTCTTTAGCAAAATTGGCTGCTTGTCATTGTAACCTTTCACCGAGAGCTACAGAAAGAGTTCAGGATATTAAAAATCTAAAAATACCATGAAACAACTTAAATTTGACTTTTAAACATTTAGGAAGTCCCCAAACCAGGTGTATCAAAATAAAAATAAAACAATTTTAATGAAATTCCTTTCTCATAAATATAGCTTAACATTTAGGAAGATAACATTAACCATCTTTATTTACTAAGACCCAAAAGCATATTTTTGCTTTTCCTAAACAAAAACAATAACAAGAAAACTTACCTGGTGCCAAACTATGGCAGCATGCACTGTCTCATCAAAATTCAAGTTCTCATTAAATCACATTAATTACACAAAGTATTTCAAGCTTAACGTTCTAAAAGAATTTCTAAGGAATGGCAGGCTTAAGGTTTTTATTGGTGTGTTAAGAAGGTAAACATCATAGGGGAATGTTATCTAGCAAACTATGAGATATGCCCCCAAAGCATTTATAGTTAAATATTTTTTAAAAATCATCTTTTAAGAAATCAGGCAGTCCCAGTTTTGTCTTATGTGGCGTTTTGCCACTTTTCCTGCTCTGAGCTGCCCAATAAGGGTCCATATGCCATACCACTTGCTTGTTTAAGGAGTTCTGCTGATGCACCAAAAGCCAGTGGCAAAACAGAGGTGAAGTAAGGATACCCGGTATGTACCACCTGGATTTTGCCTGAGGACAATTTAACAGTCTCTGAAACCATAACATTTTGCAAAGTAGGGAAAGCCTAATCCCTACTGTTATGCTGCCACATGGTGGCACCCACAGCAGTAGGGATACGCTGCGACTAGAGTATCTCTGCAAGTCTCTACCTGATGAAAACTGATAGGCAAGAACCTCAGCAAGAGTGAAGGTCACTGACCATGGAGAGCACATCAGGAACTGTGGGAACTAGACTGACAACTAGCAGGAGGCCCATCTGTCACAAATGGAAATGATTAACTGAATGGTAACATGCTACTAAAAGTCAACAGAAAAGCAAGCCACAGAGTACTACTTCCCTATTTGAATTTTACTTTGTTCTCCGGGCTCCAAATTTCCCTGGTCTCTGAGAATGGTTAAGTTAGATACATTCTTATACATTAAACAGAAACTACCAGAAAAGTTACTTGTGTGAAGGAAAAAAAAGTCACTGCAAATAAAATTTAAAAAACCTAAGACCTTCTGTATAGAATTAGAGCACACAGCACATGCTCTCATTTTAGTTTTTATGGAAGCATACATTTTCAAGAAAAGTGAAGATGAATGTGTGCCAGGAGAAGGGTGTTAATTTGGAAATGAGGTATAAGTTTGGAAACATAAGAGAAATGATTTCAATAGAAAGGATCTAGTTACTTCTTGTGATGCATTTAATAATCCTTATTTTAAAACACATTTAAAAGTAGTTAATGCTACAAAATAAATTAAATAAAAATGTCAGATGTGTTTGAACACAGGGACTTATTACTACTGTCAACAGAAAGAAAAACAACAACAAAGAAGCTTTAAGTAAAACTGAGCACCACGACAGCAACTACAGGTGTCTTCCGCTTACAGATGAAAATATACTCAAATACATGGGAGAACAACATGCTTTCAGGTTTAATATGTTAAATGTTTCAAGCAGAAGAGCATGCGAATAAATGTAGCATACATACATGTTCACAAAACGCACTAAACTCTACTAAATCGTTTGTTAGTGGAACTAATACTAACTTGAGTTCTCCAATCATTAAAAAGGTGCAAGGAAAAAACCATCAATCTTCTTGGTTTAAAATGCAGAAGTTAATAGTTTTCCCAAGCTCAACATAATGCTTAAACGGGTGTGACGCCTTTTCTTTGGTTTTCATTTTACTTACAAGTATTGCATTCATTCCTGATGCAATGCCATAGCTCAAACCTGAGAGGCGTGCTGCATATGTATACTCTTTTAAATCATCCTTCAATAACCTGATAAACAGGTATGTCATGTTGCAATGGAGAGGATCAGCATAAATGTAGCGACTAACAAAAAGAAAAACAAAAGAAATGCTTTGATACCTCAAGCAGTGGCATGGTAATGAAGAAACATGACTGAAGAGTATGAATATGCAGCCTCATGATCTGAATTTCTAGGGAAATAGTATAAGCCAACCTTCTCTTTTACAAAGACTTCATTCTCTATTGTCAAAGACCAAGACTTCAGATATAGAATCGGTGATATCTAAACCTAAATCAGGGTCCAATTTTGTTTTGAGGAGAAAAATATGATGATCTGATGAGAGATGTTCAAAAAAAAAGAAATCAAGGAAAATTTGCATAATATGAATGGTGTATTGCTGAGTGCTTAAGAGCTAACTTAAAAATTAAATGATAAGAAAATATGATTAGCCACAAAGATTTTTTAAAAAGAAATTAAACTCATACCCTCAATCAAAAATGCTTCCATCAAATCAATATAAAAAATGTTGATGAGTGGAAGGCTCTAAGACGTGGGTACTTACATACATCCCATAGATGGTATTTTGGAGGTCATAGCTCAAGCCTGCTAGCTCTGCTGCATATGCATACTCGTTGAGTGAGTCTTTGAGGAGCTCAAGGTACAAATAGGCCATGTTACAGTGCAAGGGGTCCACATAAGCAAATGGGCTGGAAGAAAATGTTGACAGTAAAATAGCTGATTTATTACTTCCCAATGTGATACGGCCTTTCGAGATGGATCAAGGAACTGGTTAAAACAACTTCCTGAAGATACGCTTTGAATTCTTGAATCTGTCTCTTCTCATGAGTAAAAACAACAACAACAACAAGATGTCTAACAAAGAAGCTTGAAATATGCCATGGGTACTGGTAGTAGTGAAGAGGGAAAAGGAATTATTACCCCAGATGGCATGGTAGAACTGACAAGTTAGAAACACAGGGTAGGTGAGGAGTAGGAACAGGGCAAAATGCATGTCTACGTTTAGGCTGGTAGGAAAAGGCATGGCCGACAGCTGACTGACACAGCATCTGCACATCCTCTTTCTTCCTCTAAGCAAGCCATACATACTCACGGTGGACAGAAGGATGAGACTGAGAACTTTGTGCTATGATTACATAAACTTCAAAGAGACAAACTGAGACTTGAAAGAGAAAAACTGACACCTGTGAAAATGTTAGCGTATCTCTGAGCTTCCACCTAAACCAACAGACTAGAACACTGTCAGTAAAGGAATAGATAATATCCATCATATAATTGCAGCCAGAACCAGGAAAAAAATATTAACATAGGAAATTTTTAAAATATAAAACAGGGAAATTTTTAAGTGAGAAACAGCAACAAGAGAGAGGAAACAATTACAGAGTGCAAGACTGCAGAGACCACCTAATTTTAAATCTTCATTTCTCAAATAAGAAAGATCATTTTCCTCATGTCACCTGGTCTGGTAGCAACAGAGTTAGGATTTGGATTTAACTCAAATGATCTATTCATCTGACTATGTGACACTGCTTACCTTTATGACAAGCAAGTAAAAGGTTCCTTCATTCAACAAACATGTACTATATTCTTACTACGATGTTACACACTCCTCTAGGTACTGGAGATAAAGAAGGAACAAGTCAGGCAGAGTCCCTGACCTCACAGAGTTTAGAGTCTAGTTGGAGGAGGCAAATAACACATTTAAATATGATACATCAGGTGCTGATGGTGTTATGGAGAAAAATTATGCAGGGTAAGAGGAAAAGGAGTGATAGGTAGGACAGGAAGATTACTGATTTCTATAAAATTGCTCATCAAGGCCTCTTTGATAAGGTGACATCTGTATCTGAGAAGCAAAGGAGCAAGCTTCTGGGGATATCTCAGTGGAGAACTTTCCAGTCTGAGGAAACAGCCAGTGCAAAGGACCCGAGGCAGTCTCTTGGCTTAGTTTGTCTGGCAGCAAATTATAAGTTTCATTTTATCCATAGCACGGTAAATATAACCAAGGCACTGAGAGCAAAGCAACAATTTCATCAAAAGCTGATAATGAAGTAAAAATAGGGGTAAAATGCTTAGCCCCAGAGAAATTAATACCAAAGAGAAAATCATAAAGCTATACAAACATTCTCCACCTGGCAAATCTAAATAGTACTCTGTCATTTCATTTTTTAAGTATTTATTATACACAATGACAATTTCCTTCTTTAGGCAAATAGCAGTTCAGAAACCTTACTGGCACAACTCACAAAAGCAAAGCACCAAAACAGGAGAGAATCCTCAAGAGGGCTTGTCCCCACCTCCACCCATAGGTAGAAGTGAAAAGCCAGATCTGGGAGTTCAAAGCCATAGGGCTAAAGCTCAGAACACAATTCCAAGAAGTGTTCTGAAACACCAGCCTTGCTGGTGAACTGGAGAGAGTCCTAAACGAACTTTTAAAACAGAACATGATTCCGGTGGAATGCTTAAATCCTGGTTCACTTGTTAATTTAAAACATGTTATTTTGTAACCAGATGTTGTGTGCTTAAATATGGGTCACAGAGTTTTAAAAACTATATGTATGCATGATACTATCCTATTTCTGAAAAGATTAAAAGGATACATACAGGAGAAGGAAATGGCAACCCACTCCAGTGTTCTTGCCTGGAGAATCCCAGGGACGGGGGAGCCTGGTGGGCTGCCGTCTATGGGGTCGCACAGAGTCGGACACGACTGAAGCGACTTAGCAGCAGCAGCAGCAGCATACTGTGCGTAGCCTCCAAGTTCAAGAAATGTTTCTCCACCATTTCACTTCTGTGTTAACTGAACCGAGGAGTCAGATTTATTATTTTATCTGCAAATGTCTGACCTTCTGTTACATTTTGGGGGACGTTACCTTTCTGCTACTATCATCTGTAGTGGATGTTACTGTACTTCCAAAAACTGGCCGATAATTCACAGGTGTGTATTCCACATTTCAGTGTGCTTACAGTGGCGATTCGTAGTGTGTTGTACTGTGTTATTTGTCAACTTCAGCTCTTCTGTATTTTGAGGACATTTAAACATTCCTTGTCTTGTCAAGGTGACAAAAGCAGAATGTAATTTTGGGGGAAATCTTTGTGATTAATGGTAACAGTTTTGCTTTTAAAGCTAATAAAGTTAGTTGTTTTTTTTTTTTTTTTTAAAAAAAATAAATAAAAGGATACATACAAACAGAAAATTTCTATAAGAATGTACAAGAAACCTAACAGTGTTTACCTCTAGAGGGACCAGAACACCAAGACGGATTGGTGAGAAGCAGACATTTTTAATCCTGAGAACTATGCTGCTACTGCTGCTAAGTTCCCTCAGTCGTGTCCGACTCTGTGCGACCCCACAGACGGCAGCCCACCAGGCTCCCCTATCCCTGGGATTCTCTAGGCAAGAACACTGGAGTGGGTTGCCATTTCCTTAGAGAATGCAAAAATGTCAAATGGTCTCTCAAAAGATATTCTGAAGCCAAATGGCAAAGTGTGGCAAGCTGCTTAGAGTGTTAAAAAATATCACTTTTAACTATCAAAAACTAAAACCAGCTTTGTAATATTTTCTGCCAATAGTAAGCCATAATCAGAAAGTCCAGGTTTGATATTAAAAAAAAAAAAGCAATAATCTCTGTGCAGCTCTAGATAATCTATGAATCTCACGCTATAAATAAACAATGCTGCTATCTCTACAACCTCAACATACTTGTTGGTGAACTATTAACATTCTACTTAGAGATTCTTTTTCCTTCTTCTGAAACATTTAAAACATATCTCAGCTTTAATTTCATGCCAAGCAAATCAAACAAAAATTAATGAAAAAGTTGATCATCATAGTGAACATTATTAGATGATGATAGGGGTTTAAAAAAAAAAAATAAACAGACCACTGAATTTTAGAAATATAAAATTACAGAGTACAGACTCAGAGTAAAATGTGAATTGAATGATAATATTATCACACAAATAAAGAAGACAGAGAAGAACTAAAGATTTATATTGAAGGATCACTGCAACAGTAGCATTATTCATAAATTTTACTAAACATCTTCTACCAAGTCAGAAATAGAGAATGCAATATCTAAGGGCTCCAGACAATTAAAGGACTGGAAGGGACTCAAGATCATTTAATAACTACTACCTCTTTTTCTGGGCAAGCTCTAGGAATACAAAACCAAAACCATAACAAAAAACCACCCTGGATTATTTCATTTTTTTTCAGTGAACTTCTGGTGAATCTACAGCCTTCCCAGATTCAAAATCCTCAAGGTTAGGAAGATCCTCCTAAGAGCTAACATAAATCATTTCAGTTGAAGAGTGTACTCCTCAAAAGAAAGGAAGAATTAACAACCTTGGCTCCTAAAATACCATTTAACAGAAGATGCAGCCTTTCCTGGTCTATGCTAAATAATTCTAATTCCTTTTATTTCCAGACATAGGTACTTAAGGAAGCAAAGAAAACTTTTAGAAATGTTGATTTTTATAGGAAGCTTTGTAGCTAGATTCATTTTACATACCTGAAAAATTCAAAGTTGAGACAGGCCTTGGGCAAGAAAAACTTATCATCTTGTTTGAACCAGAGTTTGCTCATAGCTGTATCCTGTGATGGAAACACAATATATTTAGGGAAATATAGGCACATTTGACAAAAATCTTCAATCAAATCCTCTTCAAGAGGAGGACAGAGGCAACAGCTGAGTTTTGTTCTGGAGAGGCTACTGTCCCGTGGCTCTGAAGCACTCTCCAAGAGACATCGGATGGGAAGCTGGAGAAGATGACTGGTAACTCTAGCAGCAGAGAGAAATTACCCTCTTATCTCACCCTGGGTCAAAGAGATGGGGACCCAGTGGAGGAAGAGACAGACAGGAGAAACCAACACCAACTATCCTGCCCCTATCCTTCTCGAAACTAGGAGGCAGATGCAGGAGTCCCTGGGGGGCGGGTATGAGGCAGCCAGCCTCCAGCGTGGGCCACATGGATCCCAGCCCGCAGGAATTCACACCCTTGTGTGGTCCTCTCTCCTGCACTAGACCAGGGCTGGTCTCTGTCGGACCAACAGAATACGGAAGATGTGATGGTATGATACTTCTGGGATTAGATTATAAAAGACTGTGGCTTCCATCTCGATCACTCATTTTCCCTCTTGGATCTCACATTTTAGGGGAAGCCAGCTGCTGTGTCAAGCAACTCCGTGGAGAAGCCCATGTAGTGAAGAACTAAGATCTTCCCCAAACCACACAACTGAACTTGCAAGAGACTTCTCCAGCCCTAGTTGGGCCTTCAGTCGACCAAAGCTCCATCCAACAGCTTAACCATCTCTCTCGTGGGAGACCCTGAGCCAGAACTACCCAACAGAGCTACTTCCAGATTCCTGTCCCTTGGAAGCTGCATGAGAAAAAATAAATGTTTGTGGTTTTAAGCTGCTGAATGTTAAGAGTAATTTGTTATACAGCAATGGATAACTAATACAGCCAAGGATGAATAAATAAGCCACTCCCTCAACTCTCCACTCACTCATTCATACCAGATTATATAGTCTTCGAGTTCACTTGAAACTATCTTGAAACTCTGAGAAGAGACATAAATGGTTTAGTGTTCTCCTTATTTTATGCTAAGATGGCCTATTTAAAACACACAAAAAATTAGGAAAAGTAAATAAGCTTTCTCTTTGAATAACCCAACCTTTAACTCATAAAAATGTAATTTTTAAAAGAAAAGTGACTATCTCACTAATAATCTAGTTACTTGAGATAAATTTCATAGTCCTAAACACTAACTTTTGTCTCAATGACTTAATGTTAGGTCTTTTGAAGGGAAAGAAAGATGTTTGTCTATGGAAGTAAGTTTATAAAGAGTTAGTTTTAAAGTTTAGAAAAGAGGATGTGCCGTAATAATTTGATCCATTTTCCCACACAATCTACCCAAGGTGTGAAATAATGACATGACAAGAACATCTGGAGAAAGAAAACCCCCTTCTCAATCATTCATTCCACGGACTTTAAACTCCATCAACTTCATACAGCCACTCTTTCAAAATGAGAAAGAATTGTTTATAAGGGCAGGAAATCCAACAGCTTCCCCTGGATATGCTCTCTTCCAGGCTTTAGAGATTCTTTCTTATCTTTAACTTTCATGATGCAGCATAAGTCTACTTCCTTATTGGGTCTTCAGTGAACACGGAAAAAGGGCTTTCAACATTGAGTTATATATTTTAACACACGAATTATAGTCCAGATTTACTACTTTATTTTCTGCAAAGCAAACAATTCCCTAGAGTCTATGCTCTACAGCAGTTTTGTTTATTTTGACATTTTTAGCCTTTTAATATTTTTTTTAGTTATTATCTCTGCAACTCTTCTGTTATCTCTGGGGTGGGAGCCCCCTAAATCAATATAGTACCAAATGCAAGAAACCATTGCTCTAGTCCCCTCCAAGTAATAGGTCTGTCCCCTAACTTTAATATCACTGATTCTAACATATTACCTTAATAAGAGAAGGGTATGGCGTTGCTTCTTTTTCTAATGATAAAATTTCAAAATTTGTAGGAATAAATTCGTTCTTCGTTGGAAGTTTAAATTTCCCATTCAGATCAGCATTTTGCCATTTCTGGATGAAGAGTGAAAAAATACACAAACAAAAGTGATTAGAATCTGATTTAAGGGTTTAAAACACTCACTTTGCTTAATATCCAGGCAAACAATAAAGGGAATAAATGTCAGCATTCTTTGCCACCCTATATAGAGGCTACTTCCAAAATCTAGCAATGACTTTTCATGAAACTTGAGTTGGAATCTCTGGAACTAATCAAGGTTTTACACTTATCTATCTTTCTTCTTTATACATCTCTAAAATGATCAGCCGACATGAAGGAACAATCAGAGACTATGGAACGCAGAGGCTAACGTATGAAGATCACATCTGCTCTAGCTCTTTAGAGAACTGGAGAATAACCTGCACAGAGACATACTTCCACAACTGCCAGACAACCGGTGGTTAGTCTAAGAGTTAAACTTGCAGCTATACTAAGTTACTTGCATGTGTGGCTTGAAAACTGGGTTAAAGAGCGTTTCTTTTACTTCACTTCTGAAGCCTGGCCAACTCCTCTCCCCGATGACCATGTGAATTTCCAAGTGGACCAGTATTTCAAGCCTAGGGTTAATGACAAAGCTGAGATTTAAGTCAGCTTAACTGTAGAATAGGATTGTCCCAACCTGCAGGCTGGGTCTGTTCCATGGGCTACTTCCAAAAGCTAAGTGAGACTGATCAGGCCACAACTGATGAATTCTGACTTGTAAGACTTTTTATTATTATTATTATTTTTTTTTTTGTAGAGACTTTTTATTATTGAAAAAAAAAAAAAAAAAAAGCAACCAACTGCCAGTGCTTCTAGGCTCAGTAATCTGGTCTCCAGTTGATGTCGCAGAACTGTGCAGCTCTTGCAGTTCTATTTTGGTTCCTGCATCTGGATCTTTTGGCACTGTGATGGTGAGGAAGTTGACCACATTATTTATTAGTAGCAACTTAAGTCTCCAGAATGGCTGAATCATAGGGAATGGTAAGCACTCAGCAAGTAATTTCACCGCTGAGCTTCCAGATCAATTTGTTTTAATTTCCATTTGGGGTAGGTTTGTCATGGTCAGAATTTGGTGAACAGGGGTTTTCTCTTGTTTTGGGGTTAGTTCACACCCAGCACTAACCCCTGGGAGATCAGCTACCCTCACAGCTTAGTAAGATGCACATTTTCACTCATTTTCTCCTGTACTGTGACTATGTCAGAGAAGTATCAGTAACAACTTTCTTTCTTATTCTTTTTTCTATTTCATCATTACCCTGCTACCTTTAAGAAATGTCTATTGTTAAAGTTTAACTAGTATTTAGTTAGAGCAAGGCTTTCTGATGTCTTCCCATGAAGAAAGGACACAATCTCAAAGCTACATAGCCAATGAAAACCAAAAAAGAAAAAGTACTAGACAAGTAGGTAAGACTCACAAACAAAATCCTGACTCCTGATGTATAACACCAGCAACATACTATTTACTACACATACCTGTTTTGAAACAAACTGTGACGATCCTATGTTGACAAAAAGAGCAATAATACAATATGAGGCATAAAATATAGCCCCTCCTAAGGTGAAGACAGTATGAATCCCAGAAACTGCTTCCCATGTGTGTTCAGAGCAAGGTCATGAGCTCTCAGAAACCCTCGCATCTGTTTTTCAGGTTCCCTGTTTCCATCTCTTCCTGCCCGTCTTGGTGCCTGTGCATCCCTGTGGACTTTGAACTCCAATGATCTTTGACTGCGTGAGGCTGAAGTCTGTCTGACAGCCCTGCTGGTCTGACAGACATGTGAGAAGATGGCTATAGTGTCATTTCTTCATGTAAATCCTATGCTCCAGCTCTCTACCTTCCTGTTTACGCCTCTTGGGAGGGTACAGACAGTGCTGGGCCACGACTCTCCACACTCTGGGCAGGGAATTGGTTGATCCAGGGAGCTCATGTTCTTGCGTGTCCCTCACACATCGGGCTTCTTCACAGATGGGCTAACCCTACCTTAATGACTTCATCTGGTATAGCTTCTTGTTTGTACTGGGTTCCGTACCACTCTTCTGTGCAATCAGTTTTTCCTTCAAAAGATTTGGAAACTATTGCAACCCTAGAAATAGATGGAAAAAAAAATCTATAAATTCATGTTGTATATATAAATTTATAGAATCTGACTCATGAAAATATGAATAAATGTCCAAGAATGTGTTGGGCTTCTAAGACCAAGTAAGTTCTATGAGGCTTAGGTGAAATGGCTATGTATGTACAGCAGTCTCTGATCACAGTCTCTGTTACCCTTTGATTATAGCCCATCATTTTGGGTGTGAAAAACTGCTTGCAAAAAAGATTCTTATTATGAATGCTATTGACTAGAATCTTAAAAGAAGAGTAGCTAGGGAAAAAAAAAAGGAACAAAGGTCAGTTGAAAAATAGTCTTTGAAAAAGCACAACAAAATACTCCTTCCTAGGCCCAAGGTTACAAAAATGGCTAAGAAAACTTGTTGGCTCATTCAGAAAACCAAAAAAACTAAAAACATTCTTTCATTGTAACTTGCTAATTTGTACTCTTTTGTTTTTTTTTCTGCCAGACACTACCATCAATTAACTGTATGTATTACATTTACACTGGCCTTCCTGCTGCCAGGGTAGATGGGGATAGGACCAAGAAAAACATTTCTTTCTCTGATGGGCTAGTAGGAACTTCACAGAAGAGAAATGAGAAGGGGGAAAAACAGTTTAGGGAGGGAAGGCAGAGGTAAAATGTCAGAAGATTATAAGCAAAGAAGCAGAAGAAGCTCTGTACCAGTGGAGCTCCTGTCCTAGGGAAGGCTGCTGCCTTTTAATTATCAAAGTTAGAATCACTTCACTCTGACTAGCTGGCTCAACGCCAGACTGGGAGCAGTGCTTTTGAACTGTGTCAGTAGAGTGCTAGGCCAACAGCTCGGAAGGCTTGCTATGTAGTCAGTCCTGTTAT
Source organism: Bubalus bubalis (assembly GCF_019923935.1). Classification (NCBI taxonomy): domain Eukaryota; kingdom Metazoa; phylum Chordata; class Mammalia; order Artiodactyla; family Bovidae; genus Bubalus; species Bubalus bubalis. The sequence continues at coordinate 14,248,737 of NC_059179.1, forward strand.
TGGTTTCGCTTCTTTATGTCCCAGTTCAGACAACTAGGTTCATGTCTATTCTTGCTTGTTCTCACTTATCCTCCCAGAGGTTAGGTTCCAGTCTCTGAATGTCAGTCTCACGGCTCAAAGTCCACTCCTTTCAATCAAAACTCCCCTCTACTGAACACCCATTCATTTTCAGAATCCTAGTCTCTGTGTTCTAAACACCTGCCCATCACTGGATTGCCTCAACTCCAGTGCCTGACCGTCAGAACCACCGTCTACTTCTTATTCATTCTAGATAAAATAGTCTACCTGCCTAGTTGGACTTGGCCTTCTCACTTGCTTCAGGGTAAATATTACAAGCAATCTGACTCACCTGTCTGTGAGAATGACTGACTTAATCTTCTAGTTTACAGTATTCCTGATCTGGTCTAGCTGCCACTGACCACTATCTGTTCTAGAAAACATGCTAAATAAGAATATGTTCCACAGAAATACACAGAAGAATCCAAGGGTCTGACAGATGAAAGAGTTCGGATACTGTATTCATGCTGGCAATTTGAGAATCCCTTATGAGGGGTACGTGTGATGTATATAGAGCTCACATGGCCACATGAAGAGTACGTCATGTTTCTTAAGGACATTCACTCAATACATGACAGAGCCAGCTAAGACTCAGTCATAGAAACTGCTTCCACTCCTGCTGATTTCTCAAAGAATGAATGGATTAATTCTTAGGAAGACACCTAAAAATATGTGTTAGGAAGTAGAATTGGATGGTAGAGAGGTGGTATTCCCATCTTCTCTTCCATGAGATGCTTGATTTTGAAAAGTTTATTACACAGATGGCTGTGATTTCCCTGAATGACAGCCCCATGCATCAGAATAATGAACAAGGCATTGATTACAACTTATGAAGACTGGAGCATTCATTCAGCAGTGGACTTGCCTTCTGGAACAAGGAAACTTTAAACTCAGTTCTGAGAGAGAAAGTGAAAAAACTCAGGGAAAGCTGCCAAATGTTCTGGAGGATGACTATATGACACAGAAAGAAGCAGACAATGTAGGTTGACAAGGAAGTTAAAAAAGGGGGAGAAGGGCAATTCACTAGGTACAATCCTGAGAAATTTGCATAGTTAGACACCAAAGTAAAGTGTATGGGTAACAGGTGAAATGTTACCATGAGGCTCCTCAATCTAGGTAAATACCAAATATTGGCCTAACAAAAAGAGAGACCAAGAGTTAGCGTATCATCGAGGAATTAAAAACTGAAATAAAATGATAGAGTATGTATATATTTTCAAACAAATTATGAAGGGGAAATAACAGAAGAGACAGATTAGACACATGTCAAACATACAGAAATCTACAAATCAGAGTGTGGAAGCACAAGAGGACCTCAATTAGGAGAAAAAAGGCACAGTAACTGAGGTACCCCACAGAGAGCTACAGTATGTTTAACTGCAGACAACTGAGAAAAACTGGCATGGACACTGCAGCACCTTAGACTATCTGCTGGAAACCTAATTATGCTAATAATAATAAAAACAAACCTAGTCTCGATGAGTTTTTTCCTAGTGGGGGAGGAGGGCAATGCTATTCTTTAATTTCATCTACAAAGCATTGGCTACTGCTACAGTACTAACAGAGGGGGGCATGGCAATCCACTCCAGTATTCTTGCCTGGAGAATCCCCATGGACAGAGGAACCTGGCGGGCTACAGACCATGGAGTCCCAAAGAGTCGGACACAACTTAGCAACTCAGCACAGCACAGCACATGGTACTAATAGGATCCTTGGAAATATGAGAGAAAATGATCCTTTAGTTTCATACTGAAACTTACAATACTAAGAAAAAGAAACAGTGGGCTAGAATGAATGCTGACTGGTGAGTTCAAGTCAGCCACTTAGAAGTGTTCAGAGGAAAGAATAGCTGCCACTGCTGATGGGACCCATTCAGAAATAATCTTGACATTATTAATCTATAGACATTAAAAGGCAATATCATTCCCAAGGGACGAATTCTCATGACACCTTTGCAAATAATCCCTGAGACAGAAAAGAGGGAAGATAGCCGATAATGAGAAGAGGCTTCACAGGTAACTGTGACCAATTTAAAAAAGAATTAGTAGGAACTGCACAGACCTGGCCATCAGAAACAAATTCTGGTTGATACCATGACTCTCTTTGAGATCTTGCCAAAATCACAGTTAAGATCTAAATTAGGCAAGTCTCCAGGATTCAGTTTCATCACTTTTTAAAAGGGATTCAACTAGATAAATTCTATCCTCTTACTAGTAGAATTCTACAATATCAAGATATTAAATCATATTTTTTAAAGATACACAACAAAGGAAGAAAAAAGGCACAAAAATCTAGGCACAAAAATCAATGATTTATGTGTCTGTCTTTATGACAGTACTATAAGCATCTTAAGTACTATGGCATTAGGGTAAGCTTTCAGATCTGGCAGTGTTAGTCCTCCAACTGTTCTTTTTCTGTGTAGAAGTGTTCCAAGTAATCTAGGTCCTTTGTAGATCCATATGAATTCTGGAATCAGCTTACCAATAACTTAAGGAAAAAAGCCTACTAAGACTTTGATTGTGATTACATTGAATCTGTGAATCAAACTGGAGAGGATGGATATTTTAATAAAATCAAGTCTCCTAATCTATGAACAAGGTCTTTAAATATCTCTTGGCATTGTTTTATAGTTTTTTGTGCAGAGATCTTGTTTATCTTTGATTAAATTAATTCCTAAATATTTTATGCTTTTGTTGCTATTGTAAATACTTTAAAATTTTTTTAATGTTTTATTTTGATATAGTTACATATTTCTATAGTTAGGAAGTTGCAAAAATAGTACAGGGAGGTCCTGTATCCTCTTTACCCAGTTTTCCTCAATGGTTACATTTTACCTATTATAATATCAAAACCAGGAAATTGTTGTTGGTACAATGTGTGTGTATAGTTTTATGTCATTTTACCACATGTACCGATTTTGTATAACCACCAATAATATTTCTTTTAATTTAATCTCTCTACTGTTTGTTGCTAGGATATGTCTGGAAAAGTTCAAACAATGGTAACTAGGAAAATGACTGATAGAACGGTTTTGTCATTAGATTTTTTCAAAAAGTTCTATCAGATTGTTGATTTTACTCATAAAATGACTGGTCCAAAAAACATGTTTACTCAATCACCAAGTTCCCAGAATTCTGGAAATGTGTGCTCAAAAGGGGAGAAAAATAAAAAATGCAAAATATGCGCCAATCAAATGTATACCTTTTATTCTTGACTTTTAGAAAATATAGATGAAATTCAATTTTAAGGCAGAAATATCGTGTGGTAGCTCATAAGCTCTTTAGGGCTGATCCTCCTCTAATAGAAATATTTGTTAGCCTAACAGCTCCTCCAATTTTTGGTTTCCTGATTAACCACTGGCCAGTCAGGAGCATTGAGACTGTAATCCTTACTTTCACTTAAAAAAACAGAGGGTGTCCTCACTTGCTTATAAAACAAGATAAATGAGCTGACCCTTTGGGAGTTAGAGTTAGGATGAAGCCAGATTAAGACAATCTATTATTATATCTTATTCATAATGAAATTATGATTATTATTTTTTTTTTTTTAAAGAATCTTCATGTTTTCAAGATACAGACTTAAAATAATCAAGACTGGAGGAAGGGTGAATGAAGAAGTGTGGGTAAAGATCAAAAAGGCTAGCCATGTACTGATTGCTGAAGTTTGGTATTGGTTCATTATACTGATTCTCTCTACTTTTGTAATCATGCTTGATAAAAAGTTTAAAAGCATTTTATTCACAATTTCAAATTTTCAGATTCCAACTATCACTGAAAATCTAGTATGTAACAGTAAAATCTGTAGTGACTCACCGGACATTTTCTGGTCTGAGTTTATCGAGAACCATCTCTATTAAATCTGGTCTAAATTCTTCCAGTAAATATTCAGCTGTGAGCACTTCTTCTAGGGGATAATACTTTTTAAAAGGAAAATAAATACAAAAGTAAAATGTGTAAGGCTACGATACAGTTTAACTTATTAAAGCAAACAGATCTTTAACACATAAAATCCTCTATTTTACACCCCACTCTTCCCTCCAATTAAATTTTATTTCATTGTAAAGATTTCTGAATCTTTTCTTTCTCTTACCACACTTTAAGCAATTTCATATTGTGGGATAATTTTACAGTTAATCCCCAAATAATTTACATTACAGAGAACAAAAGTACATTTTTTCAGGGAACAAGTAATACCTCTAGCTAAAAATTGAGTGTCGATTAAAAGAAATTTGGTGATTAAACGCTGGCATCTATAGGATTCTTAATATAAAGTATATATATTTTAATAGAATTTTTTCTTTAACTTCTATGAATGAAATCAGACAAGCATTTACAAAGTTGTTATGGAGGAAAAATGGCTTATATTTTTAGTTACTAAAGAAAAATAATGTGGAAGAAGCTTTTTTGTAAGGGGAACTTACTGAGACAGACTGATTCATTCGTTCAACAAGTATGTAATGAACACCCTACTCTGTGCCAGGCACTGTTCTAGGTGCTGCTGTGGGTACAATGGTAGGTAAGACAGATGACGTCCCTGTTCTATAAAGAGCTCATGTTCTAACTGGGAGGAAAGTGATGTCGCTCAGTCTTGTCCGACTCTTTGCAACCCCATGGACTGCAGCCTACCAGGCTCCTCTGTCTATGGGATTTTCCAGGCAAGAATACTGGAGCGGGTTGCCATTTCCTTCTCCAGGAGATCTTCCCAACCCAGGGATTGAACCCAGGTTTCCCACATTGTAGGCAGACGCTTTACCGTCTGAGCTACCAGGGAAGTCCTCTAACTGGGAGGGAGGTGGACAATAAACAAATACTGTCATTATACTGATAAGATGCTATAAAGAAAATTTAAAAGGGGCAAGGTCATGATTGAGAGGTCAGGGAAGGTGTCTCTAAAGCAGAGACATCTGAGTGGAGACCCAAACGAGAAGAACCTAGCTATGCAAAGACTGTAAGTGTTCCAGGCAGAAAAAAACATCAAATGACAGGGCCCTGAGAGGGAAGAAAAAACTAAACGCTTAAAGATTAGACAAAGAGCCAGGATAGCTGGTGTGGAATGGGAATGAGAGAGGTGGGAGGGGGAGTGATATGGAATTCTGTCAGAGAGAGGCTGGAGTCAGATGTCGTTATGGGTCAGGTAAAAATTTAGATCTATTTCAACTCTGACGGGAAACCACTGAAAGTCTTGACACAGAGGACTGAAATAATCTGATTTGGGTTTTCAAAAGATCATTGAGGCAGGGAAAAAACACTAAAGCTAGGGAGACGGCAAACACGAACTCAGCTAAGAGTCTATGATGGTAATCCAGGTAAGAAATGAAGGTAGCTCATATTAGGGTGACAGCAATGGAAACAGGGAAAAGTGGGTGATTTATAGCTTTTACATAAGTAGCACATGACACATAGTAGAACTGAAAAATATTTAAAACCAGTAAGCATGATGTCTATGTAATGAAAATATTACAGATGATGATTTTCAGGATGATGAAAATTAAGATTTTAAATATGTCTTCACATCAGAGTTTACTAGTTGCTACAAAGTCTAAAGTTTTACACTGTAGCTTCAATTTTTATGATTTGTATAGTACTGAAAGTAACATATACAGGATCACTGAAACACTCTATGTGCCAAAGTATAGAGTAAAATAACAATCAACTTACATGTAATATTCCTGCAATCTTAGAGGTATAACCCCGTGGTCTCTCTTTATCTTTAAACCTAAAAGCAACAGCATTCAAGTCCTAAAATGAAAAATTAATCCAATTAGACATAAGTTACCTGTTATTTAGAAATACTTTTTTCCTTGGCGGTGGGGATTGGCTTGCCTCCTATTTTCCTCCATATATAACTATCACTTTCTGGAAAAATGGCTATGCTTGATTTAGAAATGTACAGAACACGAATGAAAATAACAAATATAGAACATGATTCTATAGGCTAAACTGTTGAAACTATTAGTCAAAGAATCAGGAAAACTGTGAAGGAACCCTGTGAGATTCATCAGTTGCATAGATGATGATTTTACTGACCCTTTCAGAGAACTGTAGCCTGATTAGAAGTTACTGTCCTAAGTTTCACAGAGATTATACCTTTAAACAAAATACATTTCAGTCTTGAATAGATCTTAAAGCAGATGTTAAAAAAAAAAAAACTCTTAAAAGAAGCCTTTAAAAATTTAAAAGACAAATACCTTTTGTTTTATGCAAAGAAAGAAAGAAAGCAAGAAAAGGACAGGCTTTTCCCTACATACAACAATAAAATCACTTTTAAGAACACAATAATATATATAACAATTCACTGTTTCTTTGAGAGTTCAATACAAATTTTAGATACAGCTTCAGACAGAGAACTGGAGTAAACACTGATACATAAAAGCTCAAGAAACTCCTGGCTTTCTTCTCAGGGACAGAAAATCAATCTATTTGTTTCTTTCCTTTTCCTCCTAAAAAGAGGCTACTTGATGCCTTAACCCTTAATTGTGCATCAGGTAACCAATCAGACTAGTTAAGACTAGGCCTTAACTAAAGCTACTATGCATTTCAAAATTTTAGAGTTTAAATTAGGAACAATAAGAACTTAAAAAATTTCACTGGGCCTTAAACTCACATATACTTGTTTCTTGAAAACTTTCCATAAGAAAAATTTTGGTGAAAGAAAGTACCTTGCACTCTTGGAAAACCCATTCTTGAGGTCCTTCTGCTCGTAACTTCTGAATGTATTGAAACATGTGCAAAATTATATCCTCAACATGTACTGCAAAAAAAGTGCACACTTAAAAAACATTCAGTCTTCAAATCCTTCAAAGCAAGGAGCTTATTCCTAAGGTAAGTCAGGTAAGGAGAAATGGTCCCCCTTAGAAATGGACTTCTCACCTCCCTGTGACTAGGTTTAGGGTCCCACATACATGGCCTTCCAAGATCTGGGATTTGTGACAGAAGGGACTTTGGGGTAATAAATGAGTAACTAAAAAGTCAAGTACACATTTTATAAGTGCAACATAATGATTAGTTGTTAAGGAAGGAAAATCACCCATGAAATGGAGGCCAAGTTACAACAGATAAAACGGTATGAATTAAAGTCTTTATAGCTTTACAACAAAAAAACAGATCCAGAGCATAAATAAGTTAATAAAAGTTAATCATAAAAAATCAATTTTCATTCAAAAATGGCCAATACTTACATAATCCTTCCTCAGTCAAGTCCACATTAATGATAAAAAACATAAAACCTCGGGCTCCTTCCTTTTGCCCACCAACAAGAGTATTTACCCAGCCTGTAACATTCAAAGGAAATCAACGTGATTGCTTGTGTCTTCTTTTAAGACAAGGAATTTTTTTCTAAAAATTAATTCTATACATTCCCAAGAGACTAGAAGGGCATTCTGCAGAAAAGACTGGGCAAAAATCAGTTCAGAAAAGCAGTTTCAGGCACTGCAAAAGATTCAAGGAATTTTTGGGGTTGGGAGTTTTTCTTGGGACTCCTCAAATCATTTCCCAAATCAAGAGTAGACTACTGTGCTTAAGTGCTATATACAGAGTCTAAGTGGAGAGGAACCTTGGAAATCTACTGACTGATCCTAGTATTAATACACCATTTGATGGATTTGATGGATAAGAGTAGATAAATGTTTCAGCTCATTTCATAGAGATGGTAAATAATATACAATATGAGATTTACTTTTTTTAACCTCTATCTTATTTAAAACATGGGCCAGAATATTTTTTGAAATATTTAAACTTCACTGCTCAATACCAAAAAGGTAAAACAAATTATGAAAAAAGACAAAAACAAAAACCCCAAAGAAAAAACAAAAGCATATTAACAACCATCACCTCACTCTCCCATAAACTCTAAATAGTCTCATCTGAAAATATCCCTTCACAGGGAAATATTTAGGAGAAATGAGAGCCAGAGTTAAAAAAAAAAAAAATGATGGAGATGCGGTACTACCTTCATAAGCTGGGACCCAAGAGACTCACCCTTTGATTTAAGTTCTGATAACAGACTTCCAGGACCTTCATGCCCAATGAGATGACCGAGATAATGACCGGGATTTGATTTGTAGTATTTCTGAAGGTCAGGTATGGGAAATGTCACATAAAGATTCCTAATATCCTTAATGGGTACTATTTTGTAAAGTTGCTGGGGGGAAAAAAACAAACCACAAAAGATTAGCTATGTATAAATCCTACTGAAAAAAAAAAATTTACAAACTATTTAGAATACTGATTTAAAATAAACAACAACCACCCTGATTTTCAGAGGAATCCCAAATTGAGGAGAGAATCAATTGCCAGAGAAAATCACACTGACCAAACAGAAATAAATGACCCGGGCTCTTTCTTAGTGCGATTTCATTACAGGTATGCGGTCCATGTTTGGTCCCCTGGACCATGTGGCTCAGTGCTTTTGGATGCTTGCCTTCTGGCACTGCTTAACAGCTTCTACAGTCTGCCAAGGTTATAGCTCCCAAAACTACTTTTAGCATGAAAAGATCAGAACGTATTGTTACCTTTTTGGTGATACATGTCTCTAGTATATGTGAAACTGATTTCATATGACTACCCAGACAAATATAAAAAACCATATAAATAATGAAACCTCTAAAATGTTCTATGTACTCTTTGGCAAACTAGCATATATTATATCCATAAATTTAAAACAGAAAAAAAAAATACTAGCAATACATGCACTTACTTTAAGATGTTCTTCTTGGAAAGGATGTTCAGGAAATTCTGGCAACGGGACATTTTTGTTCTCTACTTCAGAAAATAACTTTACCACCAGATTAGTCAAGTCATCTAAAGATTCTACAAGAAAACAGACAACAGAAACAGAACTTAAACTAATCATAACACCTAGTGGGTAGTATTTAAAACCTTAGGATTATATATGTACCTATATAAAATCATTATGTTGTATACCTTAAATTTATACAATGTTATATTTTAATTATATCTCAGTAACACTGGTGGGGAGGACCTTAGGATTTCCTGAAAAATTTCAGGATTACTAAAAGGAAAGCCTAGGAATTCTTTAAAAACTCCATCTGATAAGTTGAAGCATTCAGTTAAACCCTACCAGAACCTGTATAACTTCTGTAGCTATGAAATATTGATAACGATTATACCTCAGAAATGTCTGCCTCTTTATAGTTTAAAAAACTATTTTACAAATATTATCTTGAAATAGTTTAAAAATAAACATTAGAAACAATAATAGAATAATTAGTGGCATTTGGAAACTGACTATTTTATCTACAATTTCCAACAGAAACATACTAAACCACTGGCTGATAGACAATAACATTAACTTTTTAACAGTCTAAACCTATTATTAAAAGTCAAATGTTAGCATCTTTAAGTAACTGATTTTGTGGGAAAATAGTATAAAATGGTGAGAAGAATCCTGGGTGAGGGGATCAGAGGACTTTGATTCTAACCCAACTCTAATAGCAACAAATTATGTCAAAAGAGCATTTAGACAAACTGGTTAAGCACTCCAGGTTCTATGAAACATGAAAGCTGGAGAGGGTGATCACAAGTCTCTTCCAAGGTCTAACATTATATGATTCTATATCACACTCTGTCAAACTCAAGCAAAGATTTGTAATTGTTGGTAAGATTATACAGCCATGTGTATGAAATTCTTCTATGTTATCATCTATCTATATTTTTTATAGAGAATTGTATTTGCAAAGTTTATAAAGTTATATAGATGAGATGTTCACTGCAGTATCGTTTTTATAAAAACAATAAAAACTGCAAGTGACTTTCAGTCATCTATCAATGTGTACATGCTATTAGACATCTCTACATTGGAATTTTAGGTAGTCATCAATGACAGGGAGATGTGTATGGGCTGACATGAAAATATCTCAAATTTCTGTTAAGTGAAAACTACAAATTTCAATGTCATGTAGTATAATCTCATTTAATTTTTAACAGATATACATCAATCTAAATCTATTAATGAAATTCTACTTTTGGAAGTATAACAAAAAATGATTTAGTTGACTATCTTTGAAGAGGGCACAGTGCTCATAAAGTGAGATGAGGAGGAAGAATTGATTTCCATTTTTATGTATTTCTGTATGGGACAAATTTTCTTCTATGCATACATGTTACTATTATTCTAAAAAGAAAAAAAGTGGAAAAGGTTATCTTTTTATAAACAAGATAACCACTCACCTTGATTCTGTCTCCTCAAAAATAGGTTATTTATAAATGGTATAAACATTCATCACTTATTACTGTCAGAAAGCATTTGAATCAAATAAGAAATTTCCCTTGATATTCTATGACCCATTTTGAACTTCTCCATGAACTCTGTAAAAAACACTTAATCACTATTTGACAATTGTATGTGTGTGTGTGTGTGTGTGTGTATATATATATATATATATAGTGTGAAGTTCTCTTTTAGGTCTATGAATGTGGGTATGTGCACCTTATTTATAAAACATATGCATTTTTACTTCAATTTTTTGGACTTGTATGAAGAACTTTAACATGTCCAGAGCCAAATAAAAGGCCCAGCCTGTGGCTGCCTGTTACATGACAAGTGAACTCAGGAGTGAAGTGGGTGTATCTTGAGTGAAAGATGTCAGAGACATCTGACATAAAGAGACAGACAGATGGGACATGTAACTGGAAACAAGCAGGGTGGCCAACAATGATTTGTCAACCTGAAATGCTGATGACAGTGGGGCCCTTGACACAAGATTCTACTAGGGAATGCCTTTCCTTTTCAAAGCACAAATTCACCGTGTAGCTTTTTAAAGGTAAGGCAATTGTACCATAAAGCAAAGTCTGTCTTCACCATTAGGCTGTGAGCTACCAGAAATCAGGGAACTGAGTCCCATTCATCTTTACACTCCCAGGACTTGGCCATCCTAGGGTCTCCACTTGACAGCTACCTATTTGTCAAGTGTCCAGGTAATTGGTGCTGCCACAACTAGAGAGATGGAGAAGGAAATGGCACCCCACTCCAGTGTTCTTGCCTGGAGAATCCCATGGACGGAGAAGCCTGGTAGGCTGCAGTCCATGGGGTCGCACAGAGTCGGACACGACTGAAGCGACTTAGCAGCAGCAGCAGCAACTAGAGAGAGGGCCTCATGGGAAAACAGAGAAAAACTTTTTTGTCCCTTTGTGACAGAGATTCTGCCACCTGGTTACTCTTCCTCTTCCCTCCTCCTAGAAGAAGGAGCAGACTATCTCTTAATCCTCTAAGAGATCCTGTTTCTTCCACACACCCCTGTACTGTAAGGACACCTCTCCCAGACCTGTCATCAAATCCACTCAGCTGAGCACAGAACTCAGGTCACACAGGGAGACCAAACTGGAACAAAGAAACTCTTTGTTTCTTTCAGATGCTGGCTCTGTCACTTCCACTAAACCAAGAACACTGAGGGCAGGGTTCATGTCTGAGTCATCTGTTGTCATTATCACTTGCCCAGTAAGTGCTTACTGAAATCATGTTTTATCTCAGGAGGACATGAACAAAAATACGCTTAGAAACCTATTCCCAGGACTAGGCTCTAAATACCAAGTTATTTTTTTGTTTTTACACTCCACAGACTTACCTATCTTTAGAAAGAACACAGAACACACACTTTTTTTTTTTAGCCTTTTCCTTGGACCCATTTTATATCCTCATTCTATTATCAAGTTAAAATAAACATAGGCGCTTATTTTCTACCTACAAAAGTAACAGTTGCCAATTTAGAAAACTTAGAAAAACAAAAGAAGAAAAAAAAAAGAAAACAAAAGTCTCCTACAATCTCATGATTATGGAATGCTACAAACAGCTACCATATATGGAGTATTTGGGGTGTCACCAGGTACTATGCACTTTTTCTGCATTATCTCAATTAAACCTCACAACAGATATGAGGTACCACTTCCATCTTAACAATGCAAAAACTGAAGAGCAGGGAACAGAAGTAATTTTGTTAGCTCACAGCCACACCTCGGGTAGGTGGTGTGTTAGGAATTCAAACCCAAGCTCTCAGACTCTAGAGCATGAACTCTTAACTACTATAGCACATTATTACATTTCTGGTATGTTCTTCTACATTGTCTTATGTCTCCCATTTATGTCTATTAGAGTTTTTAAGAAATCCCCAAATGGGATCATATAGCACATAGCATTTTTATAGAGTGCTTTTGTTTTCTATTTAATACATTAAGAATATTTCCCATGCTATTAATACACTGTCATAAAACTATTTATTCATTCAATATTTATTTACTGAGTACCTATGATGTACCAAGCACTAACCCAGACAAATCAGTGAACAAAACAGTTTCTCTTCTCAAGTGACTTATATTCTTATATTCTTGGTGCAGCAGACAATAAAGAATATTTAATATTTCTTTAAATATTAAATGTGTGATAATTTTTAAAGATAAATGTTTGATAAATGTTTTAAAGAACAATAAAGCATCTGGGAGGTGAGAAAGTGAGAGAAGGGATGCTATTTTCTGTAAGATGTTCTATGATATAGCTATAAGATCACTATTAATCTCCTATTAATGAACATTTAGCTTGCATCTAACTTTTTACTAGTAAATACTATACTGAAACATCCTTGTACATCACCTGTTTGAACAACTCTGATGATTTCCTTAGACTGCACTTCTAGACGTAAAAATGTATTTTTTAAGGGTGATGCATCTTAAATTCTCCTCTGTAAAGTGTGGAGGAATTGCATAAATTGTATACACAACAAACACAAAAGAATACCTCTCTTCATAATAGGTATTAGTTAAAACAAAATCCAAACCAAGATTATGGTAATTTAATAGAGGAAACAACATATTATCATTAATTTGCACTTTTAGAATCAAATATTTGTTGCTTTCTCATAGTTTTCCTAGTTTATAATCATCTGCCTTTTGATTTTTTAGTTTTCTGAATTTTATAAGGTCAAATCTCTCAATCTTGTCCTTTATACTTCCTTTTCTTGCCTTTATATGTGTAGAGCACCAAAAAAAGTGAAAGTGAAGTCGCTCAGTCGCGTCTGACTCTTTGCAACCCCATGGACTGTAGCCTACCAGGCTCCTCTGTCCATGGGATTTTCCAGGCAAGAGTACTGTAGTGGGTTGCCATTTCCTTCTCCAGGGGATCTTCCCAACCCAGGGATCAAACCTGGGACTCCTGCATTGCAGGCAGGCGCTTCACCATCTGAGTCACCAGGGAAGCTTCAACTTCCAACGACTGATATTAATCTGTTTTTTCCTCAGGTCTCCATTTAAAATCTCCTAAGCTGAAGCTCCAATACTCTGACCACCTGATGAGAAGAGCCAATTCATTAGAAAAGACCCTGTTGCTGGGAAAGATTGAAGGCAGGAGAAGATGGGGATGGCAGAGGATGAGATGGTTGGATGGCATCACCGACTCAATGGACTGAGTTTAGCAAGCTCCGGGAGATGAAGGACAGGGAAGCCTGGCATGCTGCAATCCATGGGGTCGCAAAGAGTCAGACACAACTGAGCAACTGAACAAGCTTCTTTTTAGAACACAGTGAGTTAAAAACAAATTCCCCTCCACATTTTCTCCAAGAAGGTCATCTGCAAAGCCTCTAAACAGATAATAGGAAACATCTTATATCTTTCTCCCAATACTTTGAAAAAGTCAAAATGGAAAATCAGATAATCCAATTCTATGAAAAAATTTTAAGATTTCTTACCTCGACCTAAAACACAAATAGCCATTAAGTTCGATGAATAATAAGTAGAATGGAATTTCAGGAGCTCTTGTCTTACATCAATGCCTTCTTGGTTCGGTCTAGTCTCTAGAGTATATTTGTTACCTAAAAAGGAATGAAAAACATTTCTAAGAAAAAGCAAAATACGTGAATTTTAGAGCTTCATAATTATTACTAACATTGCTTTAAGGTAAACTTAAAAAACAGAGTCCAAACAAACACATTCATAATGATTAGTCAAGTATGTTTGACCATAACCTGGATAAACAGGACAGTATAGAACAAACTAGTTAAATTTTATCTTAGAGCTTTCCCTCTGGAACTTGAAATGCTTTATAAAAATCATAGTTCTTAAAATTCCTATGAGGTGGTAGGTATCATGAGCACTTATAAGACAAAAATGAGGTCCACATGGCCTCCATTCACACTTACTTTAATTTCCAATTCCCTAGGTAGCTCCAAAATTAATTGAACATAGTCACGGAGGGATCTTTTCGGAACTTGCCAAGTTACTTGTGGAAAGAAATGTACTATTCTTGGCTGAAGCATTAAATTTGTGATGTGAATTCTCATGAATTTGATCTAGACTGGTAAAAATAGGATGCAATGCTATTCTTTTAAGTCTCAAGCGATGTATACAGAGTACCACTATGAGATCTATTATGAAATTTAATAACTAATTCAATTAGGATAAAATGTGCATGTCAAGAGCAAATAGTCAAACTCTCTAAGTACTACATTTCTAATAAAGATCTTGCCATTTAAAGGCTGGGAGGTGGAATTTCAGTAATTGGTATCTCTCTAAAAATGGAATCTTGACTAGAAATACCTTAAAATCCAGTATAGTAACTTCTATTGTTCCCACTTATACTACTAAATGGGCTCCTGGCAGAACATATTCTCGACATGTTTTCCCCTCCTTGGGTTATTATAATGGCTGATGAACTGGCATTTAGAGAATCTCTCTTTCATTAAACTAGGATCCAGAGAGAGCCACCAGATGGCGTTCTCAGATCCAGTCTTTATCCTTGAAGAGCTGCATTGTACTCTTAGCCAAGATTCATGTCCTGAATGCTTCAATCAACAGATCTAGTGGAGTGTGCAAGAAACAGTCCAGCAAGTACTCAGTAACCTTTTCATAGTTAGAAAGCAATCAAATGTACTCATATTCACTGGCAGCAGCCTGCTAAAATCAAATTTACAGGTTCTTCTCAGTTTCAAGGAAGATCCAGTTCCACTCCAGATCTGCTCTACTTGAGGTCCTAAAACATCCCCTTATTCTACTTCAGGGATCCAGATGATCTAAAAAGTATCCAGAGTCCTAACTCCTGAGAGAAAGACAGAAAGAAAAGGACAACAACAACAACAACAAGAAGCTCCTTTTCTGGGTAATGGTTAAAAGTTCTCTCATATTAAGGTGAAATTTGAGTATATGCCTCCCTTTTTTACTAAAATGAAGGTTCTAGAGGGACTAGGCCCTAGAGCTTCATTACTCATTTACACTGCAAAGCACAGATTCTTACAATATGTGCATTAAAATCAACACACTGGAACACCCAAGCTTGGAGAAATCACGTTTTATTTCAAGACTGTAAGTGTGATAGCGTTAGACAGAAATCACATTTTCAGTGTCAAGTGTGATCTGATGTGCCTATTCACAATCTGGTCAATATATTGGTTTTTAAAACAAAACTTCAAATCAAAATATGTAAAGACAAAGGGTATGGCCTCTGTCTAGAACTTAAAATTCTTTCAGGTTGACTGATTCTAGCTCATTCTGCTTTGATTTTAATATACCTGAATATCTTACCATTCTAATCCCTACCCTTTATCTTTAGGTTCATTTAAGAACACAGAGATAGGGACTTTCCTGTTGGTCCAGTGGCTAAGACTCCGTGCTCAAAATGCAGGGGGCCTAGGTTCAATCCTGGGTCAGGGAACTAGATCCCACATGCCACAATGAAGATCTAAGATCCTGCAAGCCACAACTGAAACCCAGAACAGCCAAATAAATAAATATTTTAAAAATAAAAACAGAGATTAAAAAAAAACGAAAACCAACACAAAGATAAACCGCGAACATACCCTGAATACACTAAGATATGTATCACTGGAAAAATACTTACAATGCCATAGTAAAAAGAGCCAGAGGACCACAACAGAATACTATACTGTAAAAAGAATGAATAACCCACTGTTAATATGCAACAGTGTGGAGGAATTTCACAACTTTCAGGTTTAATGCGAGAAGCCAGACACAAGACATGGAAACACTGTATTATTTATATAAAACATAAAAACAGGCTGAACTAATCTTAGCCATAAAAAGTCAGAATAGATGTGATCCTTGGGTAGGTGGATAATGACTACCGACGGGTACAAAAAGGTGTTGGTAATCTGTTTCTTGACTGGTGTGGTCTGCTGAGGTTTTTGAAAATTCAATGAGCTGTATATAAATAAGAGCAGTATATTTATTCAATAGATTTTTCAAATAGCAGCAAAAGTAAAATAACCACAATAATTTATCAGAGCCACACACACTTTTCAGTATATTTATTATATTAATATTTCAACAACAAATTAAAAGAAAAATGAGCCAAAGGGGCTATTTTGTAAACAGCAACCTGGCTCACCTAAGGCACAAAAATCTAGTGATTCTGCATCTCTGGCCAAACGGCTAAATAGAGACTCAATCACATTTGCTCTGAGGAGTGGCTTTTAGCCACAAAGATTCCATTCTGTGAAATCCACATATTCATTTATTTGCTACCTAGATGTTTCCAGGCTTTCTATTATGTAATGATAGAAGGGAACTCTGGTCCATTTGGGAACACAGCCCAGAATGCCAGTCCTGTATCCTAAGACGCTCCTGAATTAGAAAGAGGAAATGGTCTCCACTATGACTCTCCTGGGGTCAGACAGTCAGCTCTTAATACATTGACAGAAAAACATGAATACTAGGAGTAAATGGGCCAAAGAGTCAGGCTAGTTATTAAGTTGATTAGCCCTTTTATTAAACCTTTTTAAAAGGTTTTTTAAAAACAAGAAGGCTAGCTAGTGGAAGTTCTCAAGAAATAGCTGAGGAAATGAACAGAGAAGCAGGACATAACACAGAGAATACTTAATGCTATCAGAGCCGTCATCCCCAGGCAGGGGTGCAGACGAACAAGCACTGCTTTGGTGTGAGCAGAGCTATCAGCTAATCCAGGGTCAATCGTCTTCTGGTTACATGACCTTGAACAAGACTTCCTTAGGCTCAATCTGCTGTCCAGACATTGGTAGACTTACACCAAATTAAAAAAAGAAAAGGTGCAAAAAAGTGTAAGACTAATATTTAACAACCAATTAATAGAATAAAAGTCTGATGATACCAAGCAGTGTGGTGAAACGAGAACTCAGATGCTGCATAAGGGAGTGCAAACTGGATCAACTACTGTAAGAAACAATTTGGCAATATCTGTGCAATCTAAAGATGTACATATCCTAATACACAGTAATTCTACTCCCAGAGTTTCACTCCTATAACCCTAGAGAACTCTGTGTACAAGAAAACATGTGTAAGAATGCTTATAGCAGCACTATTGAATCAATAGGAAAAAGGACAAAGAATAGTAATGTATTCAATACATTTTTCAGAAAGCAGCAAAAAAAATTTATCAGAAACACATTCACCAATATGGATAACTCCTACAAATATACATTAAATGAAAAAATACAAGTGGTAGAGATTAGTTACAAAATACCGTTTTTATAAAACTAAAAAACTATACAACACATTGCTTAGAAATAAATGCATGACTTAGCAATGTTATCACTTGGGAGCAGGGAGGAAAATGCAATTAGGGAATTGTGCAACAGATGCTCAAACTGTACTTGAAATGTTCTGTTTCTTCAAGTAGTGTGTAAAGAATGACCTGGGCAAAGCTTTTGTACTAATCTCTTTTATGACAAATAATAAATCTGTAAAAACATTAAAGAAATGAATATAATACTTGATGTATAGCACAAAATAGACAACCAGTTGAAGCTACTTTTATTATGATTTGAATTGTAGGAGGTTCTGGCTTCTGAATACAGCATAGGATCCGTGTCATTAAAGTAGGGAAGAAAGCTCTGTAAATGGTCCAGATAACCTTCCTCTGCCTAAGAATCTGTATGTGGACAGCAATGTGAATATGGCTGGGATAACAAATACCAGTTCAGTCTCTACACATATATTGTCCTCATTTAGCACTAAGTCAGCAGGGACACTTCTATCAAATTAAAATGCTGCTACATAAATCTTGAATCCTACCTTTCTGGCTCTGTCACCATAAGAGTAAGCTCCAGCAGAAGACTGAGGCTGTCAGGGTTGCTGACTCACTGGGGCCTCCACTCTGGGCCTGCTAGGAGAGAGCACTGGCTTGGAGATTGGGAGATTCAGGGTTTCTCATCCTGACTCCATCATCTTCTAATTAAGCAACCCTGGAAAAGTCTACAAATATCTCAACATGGATACATGCCCAGTTGTTAAGAAAAAGGGTCAAACCCTGACACTAGCTGTGAGGCACAGGCAAGTTTCTTTACCTCTCTAAGCTCCACTTTTCTTACTCATAAATAAGAATCATGAGAACCAATCTCACAGGATTGCTATGAGGATTAAATGAATTATCTGTGCTACGGCTCAGCATAGCATCTATCAGACAATAATTACTTAACAGGAACTTGGGTTGCTATGAAGTTTATGAAAAGTGATTAACGGATATTGAAGAGGGTTTTGTATATTGTAAGATCAGTAAATTTTATTCTATATTTTCATTACAAGAACTACGTGTGCTCACTCACTCAGTTGTGTTTGACTGCAACTACATGGACTATGACCCACCAGGTTCCTCTGTCCATGGGATTTCCCAGGCAAGAATAATGAAGTAAGTTGCCATTTCCTTCTCCAGTTCTTCACATGAACTATAAATCCTATTTTTTAAAAAAAGGCTTACAAACTCAGTACTAATGTATATGAGTGCTGATTTTCAAGTAAACAGAATGCATTTTCCTGGAAAATTCTAAAGCCAGCCAAATAATTCTTACACTCTGTGGGAAAGACTGAGTTTGAAGTTTTAGAAATATGCTTGAGAAATCAAAGTTGTCTCCAACTATATGTCTCATAGGTTCTCAAGGAAAAGTCTATTTGTTAGTTATAACCATGAAACTCTGAACTGTTCTCTGAAAACCCAAGATCCTGAAGGTTAGTTTAATATATCTACAGTTAGTTACTTGGAATTATTATAATCTTTTTTTTTTTTAAAGATTAAAAAAAATCTCTTTCTTCTTGCTATAGAAATCTTCTAAAAATCCTGGAAGAAACCAAAGTCTTTGGATATCTATCAATTTTCCTAAAAAATTAAAAAGGATAATTCTTCTGCATCTGGGTAAGGACATGCAAGTGTGAGACATGAGTTACTAAAGAAAGGGGACTTGAAGTGAAAGCCTCTTAAACGCCACAATAAAGCAACTGTACACTTAAATTTCTAGTTTTCCATAGACACATTTCCTAGCAAGGGGAAAAAAAAAGGTACTAACAAAAGCCATGGAAAAACCTGGAGACTAATAAATGATTAAGCAGTCTAAACCATATCAAATATTTTTATATCTATGAATTATCATGATACTAAAAAAAATAAATAAATTAGTCATCATTCAAAGATGCCAGGGAACCAACTCAATATTTTGCAAACTGGTAAATAAAGGGAATGAATCAAACATTTATCTTGCTTTTTTCTATAACTGTACCGCTGGGGAGCCAAATAGCAGAAAAGGAGATTTTCTTTTTATAGTAGTACTCAAGCAAATCAATATGAGAAAAAGTAACAGAATTAAAATTACAGGGGTGATGCATTTGAGGACGGTTGTTATCAACATAAACAGAGAGCAAACTAGACATTATATGCCCCCCAACGAAAGAACACATCACCATCTATGAAGCCTTCTTCAAAAACAGATAAACATGAATCTAATCAGGCCTCTATATCCAACTGCCAACTTGTGGGAATACAGAAGAAAGAGTAATATATTAAACTATGTTCCTGGGAATGCAATCAGCAAAAGCTAGGCTATGAAAAGTCCTACATAACAAACATCCTGATTTTCAATAAATAAATTCCAGGGAGTCAAAGGGAGGGAGTAGAGGAGAGAGATGACTATTTGAAACTAATAGACTATTTGAAACTTAAGTGGATCCTAATTCAAATAAATTTTAAAAATTAAAACTTTCATTAGACAACTAGAAATTTGAACACTGCCTGCATAGTTGGTGATATTAATGATAATGGTACTTTTACCATGTTTTTTAAAAAGTCATTATCTTTACAGACATATATTGAAATATGTGCGAATAAAATGATGTCTGGGATCTCTTCAAAATAATGGAAGATGGTGACTGGGAATGTGGGTCAGACAGGACTGGTCAGGGGCAAAGTGATGTATACGCAGGGTTCTTAACAATATTTTGTCTACTTTTATATGTTCCAAATTGTTCACTTAGAAAGGAATGGAGAGACGAAATGGAGAAAAAAGTAAGTAACTTTTACTGGGGTCTAAATTTTGTGTCATTATCATCATCCCAGTGTATCATGAGGTGTTCAACTACCTTCTGGTTGATATTTCATAATATTTTTTGGTTCTAATCCATTTCCCTACTCCTTCCTACAAAAGCATCCTTTATTACGGCCAAACTTCTCTAACTCAGGCTCTCCAAATGACACTGGGCTCACTCCTTGGTCTTTGCCTCTCATCATGATTTTGTGGGTCAACCTAACATTATCTCGATTCCTGGGTTGGGAAGATCCACTGGAGAAGGGATAGACTACCCACTGCAGTATTCTTGGGCTTCCCTTGTGGCTCTGCTGGTCAAGAATCCATCTGCAATGTGGGAGACCTGGGTTCAATCCCTGCGTTGCAAAGACCCCCTGGAGAAGGGAAAGGTTACCCACTCCAGTATTCTGGCCTGGAGAACTTCATGGACTGTACAGTCCATGGGGTCGCCAAGAACTGGATGCGACTGAGCGACTTTCACTTTCACTACCATTATCACAAGAAACACAGACTTGAAGTTCAGGCTGACCTGATACTGAATCCCATAACCTACAGACACTTCTACTACCAGCCTCCCTCTTTTCCCTCCGCCCTGTATCCCCCACAAGCCTATGAAACTTTGGTCTACTTATTCTGTCAGCATTAATTTTGGCATCTGTCAAACGGATGATGAAAATTTCAGTACTGTGGTGAAGGTTAAGTGAAATCATATTAGGTAAAACGCCTGCCCAGTGGGTGGCACTTAATGCTCATACAATAAATAATAGTTCCTTTTCCTTTTCTTCTAAGAGTGACTCTTCCTCTTCTTAAGACAATCCTACCCACCCTTCAGGAAAATTCAACTTGCACCTCCTCTGAGATCCTGGAGAATTTATTTCTAGGCAATCATAAAGCAGGAGGAATAGTACAGTGGTTAAGGGCACCAGACCTGGCTCTAGCAATCAAAAGCTGAGTGACCCTAAGCAATTTAATTACTTCTCTAAAGTCTTAGTTCACTCATCTATAAGATAGAAATAATAAGGGCATGTACCTACTGGGGATATTGTGAGAATTAAGTTAAATAATCCAGGCAAAGTGCTTAGTGCAGCACTCAGTAAAAATTGGCAAGGAGGAAATAAGAAGAGAAAATCAATCAAGAGATTATACTCCAGTGAAATTCTGAGTTTGACTTGCCTATCCAACTAAACTAAAAGTACCTTTAGTGCAAAGACATTGATTTACACTTCTTTGCATTTTCTAATGCACTTTACATGTAGAAGACCTTTAAAAAATTACTTGTCAACAGAGAAAGAGAGAATCTGAGCATATGTATAATACCGTACTCAGATTCCTATAATCCTTTGTGGTATGTGCTACAAAGCATAATTGTCACTTAACAATTAAGACAGAAAAACATCACCTGTATCTAGGTACAGCCCCACCCTCTATTTCCAGGTGCCCTCCCACTTTGTCTTTCTTTCCATTAAGGAGTGCCTGTTTTGTTTCCCTCACCCACATCCTGATTTTTTTCTATTTCCTTTGCTGACTGACTAAACCCAATTGCTCCCACAGTGTCTGTTGGGTTAGGTTTAGAAAAACAGATCACTAAGAATAATCAGAACTAAAATTTTCCTTTCCTGTTCCAAACAACTTTAAAAAATTCAACTGCTTCTGCTTTTATTTCATGGAGAGGCAGAGAAAAAAAATTTTTTTAAGGCAACAGGGCAGAGAAAAGGCATAAAATTTATCAGCAACTGTGGAACTATAACTAAAGGTGTATGTGAGTGACAAATGAAGGGGCAAAGGGAATGTTATCACCAATCAGTGGTTCAGCTTAAAAAGAGAACAGGAGTACATTTCTCTAATAACACTGTCCTACAATCACTGCATCAAACCCACTGCATCAAGTTGTGGCTGCCCCTCACAACTTCATGGCAAAGACTTTTTTAAAATTTTGCTATTTTTCACAGCTGTGTGTGTGTGCTCTGTTGCTCAGTCATGTTTGACTCTTTATGAACCCATGGACTTGTAGCCCACCAAGCTCCTCTGTCCATGGGATTCTTTTTGGCAAGATTACTGGAGTGGGTTGCCATTTCCTCCTCCAAGGGGATCTTCCTGACCCAGCGATTGAACCTGCATCTCCTACATTGGCAGGAGGATTCTTAACCACTATGTCACTGATCCTCTATCATACTGTAATTATAGAACCTCTCATTTACTGAGTACCATTAGGACCAGACTTTTGGCTAACCACTTTATACCAACCAGACATGGGAGGAAACTGAGGCTTACAGAAGTTAAGAAACTGGCCCACTCTTGGCTGCTCAGTGGTAGAACAATGATTCAACCTCAGCACAGCTCGCCATCAGAGTACAAGCTTTACATCACAGAGGAATCTGCTACTGGGAGGTGGGATTCCTGGCTGAAGTCTGAGGCTAGAGAGATCACATAGGCAGTCAATGAAGACACGTGTGTGGAGACAGATTTAGCACATAACTACAAAAATGACTTTCAAACAAAGGAACTGACTCTAAATAGCCTTTGCCTATTTCTCTTTCTCTAATGAACTGCTTTTATCTTTCACTTACTTACTTACAGAAGTTTTTATCTTTTACTTACTTACTTACAGACGTTCTTATCTGCTATACTGCTTTGCAAACATTTTTACTGTGTATGTGCTTGTCTTTTTTGTGTCTGTACTGAACAGAAATTTTAAGTTTTAATGTAACCAAATTTATATCTAAATATATGCTTTACCATTAAAAATATGGTTTGTGATATGTATGCTTGAGAACACTTTTCCTAGCTTAATATTTTTTAAAAAATATTTTCTTCTAAAAGTTATATAAAGTTTTTTTCTATAATTAGGTCCAATCAACCTAGAATTTATTTTTGTGCATGGTGTGAGAGGAGATCTAATTTTATTCATCTCTACATGATTGCACCAGTCATTGAAAGGTCCACCCTTTCCTTACTCATTTGTCATGTGCCTCTGTCTTATGTCTAAGTTTCCAAACACTTGTGGATATGCTTCTAGGGTTCATAATCTGTTCTACTGTTATCTTCAGATACTTTTGCATCAATTTCACTACTTTAACAACTAAAGTCTTGGTACCGGGTAGAAGTAGTGTCTTCTTTGTTGTTCTTCAAAATTATCTTAGTTATTCTTGGCCCTTTACTCTTTCATATTAATTTATAATCAGATTATAAGATTATTAAAAAGAAAAAAAACAAAAAAACCTCATGCTTTCAAATGGCACAATACTGAATTTAGATAAATTCAGGGTGAAATGTATCTTGTAATATTGAGTTTACCCATCCATGAACATGGTTTATCTTCTCATTTACTCAGGCATTCTTTTACATCCATTATATTTTTCTTGCTCCTCTGTTAGTGTTATTTCTAAATACCTTATAGCTATTTTTATATTATGAACGAAATATTTCCTGTAGTATTTTTCTAATTGATTACTATCGATACAAGAAAAGGGGTTACCCAGGTGGCGCTAGTGGTAAAGAATTTGCCTGCTAATACAGGAGACTCAAGAGACTCAGGTTCAATCTGGAGAAGGCCATGGTAACCCACTCCAGTATTTTTGCCTGGAGAAGCCCATGGACAGAAGAGCCTGGCAGGCTACAGTCCAAGGGGTCACAAAAGAGTCAGACACAACTGAAGCAACTGAGCACACACGCAAAATACAAGAATGCAATTTTAGTGCTTCTCTTCTTTTGACAACAGTGGTGAATTATCTTATTTTTGATGATTAATCTGAAGATCTTGAATTTTTTATGCAATCATATCATATGGAAGCAAGAAGTTTTCTCTCTCTTCCTTTCAACCTCTTACTTATCACTTGTTTTTTCCCTTGACTTCCTGTAATGACTGGTACCTATAGCAGAGCTGAACAAAAAAAATGATTAGAAAGTATTCTTCTTTGTTTTTGTCTTTCAACAGAAATCTCTTTGAAACTTCAGAATTAATCATGTTTGACATAAGTCTTTATCAACTCAAAAAGAGTTTTTTTGTTGTTTTGTTCATGAATGAGTGCTTTTTTGTTGCTTTGTTCATGAAGGTGTTTTAACAAATGCTTTTCTTGAGTCTACTGAAATGACTGCCTATCACTTTGAATTACTTAAACTGTGGAACCCACTCGATTGTGAGGAAATAAATTTAACGTATTGAAAGACCTAAATTAAAAAAAAAAAAAAAAAAAATATATATATATATATATATATATATATATATAACAGAGGGTACCAGACTACATCTGAAAATATAAGATAGGTAATGTTTGATAATACTTTTGTTCCAGTGGCTTACATGTGCCATGAATAAAATGTACTGTGGGTTGTATAAAGAAAAGTTTGAAAGCCACTGACCACTTTTTCAGTACATGAAAAAGTACTGTTAAGGACAAGCATTTTATTGTAAGGTTTTCTTAAAAGCACACAATGCTTGATCTTTGCTCATTTAAAAACACCTAGCTTTAAAGTATTATTAATATTAAAATAAACCACATTCCCTAGATGGACAAAATGGGCCACATTCATAGAATCATCTGAAGTTACTAAAAAATAATAAAAGTAAATTAAGTATGATTTCTGACAAGGTTTGTTCTGAAAAGAATAACTTTAAGTAAGGGTATTTATTACAGCTTTTATCACATTTTCAAACTTGTCTGTGACCTTAACAATGGACAGAACCTCTACTCCAAAAAAGCTCAACATTAGTTTATATTTCTAAAATCAACAGGTAACTTAGTGTTTGCATTCCTTACATCACACTTTCTGTACTTTTGTACCAAGTCTGGCTAACTCACCTCTCAGCTGTTTATATTACTTCATACTTTGTTGACTAACTGCCTAGCCTTATCAGAGGTTATGAAAACAAATAGGCTCCCAAATTCCACCTCTACATAATTGACCATTCAATGTTTTTCTTCACTTATCACTCCTGATACCTTAAGATATCTTACGATTGTTTTGTGTTTGTGACCAGAGGCAATACTGCTCACCTTATTCACTGGATTTATTTCTGGAAGATCTGTGGCTGCTTCCTGACTATGCTGACTGTGATTTATCACCAGTGAGACCATTTTAAAGAAGGCAACTCCCAAAAAAGAGTTCTAACACGTTCTGACAATAGCAGCATTGTTGGTGGAAGCACCTAACCTGCCAAAGGGACTATTTAAAGGACAACAGTCATTGGATGTAGTGATTTTGAAATTTGGTTTTTAAATTCATATTCCCTCGATATACCATGTATGCTCATGTCCTCTATAAAAGCCACTTTTCAGAAAATTAATCATTACATAGACATTTTAAGGACCACAATATTCACCTTAGCAAAGATACAAGGTGCCAAGTGTTACAAGTCTAAAGAATACAGTATCGCTGCTTCTAATTGGAGTTTTTATAGACTCCTATTTTGCTATGCTAATTCCCTGGTTGCTGCTGGATATATTGGAATGGTATTCAAACTGAAAGAAGGCTGGCTTCATAGTCTTTTTCAAAAGTCCCCAAAATAAACTTATAAGCATAAATTTAAGTACACTAAACAATCTTTTTTTTTATGCTATTTTATAATCCCCAAAGCAGTGTTTTAAAAATCATAGCAACCTTTCACAATGATTACATCTGGTAAAGTGGGAATGGCAACAGTCAATAAAGAAAAGGGCAACTTTTAGTTTTTGTTTTTTTAAAACATACTTTTGTATTATTTAAATATTTTAGCTGTACTTTTTAATGAAAAACTGAATAAAGAAAAAGGGTACAATTACAAAATCAGGTATCTTCAAATTTATTTTATGCTACTCCCTGTCATCCCATGTCTAATCTTCTACTAGGATGTTGCAGCACTTTGACAGCAGGGACCTTGTGTGTCTTCTACAGTCAGGCCTGAAGCAGACGCCATGCATTTATCTATCTGTAGATAGTAGAGGCGGAGGCAATGGGAGTAGGGGATTCAATAACCCTTGAAGTAGACATCCCATTTATTCAGAATAAAGAGCTCTATTATCTCCTCTCCTTGAAATGCTGGTTAATATCTACTCACAACTCTTAACTGCTCTGCTCCTGAAATAGCTAGACCCCTATTCGTATGGGATGGCCAGAGGTACCCTCTAGAGGGCTAAATAACTGGTTAGGCCACTGTTATTACAATTTTGAGAATATCATTTCATATATTACATTCAAAGTCCAATGCCAGAATCCTTCTGTTGTACACCTGAAAATTACATAATATTGTACATTGACTACACTTCAATTAAAAAAAAACATCCAATGCCAAGAGCCCAACTCTTATTGACATCTTTTTTTTTGAACTACTAGCCAAAATGTTACTCATCCGTTAAAAGAACGATTACCACTTCATTCTTACTATTTCTAAAATCTAAATTTAATTTTATATCTTGTTATCCAATAAACTTGTTTCATATTTTGTTACTCTTCCTTATCATTAACCTATCACCTTCTGCACAAAGCTCAAATACCTAAGCTTTAACCCTTTTTTTAGGTCAAATATAGGTGTTTCCCCAAAGACCTGCCAAACAACATACATGTAGGGGTATGGTTTAAGAAATACCAGGGCAGGACTTCCCTAGTGGCCCAGGGGCTAATAATCTGCCTTGCAATGCAGGGGACGCAGGCTTGACCCTGGTCAGGGAACCAAGACCCCACGTGCCACAGAGCAACAAAGTCTCTGTGCTTCAGAGTCGACTCGCCACAACTGAAGTCTGTTTGCTGCAACAGAAGATCCTCATGCATGATGCAACCAAGACCCGACACAAGCAAATAAACCATTATTAAAAAAAAAAGAAAGAAAGGCCAGGGAGGAACAATGATATAACAACCACTTATCAGCTCCAAACTCTAAGGAGTTCTGCAATCTTCTATCCTAAACTGTAAAATACAATACTGGGCAAAGAGGCCATGGTTTAAATGAGGTTAAGGAGAACTAATGCATTAAAGCCGTTGCTGACAAACCTGTTCCAAATTTACTGAAGGGATGTTTGGGATTCCCTGTAGCTTTTTCCAGCTGAAAGAGTCTCCAGGCATCGTTCATCACATTCTTCTCATGTTCTGAATCAACTGCATTCACCTCTCTGTCTTTGCAGCTCTCATCAAACAAGGGGCACAGGAAAAACTGTGCAAATCTAAGGGTGTGAAACATAATTAACAATTTGAAAGCTGTTATTTTAAGAGTGGCCTCAGAAAAATGTTTTAAAAAATGTTTGAAACTTAGGAAATAGGAATTCTACAGAATCAGAGAAAACTAAAACTGCTACAAAGCGAAAAGGAACATAAGTTCTAAGTAATATAAGAAAAAAATAATATTACACGTATGTAAATTCAGAGAACTCTACCCCAGATATGTCACCTAATTAGTGAAAATATAAAAAGATTAACCTCTGATTTTGACAATTCCCATGTGTTGTTACCATATCACCAAGCAATTCACCAGTTGGGTATCCTAAAATTCAACTCAATTGATATCATGAGATCTCACAGGTCCTACAAGACTCATCCCTCCCTCTCACCCCTTCCCCTCTGTCCCCAACTTCAAACACCAACCACAGGTCCAGGTTGTCACCTGGGCTTCTGACCAACCGCCATAGATCATAGATCAGAGGTTCCCACAACCACCTCCTTGGGTGCAATTAATATTCTAGATCAGCTACAGGACTCAGAGAAACATTTTACTTACTAGATTACTGAATTTATTATAAAAGGATATGATTCAAGAACAGCTAGATGAAAGAGATGCGTAAAGCAAAGTATGTGGGAAGGGTACGGAGCTTCTATGCCCTCTAGGTAGGCCACTCTCCCCACATCTTCACGTGTTCACTAATCTGTAGGCTCTCCAAACTTCAAAAGAATTGAGTAAATCACTGGGCATTGGTGTCTGAAATCAACCTCCAGCTTGTGGACTGAAAGTTCCAACCTTCTAAATACAGGGGTGGTTCCCCTGGCAACCAACACCTAGCCTCAAATTATCAAGGGACTTTCCTAAAGTCACTTCATTAAAATAACAAAATGCAACTTTATGGCTCTCAACACTAAGGAAATTCCAAGAGTTTCAGGAGCTACTGTCTAGGATAAGGGACAAAGGCCAAATATATATTTCCTAATATAAATCACAATACAACAATAAAAAGTCAGGGCAGACTTGCAAAACAGTGGGGCAGATTTATAAGACAACAGCAATCTAATCTATCTATTTAAGATTTGCAATTTGGGATGTTTATAAACATCTCTGTTGTACATGGCTAATTCTCCAAGAAAGGAAAACGCAGCTGATAGTTCTCAGGCAATAAATATTAAATTTAGTTTTAAGTGCAATTTCACTAAGACTCAGGCATTTTAGGACAAACTAAGTGACCTATTTAAAAGGCTCTATTTGAATATTTTTCCTTCTTAAGAACTTTATAATTAGTGAAAAAAATAATAGTATAAAAAACATATGACAGTGGTTTGACTAAGATATAATCAAGGACTTTTATGAAATATTAAGAGAATTTTTAAAATTTAAAAGCAGTGGTTTGACAAATAAAATGGCATGTAACTTTAACATAAGTAACCTATATTTTTCTTGAAGTTGTTCTTTAATAGTAGTACCAAAGCTGAACTAAGAGTCCTTTAGTTAATAAATTAACTCTTTTACACCAGGTTGCAATTTAAATCATGATTTCATATAGTAATTCTTAAATTTAGACCCCATCTTATAAAAAAAAAACATCCAGAATTCAGATAAAACTGAGGGCAGAGACTGTCTGAACAGGACTACTATTCAGTGGGCCCAGAGACTCCTGGGTTTACAAACGTCTCAGCAATTGCACCTCACAGGGCAGCCATCAAAGACGCTGTTCCCATTACTTGGTATTATTTTAAGCACACAGTGAATACAGTCCTGTGCTAAGTACTGTACACATACCAACCCGAAGGGAAACTCTATCTGGAGCCTATAATTAATGATATACGGAAACAGATAATTCTGGACATATTAACCACTTTCACCTACCTCAATACACTCAGGCTGGGAAAAGTACCTAATAGCTACATACCATAGCTGGACAAAGCCACATCATAGTTCTGACACAGTACAATCAGTACTTTTAAAAGATGCCCTATACAAGTTGCCCTTTTTTTTTTTTTTTTTTCACTCTGATCCAAGTAACAGACATCCTCCATCGTACAGAGATCTATTATATGAACATCTGCTGAGGCATTTGTAAAGCAGGAAATTAAATTCGGTGTATGATCCCAAGGAACTCATTAATGGAAGTCTTTTGGGAATACATACAGAAAATGATTACATCTCAAAGCTGCTGCCTAAAGACTGAAACATAAGCTAGAGTAAGTAAGAAACAGACTACTCTGACCCAGTCCTGTATCCTGAACCCATGCCTTTGTTCTTCTGTTAATGTTCTTTGTGCTACAGAACAAATTCAAACTATTAGGTTTGGAAAAAAAAATGACTATTAATTTAAATAAGCAATTAAAGCTGAGAATTAAAAACTGTGAAATCAAACTTCATTATAGATCCATCAAAATCACTGCAGAATTACACCTTCTTGGTAACACAGAGAACTATAAAAATTCACCAAGGGAAAAATTACACTTTGAACAAACAATGAATCAAATCACTGATATAATGAAAAATTAGATACTGTTAGCCGCTTAGAAAATTGACCAAGAAATTTAATTAGCCTAATGGAGGCTGCTCCAGAAAATACTTTCACAAAATATCCCCAGGGTTGAAACAGCAGGTCAAAACATTCTGTATCCACTAAATATCCTTGAGGACTGAGGAAATAAAGGAGAACAGAATATTTAAGTTCTTGTATTCTGGAACAGAAATATGTTTGAAAAGATATTCATGACACGAGTACAGTTTATTCTTCATCATATGCCTCATATGCAATACCAGTTAGAATGGGAAAGGCTGGTGAAAATTTTATAGGTCAAAAAAACATTTTGTAGTCCTGAAAGCTGGTTTAAAGTCATGTCATTATTTCTCCTCTACTACAAAGTAAATATATAACATCACTCATTATTTTCTGTTTATAAAACCCAGGGGTCAAAAAGTACTGGTTAAAACAACAACAACAACAAAATACTGGCTAAAATATCTTGTTTAAGCTATAAAGCTGTGAAGACATTTTTGTAAAAATAGTAAGTATTGTTATTAACATGATAATTCAACAAAGCGAGATAATTCACAGGGTATTTTCAGCATTACCTGTCTAGCGCACCTTCTAGGTGTTCATGAGAAACATCAAAATAGTAATTGGTATGCTCTCCACTAGTGAAGGCATTTGAACTTCCTGCATGCTCACTGAGAAACTGGCTGTATTCATTTTCTTTAGGGTATTTCTTTGTTCCCAAAAATAACATATGTTCACAAAAATGACTTAAGCCAGCAATATTTGGAGGATCTGACAATGAACCTGAAAGAGAAGGGAAAATATATATATAATAAATCATTTGTTTTGTATGTTGAAAGATATCAAGGACAGATGAATCACAGGTGATTTGGAACTTCTGTTAGCAATGGCAACTCCAACCATAATTACAGAAAGTTAAGTACAAGCTACTCTAAATGGTACAACTTACATTCTAGCCCTAGCTTTTGACATCAGTTTGTTGTCGCTGTTCAGCTGCTCAGTTGTGTCTGACTCTTTGCGACCCTATGGGTTACGCATGCCAGGCTCCCCTCTCCCCTTCACTATCTCCTAGAGTTTGCTCAAATTCATGGCCATTGCGTCGGTGATGCTATCTAACCATCTTATCCTCTGATGCCCCCTCCTCCTTTTGCCTTCAATCTTTTCCAGCATCAGGTCTTTTCTAATGAGCTGGCTCTTTGCATCACGTAACCAAAGTATTGGAGCTTCAGCAACAGTCCTTCCAACGAATATTCAGGGTTGATTTCCTTTAGGATTGATCTCCTTGCTGTCCAAGGGACTCGCACGAGTCTTCTCCAGCACCACAATTCGAAAGCATCAATTCTTCAGCACTCAGGCTTCTTTATGGTCTAACTCTAATATCCATACATGACTACTGGAAAAACCAAAGCTTTGACTATCTGGACTATATGAACCTTTGTCAGCAAAGTGATATCTCTGCTTTTTAATATGCTATCTAGGTTTGTCATTGCTTTCCTATCAAGAAGCAAGTGTCTTTCAATTTCATGGCTGCAGTCACCGTCCACAGTGATTCTGGAGCCCAGGAAATTAAAATCTGTCATCATCAGATTGACATCAGTTACTTGGTGACTTTCAGCAGATACTTAGCCTCTCTGGACAGTAGTGTCCTCACACATCACACTGAGAGAAAGAGATGAATTCACTGTTTTATAAGAGCTAGAAAATTCTAGCTTTTATATTTTATTGAAGGAGACAATATAAGGTGGTGCTAAGAGCACAAGTTAGCAGGTCTACTAGCTGGGAAACGTTGAGCGAAATATTTTGTTTCAGTCACTTTTTGTATATATACTTCACTTAAGAGTTGAGCAACTTCAAATTAGATGACAATTTGCAAGGCACACTGAATTGTGCGTGACGATAATCATTTGTCCAACTTAACGATGGTTACTATCTTATTTCCCCAATTCTAAAATGCCATTGAATTAAAAAAAAGTTTTTCAGAGAGGGAAAAAACTAAATGTACACATAGATTAGAAGTAACTTGATTAAAGCAGCATTAAATGTGGAAGAAAAGTGCACACAAGAATTTAGGAAATATGCTACTCCTAGTGTATCAAGTGTATGTGAAAGTAAAGGCAGTGGAACTATTACCGTAAAGGATAGGAATGAATTTCCTTGCTGCTAAGTCACTTTTGCTGGAAACCTAATATGACATTCCTGGTAAAGGTGTGTGTGTGCTTAGTCGCTCAGTAGAGTCCGACTCTTTGTGACCCCGTGGACTGTAGCCCATCAGGCTCTTCTGTCCATGGGGATTCTCCAGGCAAGAAAACTGAACTGGGTTGTCAAGCCTCCTCTAAGGGGATCTTCCCAGCCTAGCGATCAAACCCAGGTCTTCCGCATTGCAGGTGGATTCTTTACCATGTGAGCCACCAAGGAAGCCTGGTAAAGGCAGGGTGATTTAACATAGACAACTGTAGATTACCAAGAGCTGTACAGGGCTACTGTACACACATACATCAAACTGGTAACTGCCAAGTCTCCACTGCATAAATATGGAGAGTCCAAATAACTGTAAACATGAGGTCAATGAAGCTGAACAAAGCTTAATTCACAATTTTAAATTGTACCTATGTGTACATCAAGTGCTGCTGATGATTTATCTGTTGTTGGATCACTGACAAGAAGTACTTTGATCCCATTGGCCAGCTCAAGTCCGCGGTATTCTCGCTTGTCTTCATGAGATTTGATGATATGATTTCCTATTCTCTTGATTGCTGGATTATTCATTTTGCTGTAAGTCTTTTTTTGGAAACTGAAAAGAAAAAAACTTATTAATTGTTGGATTGTGGTTTCTTTTTGTTTTAATGATCAAGGAGTAACAAGCAAACACATATATTATCAGAGTAAAAAATGTGTGCAACGAAGTACACCTGACATACAATACTAGTGTCAGGTGCACAACAGTGACTCATTACACACTGATCACACAGGAAGTCTAGTCACTGTCTGTCACAAGACGAAGTTCTTAAATATTACTGACTACATTCCACACATTCCCATTGACTTATTTATGACTGGAAATTTATACCTCTTAATCACCTTCACCAATTTTGCCCAACTCCCTCTCCATTCTTTCTGCTAGAAACCAAGGATTTTCCCTCTGCATCTATGAGTCTGTTTTGTTTGTTCACTTGATTTGTTTTTAGATTCCACATATAAATGAAATCATATGGTATCTGTCTTTCTCTGTCTGACTTATTTCACTTAGCATAATACACCTGTAGGTCCATCCATGCTGTACACACCTCACACACACATACACACACAGGAATATTATTCAGCCATGAAAAATAATGAAACCTTGCCATTTGCCATTCATCCATCAAACACTTAGGTTACTTCCATATCTTAGTTACTAAAATAATGCCACAACGAACATAGGACTGCCAATATTTTTCAAATCAGTGTTCTCATACTCTTTAGATAAATACCCAGAATTTGCTAGACTGCATGGTAGTTCTACTTTTAATTTTTTTGAGACACTTCCATGCTGTTCTCCGTAGTGCATGCTCCAATTTATAGCCCACCAAAGGATTCCCTTTTCTCCACATCTTCACCAACACTTGTTTGTTGTTGTTTTTTGCTCACATTTCTTTGTACCTGTCTTGTGATGATTGGCACTTCTTACATTGATTCATTAGTATTTCTTATTTCATGGTTTCACATCTCAAGATTCAGTTATAAATTCATATTCCAAAAGTTACACTAAGATCCAAATATAAAATGAACAATTCTAGCTTTCAATGCAGAAAAAAAAAGTTCAAATTGCTTTTTTAACTTAGAGTAACAGTGGTTCTTATTTTCTCTATACAGTACTATACAATGGGCTTCCCAGGTGGTGCTAGTGGTAAACAACTTGCCTGCCAGTGCAGGAGACGTAAGAGACTTGGGTTCAATCCCTGGGTAGGGAAGATCCCCTGGAAAAGGGAAGGGCAACCCACTCCAGTATTCTTGCCTGGAGAATCCCATAGACAGAGGAGCCTGGTGGGCTACAGTCTACAGGGTTGCTAAGAGCTGGACATGACTGAAGCAACTCAGCACGCACACTGTAAAGCACACAAAAGCAAAACCACTTGTAGAGGATACAAGCACGTGACAGCGTAAGCCAGACCTGTGAGCTAACTTACGTGATTGTATATGTGAATGCACGTTCACATCTTTGAAAGTTGGAAACGTAACTAAAGGTTCGTATGTAGGGGACTTACTGTAATGTCCTTTTTTTGTCTTTTGTAACAGTCTTTGTTTCAAAACCTATTTTGTCTACTGTAAATTTTGCTAATCCAGCTTTCTTACATTTCTATTTGCATAAAATCTTTTTCCATCCCTTCACTTTCAGTCTGTGTGTATAAATCTGAAGTGAGTCTCTTGCAGGCAGCATATAAATGGGGTCTTTTTTTATATCCACTTAGCCATCCTATGTCTTTTGATTAGAGCATTTAGTTCATTTACATTTAAAGCAATTATTTTTAGCAATATACTTATGGCCATTTTGTTAACTGTTTTCTGGTTGTTTTTGTAATTCTTCTCTGTTCCTTTCTTATTCTCATATTCCTTTCCCTTGTGATTTGATGACGTTCTTTAGGGTTATGTTTGTATTCCTTTCTCTTTATTTTTTGTGTATCTATTATACTATAGGTTTTTGTTTGTGGCTACCATGGGGTTCAGTTCAGTTCAGTTCAGTCGTAGTATATAACAAATCTGAAAATCTGTCTTGCTAGTCCTTAGTCATTCTCAAGACAGTTGTTCCACATGTAGTTGCAGTTTTGGTGTGTCCATGGGAGGAGGTGCGCTCAAGATATTCCTACTCTGCCATTTGATCCAGACTCTAGAGGAAACTTTTTATAGCCATAGAGTATAATCATTGGTCTCCTCCATCTTAACCATCATTCTTTCAGATAAATGGTAAAAGTATTGCTTTTGTTGAGCCATATTTGTATCTAGAACACATCAATGGGGATTTGTGACAGGATTGGGCCATAAGTTGATTACTGTGCTGACCTAGAAGAGTTTTAAAATACCAATAACTGCTTTCCAACATACTTCAGGGGTATCTATGAGAGTAAGTGAGGTGATAAATTGAGAAAGTATTATTATTGGGTCAACCAAAACAGTGCTCAAACTTATGATATTCAGAGACAGGGTAGATCTGGAACTCACGGGTCTGATATTCACTTGCTCAGAACCTAGGAAGCAACACCACTGAGGGAAAAACCCTCTGAAGGCCTAATAAAAAGAAGAGACCTGGGTTGTCTTATGAAGGCAGCAAAAGTAAACACACAAAAACAAACAAACGAAAAGCTGGAAGGACCCCAAGAAATTTCTGTAATCTGCTGAAGAGTTGAATGCCACAGTAGGAACAGTTCAATGATCGTAACAGACATGTTAGATGATTTCTCTTACAAAGAACTTCCCTTTCGCTGCTAGTCCTCTCCTTTCTTCTAGACGAAGGCTGGAGTTACAGTGATGGGAAGGGACCCATCCCTTCTCTGCACCCACAAGTTTGTATGAGTGCAGTGAAGGGGTTTTCCAAATTTGCAATATGTACGTTTTTGAGATTAAGAATAAACGCTATTTTTGTCTATGCTGGGGACTGCTTAAGAGACCAAAATTGAGCAGGTCAAAATACAAATCAGATGAAGCAAAAAAATTTTCCAAAACTACAGAGGAAAAAAATGATCCTGTGCTAACACATTTGCTTTTCACCTGGAACACAAAAGAAATGGATCTAACTGCCCCTTAACAACTGACAGACATCCAGATTTAAAGGTAAATCAGGACTTCCCTGTTTGTCTAGTGGTTAAGGATCCACCTGCTAATGCAAGGGACTTGGGTTCGATCCCTGGTCCGGGAAGATCCCACGTGCCTTGGGGCAGCTAAGCCTGTGTGCCACAACTACTGAGCCCATGTTCTAGAGACTGTGCTCCACAACAAGGGAACCCCAGCTAGAGAGTGGCCCCGACTCTCTGCAACTAGAGAAATCCTGCTCGTGGCAACAAAGAACCTGTGAGCCACAACATGACCCAGTACAGCCAAAACTAAATTAAAAACAATAAAATTTCTAAAAAAATAATAAAGATAAAGCAAAGGGGACATAAACAGGCATGCAACTAATTTTGGATAAAAATTTCTTTCTTTTTTTTTTTTTTTTTTGGCGTTATAAATCTCTGGAGATTAAGGAAGGGAAAATCCAGTTTGCTTTTATCAGAATATCTTTTTCTATGAAATCATCAGTAACTAGTCTTCTGGGTAACAACTGATAAACCAAAGAGGTTCACTCTTATTAAGAATGTCCCCTAACCTATGGTATAGCACAGGGAACTAAGTGCTTTGTAACAACCTATATGGGAAAAGGATCTGAAAAAGAATAGATATATGTATGTGTATAACTGAATCACTGCTGTATACCTGAAACTAACACAACACTGGAAATCAACTATGCTGCTGCTGCTAAGTCGCTTCAGTCGTGTCCAACTCTGTGCAACCCCATAGACGGCAGCCCACCAGGCTCCCCCTTCCCTGGGATTCTCCAGGCAAGAACACTGGAGTGCGTTGCCATTTCCTTCTCCAATGCATGAAAGTGAAAAGTGAAAGTGAAGTCGCTCAGTCGTGTCCGACCCTCAGCGACCCCATGGACTGCAGCCTACCAGGCTCCTTCGTCCATGGGATTTTCCAGGCAAGAGTACTGGAGTGGGGTGCCATTGCTGTCTCTGCAAATCAACTATACTCCAATATAAAAATTTTTTTAAAGTCCCCTAGATCTTCTATTTGGAATGCTGGAGCTCAATACTATACATCATCAGCTCAGTTCAGTTTAGTCACTCAGTCATGCCTGACTCTTTGCAACCCCATGGACTTCAGCACACCAGGCTTTCCTGTCCACCACCAATTCCCGGAGCCTACTCAAACTCATATCCATCATGTGGTGATGCCATCTACCATCTCATCCTCTGTCGTCCCCTTCTCCTCCCACCTTCAATCTTTCCCAGCGTCAGGATCTTTTCCAATGGGTCAGTTCTTCGTGTGAGGTGGCCAAAGTATTGGAGTTTCAGCTTCAGCATCAGTCTTTCCAATGAATATTCAGGACTGATTTCCTTTAGGATTGACAGGTTGGATCTCCTTGCAGTCCAGGGGACTTTCAAGAGTCTTCTCCAACACCACAGTTCAAAAGCATCAATTCTTCGTCACTCAGCTTTCTTTACATTCCAACTCTCACATCCATACATGACTACCGGAAAAACCATAGCTTTGACTAGATGAACCTTTGTTGGCAAAGTAATGTCTCTGCTTTTTCACATGCTGTCTAGGTTGGTCATAGCTTTTGTTCCAAGGAGAAAACGTCTTTTAATTTCATGGCTGCAGTCACCATCTGCAGTGATTTTGTAGCCCCCCAAAATAAAGTCTCTCACTGTTTCCATTGTTTCCCCATCTACTTGCCATGAAGTGATGGGACTGGATGCATGATCTTAGTTTTCTGAATGCTGAGTTTTAAGCCAACTTTTTCACTCTCCTCTTTCACTTTATATATAAAAATATAATACTGATTAATACTCAGCCATTAAAAAGAATACATTTGAATCAATTCTAATGAGGTGGATGAAACTGGAGCCTATTATACAGAGTGAAGTAAGCCAGAAAGAAAAACACCAATACAGTATACTAATGCATATATATGGAATTTAGAAAGAAGGTAACTATAACCCTTTATGCGAGACAACAAAAGAGACACAGATGTATTGAACAGTCTTTTGGACTCTGTGGGAGAGGGCGAGGGCGGGATGATATGGGAGAATGGCACTGAAATATGTAAATTATCATATGTGAAGCGAATTGCCAGTCCAGGTTTGATGCATGATACAGGGTGCTCAAGGGCTGGTGCACTGAGATGACCCAGAGGGATGGGATGGGGAGGGAGGTGGGAAGGGGGTTCAGGATGGGGAACACATGTACACTCATGGTGGATTCAAGTCAATGTATGGCAAAACCAATACAATATTGTAAAGTAAAATAAATAAATTAATTAAAAAATATATAATACTGATTTTTTTAAAGTACTTTATAGTATTAATAATCTTGCGTATTTTACAGTAAAAAGTAGTTTCTTTAAAAACAAAACATAAAATATAATACAAACATTTTGGAGTCATAAGGCCACCATGAAAAATTCAAAAGCAATTTGGAAGTGAAAAGGCATAATATTATATATGTAATATATTATAATATATTTATATTATCTATTACATATAGTATATCATATTATATATTACATTATATATTTATATTACATATATTATATAATAGTAACATATATTGCATATAAACATATATTACATATATTATACAGTATTAACATATTATATATTACATATACCATATTAACATTATATATTACATAATAATATTAAATAACTCCTATTTCATTAGCCATAAGCTATTTAAATTCAATACCAAAGACAAATTAAAATGTCTAAATGTAAAGTCTTTAAAAATGGTTTTGTGTTGTTAAAAGAAATTCTCAGGGTAAAAAAAAAATGTTCTATCTAAAGCCTCCAAAGAGGGTCACAACAATAATAATCCTGGTTAAGGTATTTCCCAAAAGACAATCTGTTTGGACTGCAGCAAATGCCTCTGGTTCACAGCTGGCTTCAAAAACTTCAATTTGGGTTCAACATACATTACAACCTCAAAAATGTGTTCCAACCTAGCAGCAACATTAAGATTAAATAAGCCATGAGGCAACCTCCATTAAGACCCCCAGCCAAAAGGACAGCATTAAAAGGCAACAGTAAAAAAAGCTCCACGTGCACCACAGGGAAGGCCTAAGCTCCTTCCTATAAAGCCCCACCAGGAGGAGGAAGAGGGCTGGAATTCCAGGAGCAAAAACCAAAGGCTATTCATTTTGGTTTCACTGCCACCGCTTACACCCAAATCCCTCTACTGTGCTTGTCCCAGCTAGTTAGGTTTAGGGGAACCAAGGGTCACAAATGATTAAAATGCAATGATGAGGGTGATAAATAAGCTCTAAAACTTTGTCCAATCCGCAGCCATGGTTAGGAAATGAAATACAAGTCACTTTGGTAGGAAAAATTGTCTTATTCTGTAGGAGGTGAAAATTTCATCATAATTAAGATACCCACCCTCAATTATATGCTACATTCTGTACTTTTCTCAGGGTTTAATTTCTCTTGTCCAGATTTTCATTTTGTTAGAGGGGGAAAAAAGTGATCAGAGTCCATCCCAGGCACATATATAACTCATTTGGACACTGAAACTATGCCTGTTTAATACTCCTGGTGTGGACGAAGTGGAGTTTTTTCTGTAAATCAAAAATAAAAATTAATCCAACTACTTTTCAACATCTGTACATGAGATCAACAGAGCTATAAATTTCTAATCTGGCAATGCTCCCAAGTCAAATATCTGACTTCTTGAGGAAGTTACACTCAAAAGAAACAGTAGCAATGTTTTCAA
This sequence comes from Bubalus bubalis, assembly GCF_019923935.1. Lineage (NCBI taxonomy): Eukaryota > Metazoa > Chordata > Mammalia > Artiodactyla > Bovidae > Bubalus > Bubalus bubalis. Next base: position 14,288,223 of record NC_059179.1, read on the forward strand.
ACAAGCCCCATCCCCAGCAATCCATATTCAATACACACAATCTGCCTTTTACCTATAAGCATTTCTATCAATATGTCTTAAAATAATTTGATCCTCACCTTCTGGAGAACTAAAGGAAATGATCAGGAACTCCTCCTCTTATGATGAATTCCTCAACAGCTTGCCTGTCTCTGTATTTATACTCAGGAGGTCACATGTCTACCCATTTCAGCTCCCTCATTAGCATTTTATTTATTGCAAATGTTCTCCAATATGCATCAAAGAGCAAACAAGCAAGTATCGACATTTAGATGACAAGCTGGTGCTAACTCAAATGCTTTTCCAGACATCTATTTGATTTTTAACCTGTCAAAGTCAAAATCTTGGGAGTAGTAAAATTACCTTCAATTTTAGAGACATTGTCTTACAACTTCATAATAAGGCAGAGAATTGTCAGTGTTTTGCATTCTGATAAACTGGAGATGGACAGATGTTTAATAATTATAGCATATCTAGCAATTCTGTTCAGAATTTAAAACAATGACTAAAATTACAGATGGTAAAAGCTGGAAAAGCCATTAAATGTTGTCTAGTTTTCTGTAGTTCTTGAACTGGCAGCACTAGCTCTTCTTGGGCGCTTGTTAAAATGCAAAATTTTGGAAACCACCAGAGACCTACTGAGCCAGAATCTGCATCTTAACAAGACAACAAGGTGAGCCACTTGTAAGGAAATTGAAGATCACTTGTCCAAGATCATAGGGCAAAAAGTTACAATTAGGACTTAGCTCTTAACTCCCAGTCCTCTCCCACCTCAGTGTCCTGACGTCCAAACAGTTAAGGTCCAGACATCACACCATATATGCTGGCTACAAAGATGATACAAGAGCCCTTGCTCTAAAGGAACCCAGACTTATGACAAAGATGAAAACAAGTCATTATTTTTTTAGTGTGGACTAAGTTATCCTCAGGCACTATGGGAATAATAAAAGGGGCATCTAACCCTTTCTAGGATGGAAAACAGGCAAGAGAGGAGGTGAGTAGAAGCATGCCAAATAAGAGGAACAGAATACCTGAGCAAGAGAATGGTGCTGAAGAAAAAATGTGAGGCATTCAACAACTGTTGATGTTAACAGAACTATAACCAGGACTTCCATTGCAAGATCATGGTCTATTATGTAGTCCTAAATTGCAGGTTTGCAAAAAATAAATTCCCAAATATAATAGATCAATTAAAAATCCCTATACCAAAAGAAAAACTTTTATGCAAATAATCTTTTATTCAAATGACCCTTTAAAGCCTTTTCTCTCATATCTCTATGTGTTTCACAGCCAATATAATAGAAGATTGAGCAATTTTACTTTGCTGTTTGCTCCCTACCCAGTCCCATAGACCCAGACGTATTTAAAATTAGACCTGATCCATTTCTAACTTCTAAATGGATGACCTATAAACCTGAACAAGTAAATGATTGGGCTAATAGATTATAAATCAAAACCTCCCTTCTGTGGAATCCATCCACCCACTATCAAAACCATAGGCGGAAATGAAGCTTACCTTTGGCTCTCCTGAATGTGAAGGAGGTGCCCAGAGAGAAAATGTCTGGAATCAGAACCATCCCACAAACACCCTTTCTTCCCCATTCAAGGCAGAGGTTAGTAAGACAGAATTTCAAGCCAGTGGTGGTATGAGTCTTTGATGTCTCACTATAAGACCACATACCCCCCCAACACTATTCATGTTACTTGATATAAAAAATAACGTCTCAGGGAACCATCCATGGCTCTTCAGTTACAGGACCAGTGTATCTTACTTCATGCATCACAGAGATCATAAACCTGGGTATAAACTAAAATCCTGTCAATGAATCTTCAGTTTTGTTCAGTTCAGTCGCTCAGTCATGTCTGACTCTGCGACCCCATGATCTCAACACTCCAGGCTTCCCTGTCCATCAACAGCTTTCAGAGCTTACTCAAACTCATGTCCATGGAGTTGGTGGTGCCATCCAACCATCTCATCCTCTGTCATCCCCTTCTCCCTCCGCCTTCAATCTTTCCTAGCATCCCAGTCTTTTCCAGTGAGTCAGCTCTTTGCATCAGGTGGCCAAAGTACTGGAGCTTCATTCAGCACGAGCATCAGTCCATCCAGTGAACATTCAGGGTTGATTTCCTTTAGGATTGACTGGTTTGATCTCCTTGCAGTCCAAGGGACTCTCAAGAGTTTTCTCCAGCACCACAATTTGAAAGTATCGATTCTTCAGTGCTCAGCCTTCTGTATGGTCCAACTCCCACATCTGTACATGACTACTAGAAAATGACTATATGGACCTTTGTGAGCAAAGTGATGTCTCTGCTTTTTAACACATGGTGTTTAGGTTTGTCATACCTTTCCTTACAAGGAGCAAGTTTTGGTACATACATATCAATGGCTGTTCATTCCCAAAGTGACAAGCTAATAGAGAGTTTATGAAGGTTTAAGCAAATGAACAAAACCTCCATTTAATACCTCTTGCCACAGTGAACTACAGGTTTCTTACAGTTGTAGTTTGGGGACCTAGGGTGTTACAAGTATCCTTCTTTCAACAGGTAGCTTTCACGTTGTTAGAAAATGTGAGATAGATGCCACTGTACAAAACTAATCCTAAAACAAAACAAAACAAAAAAAAAACTAATCCTAACAACCACTCGCATTTTGAAAGTGTTATATGCTTTATAAACTGCTCATTCAATCTTTCCTTTCTCCCTAAGTGGCAGATCACAGCAGCTGTTCACAACCTTTCTCTTCAATCCCAGATGAGGAAACAAAAGCTCAGTGATTAAGTGACTTGCCCAAGGGGATTCACACAATTGATTTGTGGCAAAGTTGGAACTATAAAGAGGGAGCGTGGGAAGGGGAGGAGCAGGTGGTGGTGCTTAAGGAAATCCTAAGGAGTTTTCTTCCCCAGCTCCCAGTTACCACCCACTCAGCCCCTCCCTGACCGCATTCTCCTCCCTTAAAATCCAAATAATAAAAACAAGGAAATAAAAAATTAAAACAGATCAAAATAATGCTTTAAGGAAAATTTTCCGTTTTTCACTCATTCCTCCCTGTATACAACAGAGATAGGTAGTGGTGGGAGCCTGAAAGAATGTTTCCAATCTGTCAAAGTGGTCTCTGGGCTGAGAACCATGTTATCTGCTTTGCTAATGAAAAATAAAATGGAAGATGTATGGCAGGCTTAAATGTACAGCAGGTTTAAAGAGAGCTGTCTCTCTGAATAGAACTGTCTCATGGATGAAAGGGAATATGAAGATAATATTACAGTAGATGTGGTAAGGTTATGGGTAACTTATTTTTCAGAAGCATACATTCAGCCATGGGAATAGGGGAAAAAAAGGAGAAAATCATGTAATCATCTTGGTAGAAGCAGAAAAAGTATTCAATAGCCATTCATATTTTTTTTAAAACGTCAGCAAACTAGAAATAGAAGAGAATCCCTTCATCTTAAAAAAAAAAAAATCAAGAAAAACTACAGTAATTATCATACTCAATGGTAAAATAATGTATTCATTTTCCATCCCTACAATAAGATGCCACTATCACCTCATCTATTAAACACTGTACCGGTAATTATGACCAGTCTGATAATGCAAGGGGGGAAAAAAAGATGAGAAAGGAAGGGGCAAAAAAACTAACATTACAGGTGACATGGTTGAGCACACAGAAAATCCCAAGAACCTACTGACAATTTCCATTTCTGGGTAGGATATAATAGGTCACGGCAAACTAATTCAGCTTCAGTAACTACAAAAAGCCACAAAAACTACAAAATCGTATTTCCAAAGATGTTAGAGAGTTGTGGAAGCAGGGAGGATTGGCTGAACTGCAGTTCCAGAGGGGAGGGCCCTCTGAGGTAAGCAGAGCATCCTCACCTTTCTTCTCTGGAGGTATCCGCTAATTCTGAGGACAGTCTAAAGATCATGCTTGACTCAAGAAGGACTCTACTTGGGGAAGAGAAACAAACGAGGCTCTGGGACGTGCGTGAGCTTGGTTTGACATATTAAAGCCTCAAGATGCCTCAAATTCACAGCTGATTTTTGCCAGAGGAAATTTTCGAAGATAACACTACATACCAACCAGAATGGCTAAAATGAAAAGGGTTAAAAAATACCAGTGACAGAGAAGTCAGAGGGTAATCCAAACTCTTATACACTACCAGTGGGGATGCAAATTGGCACAACCATTTTCAAAGAATGGTGTAGTATATACTGACAATATGACCTAACAATTCATGTATTCGATATATGCCCCCAAAGAAATGCATGTATACGTTCATGGCAATACTATCTATAAGAGCCAAAACTGGAAAAGATCAAATGTCCATCAGCGATGAACAGATAAACTGTAGTATGTTCACACAATAGCATACAACAGTGAAAACGAATAATCTAGAATGAAGAACAAAAAAGTAAGAACAAATCTCACTAATGTAAGGTTGGGCTTCCCTGATGGCACAGTGGTAAAGAGTCCACCTGCCAATGCAGGAGACACAGGAGACATGGATTCCATTCCTGGGTCAGGAATATCCTCTGGAGAAGCAAACGGTAACCTACTCCAGTATTGTTGCCTGGAAAATCCCATGGACAGAGGAGCCTGGCAGGTTACATATAGTCCATGGGTTGTAAAGAGTCAGAAACAACTGAGCAACTAGCACACAATGCAAAGTTGAGTGAATTAAGTTAGATGCTAAAGAGTAAATACTTTTTTCTCCCACTTAAAGTGCAAGAAGTAAAATCAAGCTATGCCTTTATGTCAGGATGGTGGCTGCCCTTGAGGGTAAGGGGTAGTGAATAGAAGAAAAAATGAGTGGTGCTTCAGAGATGCTGATCATGGTGGTTATACAGGTATATTCAGTTTGTTAAAATTCATCAAGCTGAACACTTATGATATATTTCAATTAAAAGCTAAAATAGAATTTTTTAAAATACCATAAAACAGTAAAATAAAAGAGAAGGGAGATACATGAATTACTCAAGGCTGGAAAGATCACCAAAAGTCATCTTGGAAATAGTACCACTTGAGACTGAGAAGTAGCTATCCGTATGGAACAGGTGCTAAACTAAGAAGGCCCATAAGAAATAATAGTTCAATTAACATAATAATTACCTAAACCTTCTCAGGTGTGTCCTGAGACAATTATTTCTGTTGATGTCATCTAGGCCACAACAACTAGGAGATCGAGGTAAAGCACAACATCAGTTAACAGAGTCAACAATAAAATATATTACATTTTTTAACAAATGCTTACTCACTATGTCTGCTTTGAAAGCTAGCTTTTGGTAATTACTTTAGACCCCAGAGAAGATTTAAAAATAAAATTTGACACTCCCAATAATGAATAGTGACAAGCAGTAAGTGCAATCCAAATAAAAGCAAAATGATTAAACTTTGAATAAATAAATTCTCTTATCAATAATTTTCAACATTTATACTGAACAACTACTTCGATGGGTTCTTTAATTTAAAACAAACAGAAAAGGATACTGTATAAAGTGAACACTTCTTCAAACTCAGAATTAATCTTACGTATGGATCATCCTCCTCAGAAAAGGACGGACAGCTCAGAGATCCCTACATGTTCTCTAAAGATTAATTCAAATCAGTCAGGAAGAGTTATAACCTGTAACTAACTAATTCTCTCAAGACAGCCTTCCGAGGAAAGCAAACTACAAACACTCACATTCTACAGAGTGGTGTATCTCATGGGGACTCAGTTCCACCAAGATGTACACCCTGAATCTGACAGAAAGACAGTCCTGCCTTCTTCAGATAATGCTGGTTCAGAAAGCTTCACCTGTCCTCTGCCTCTGTATGATTCTCTATGCTTATACTGACTCAGTGACCACTTCCAGACAGTGTTCAGTAATTATATACCCTCACCTTTACCAAACGACCCCTTTGCTGCTCAGATCCTGGATCCGACTGCACTTTATTGGTCAAACAGGGCTTCGGGGCCTCATCTGGTACTGCCGGTCAAGGGTCATGTGAAATGTTCATGTGGGTGCACGAACTTGACAGAGGCCCCTAAAGCTGCATCAGCCTTGGACAGCCTGTAGAGCTTTTCTCCTGTACAACAGATATAAACAAACGACTCTCAGGCAGTGTCTGGTACATAGTAGACACCCAAAACGGTAACCTTATAATCACCATTATTGTGTTCCTAGGGTGGTAAGAAGCTAATAGACCACCATGTTATTATTAACATTCTTAACAGATGTTCATGCAAATTCCAGCTGTATATTGTCATCTCCCTGACAGCCTGGTAAGAGGATGTCACCTTATAAGACCACCAGAAAAACAGGTAAATAATTATCCCTTTATAATCACTATAGGCAAGCCACTGTTTATAATCAATGGTTCTCAACAGAACCACTTGCTCACCAAGGAGACATTCAGCAATGTGTCATAACTGAACTGTCACAGTGGAAGGCTGCAACTGGCAACTAGGGATGGCAAGGGATGCTGCCAAGTATTCTACAATGTACAGGATAATGCTCATGTCCAAACTACCCCACCCAAAATGTCAACAGTGCTAAGGATGAAAGACCGAGTTCATAGTTCTGACCTGATCATCCAAAAACAATGTGTAACTGCAACCAATTTAATCCACTTAAAACCAGGAGACAACCTCATCAAAACACAAAAAACTCTATGCCTTAAACTCTCACATACTTATTTTTAAAGGTCTAAATCAGAAAGGGCTTAAATGAAGGGGGGGGGGGGGCACTGATTATGAAGGAGAAAGAGAGAAGTCTGTAGAAACCTTGTCCTTGAGTGAGCAATCCAGTGTACAAGTAATTCAGTTCAGTCATTCAGTTGTCTGACTCTTTGTGAACCCATGGACTGCAGCACACCAGGCTTCCCTGTCCATCACCAACTCCCGGAGCTCACTCAAACTCATGTCCATCGGGTCAGTGATGCCATCCAGCCATTTTATCCTCTATTATCCCTTTCTCCTCCCACCTTCAATTTTTCCCAGCATCAGGGTCTTTTCCAGTGAGTCAGTTCTTCACATCAGGTGACCAAAGTATTGGAGTTTCAGCTTCAAGATCAGTCCTTCCCATGAATATTCAGGACTGATCTCCTTTAGGATGGACTGGTTGGATCTCCTTGCAGTCCAAGGGACTCTCAAGAGTCTTCTCCAACACCACAGTTCAAAAGCATCAATCCTTCGGCACTCAGCTTTCTTTATAGTCCAACTCTCACATCCATACATGACTACTGGAAAAACCATAGCCTTGACTAAACGGACCTTTGTTGGCAAAGTAATGTCTCTGCTTTTTCATATGCTGTCTAGGTTGGTCATAGCTTTTCGTCCAAGGAGTAAGTGTCTTTTAATTTCATGGCTGCAGTCATCATCTGCAGTGATTTTGGAGTCCCCAAAATAAAGTCTCTCACTGTTTCCATTGTTTCCCCATCTATTTGCTATGAAGTGATGGGATGGGATGCCATGATCTAGTTTTCTGAATGTTGAGCTTTAAGCCAACTTTTTCACTCTCCTCTTTCACTTTCATCAAGAGGCTCTTTAGTTCTTTGCTTTCTGCCATAAGGGTGGTGTCATCCGCAATATCTGATGTTACTGATATCTCTCCCAGCAATCTTGATTCCAGCTTGTGCTTCATCCAGCCCAGCATTTCACATGATGCACTCTGCACAGAAGTTAAATAAGCAGGGTGACAACATACAGCCTTGACGTACTCCTTTCCCGATTTGAACCCAATGAACACTATGAAAAGGCACAAGTAATAGGATCTGCCTTAAAAGAAGCATAGCCAGGGCACTGGGAGTCTCTTCCTGATGCTCAGTCAATATTTTACACAGTACAAATTCTTTATGGGAATTATACCTTTAACAAACCCCTTAGGTAGATCCCATTATTCACATTATTTGGCTAGGGCCACACAGTTTTTGCCTGGAGAATCCCAGTGATGGGGGAGCCTGGTGGGCTGCCATCTATGGGGTCGCACAAAGTCGGACACAACTGAAGCGACTTAGCAGCCACAGCAGCAGCAACACAGTCATTAAATAAAAAGACCAAGATTCAAACCCAAGTCTTTAGACATCACAACACCATGCTCTTCTCAACCACTCCATTAAGTTAAAATGCTTAACTTATGTACAGTGACTAAATCCCTGGAATGATACCCACAGAAACGTTCAGTAAGGTTATCTATGGATGTGCTTAGTCTCAGTCGTGTCCGACTCTGCGACCCCATGGACTGCAGCCTGCCAGGCTGCTCTATCCATGGGGATTCTCCAGGCAAGAATACTGGATTGGATGCCATGCCCTCCTCCAGGGCATCTTCCCAAACCCAGGGATTGAACCATCTCCTGCATTGCAGGTGGATTCTTTACCATCTGAGCTACCAGGGAAGTCCTATCTCTGGATAGTAGACTATTAAGTCGTCTTTATTCTTTGTATTGAATACTTTTAGCTCAGTAAAGAAAGAATCTTTGAAGAGATAAAACTCAGTGGACTTGAATGGGTTTGCTGTGGATGTTCAGTCGCTAAGTCATGTCTGACCCTTTGTGACCCCATGGACTATAGCCCGGCAGGCTCCCCTGTCCTTCACTATCTCCTGAAGTCTGAACAAATTCATGTCCATTGAATCAGTGATGCTATCTAATCTTATCCTCTGCCGCTCCTTCTCATTTTGCCATCAATCTTTTCCAGCATCAAGGCCTTTTCCAGTGAGTCAACTCTTCACATCAGGTAGCCAAAGTATTGGAGCTTCAGCATCAGTCCTTCCAATGAATATTCAGGGCTGACGTCCTGTAGGATTGACTGGTTTGATCCTGCAGCCCAAGGGACTCTCAAGAGTCTTCTCTGGCACCACAATTGGAAAGCATCAATTCTTCAGTTCTCAGCCTTTTATATGGCCCAGCCCTCACATCCACACATGACTACTGGAAAAACCATAGCTTTGACAATATGGACCTTTGTCTGCAAAGTGATGTCTCTGTTTTTTAATACACTGATTCTATTTAGATACAGACTTAAAAAAAGACTTCTCCGTCAAGCCCCATCTAGGTGGCTGCCTACAACTTTGAAATTATAGCCCTGCTGTTGCATTCAAAAATAAAATAAATACATAACACTTCTGCTCTTCATAGCACTGGTTGCATTGTTATTGTCATTAGTTTGCATGCACTGAACACTTAACTATATGATGAAGACATACACACTACATGCATTTCCTCATTTCATTCTCACCACAAACTTGTGAGATAAATATTATTATTGTCCTCATTCTGCTGCTGAGGAGAAGTGCTTGAATAGGGCAATAATGATTACCAGGTCACACAGAGGTAAATGGCAGAGTCCAGGTCTTGTGGTTCCAGAATCCCAAAAGCAACACAAGCCAAAGAATAATTATCTGCATTCTGGCCCAGTCCCCAAAGGATCTGTATCAGAATGGACTCTTTCACAATACCATCACCAGTCCATAAAAGCAATGTTCAAATATTCAAGGCTGTTAGGAAAACGAGTGAACCCACATTGTGTTGCCTCAGCAGGCAAAACTAAGTCTAATGGTGGAAGGCCTAAGGACAGTTACCAACGCTTATGTAACTAATGAACAGTTAGAACATGTTCATTCACTGACCAGGTCCTGTTAGAAGTACCTGATCACCAAGTATTAAAATAGAGGCTTGAATACTATTCATAATGTGATTCTTAAACTATTTTTAAAAAATATGCTTTCCTCTACTGAAATCTTATAGAATTCATAAAACAAAATTATTCTGGTTCAAGAGGAGCAGAGAAGTCAAGAGTCCCCGTCTCAGGGCCCCTTAGTGGCAGTGATAATATCAAGAATTTCCTCTTGATATTATCAAGAGGGACTCTGACAAGTACAGTTTACACAATCTCAACATGAATGAATCTTGAAGACGTTATGTTAAGTGAAGCAAACTAGTCACAAAAAGACAAAGACTGTCTGATTCCACTTACATGTGATATAGTCAGAGGCAGAGACAGAAGTCAGAATCCTGGTCACCAGGGGCTGAAGGGAAGGGGGAATTGGGAGTCTGTCGGATAGAGTTTCAGTTTGGGAAAATGAAAAAGTTCTGGAGATGGAGGGTTGTGATGGTTGCAAACAAAGTAATTACACTGATGTGATACAGTTAGTGCCACTGAACTGCACACTTAAAAATGGTTAAAATGGTAAGTCATAATATATATATATTTTGCAATAAAAACAAGCCATTAAATCAGTCAATGTGAATGTGCAAAATAATAATACTAAATAAAATAAAATAAAAATACTAAAGAGAGAAACTAGCTGTATAAGAAATTAACATAATTATACTGAAAAGGGTGGGAAAGAAATAAACTAACAACTAATTGGGAAATAGTATTTTGATTGGATACAAATAGAAAGAACTGTATGTAAATGTTATGATATAGTTATCAAAAGTGTTTCCTACAGAGGTATGGGTTAGCAATTATGAAAGTACCTTGTATGTATACCAGAACTGATCAAATAAGTAAACAAATTGTAGATAATGAAATTCAGTATACTTAATGTCAGAAGAAGAAATTCTAAATAAGGAAAAAGAAAAGACTAAAATAAGCTTTGTAATACTAAATCAGAATCAAAGATATCAACACAAACTCATGACTTGGGATACTAACAGATTTAGAAATATAAATACGTGTATGTATGGGGGTAGCTAGACTATCCACTAAAAGCAGTAACACCTCAGTGACTGTAACTACATCTAATGCCCAGATTGTGATCCTTAAACATCATTTTCAAACAAAAGGAAACAAGAGGTTGACCTCAGGGCTAGGGCAAAGAAAATACAAGATGAGCCTGAAACATCTTGTGGAGCCAGAAGTAAAGAAGTTCTCAAAAAAGATGGCAGCTTATTGAAAGTACACAGTAACCAACCCAAAGATGCTCCTAATGGCCAAAGCTAGAACAATTTGTGTAACAAATAATGGGAGCAGTGAATGTTAACCAATAGAACAAATATCTGAATCCATACTGATAAAAATGAATAAATAAGTGAACGAAGGAGGGAGAAAGTTATTTCTCACACAATTTTAATTAATAAATAAAGAGGGAAATAATTACCATTAACTACAGTAATACGTGTTGCAAAGATCCACTGGTGGATGCTAAAAGTGGCTACACCAATTTAATTTCCACCAACGGTGTATGAGGGGTCTTTTCTCCACATCCTAACATTTTTTATTGCCTTTTTGATGACAGTCATCTTGACAGATCTGAGGTGATACCTCATTGTGGTTCTGATTTGCATTCCTGATGATTAGTGACAATGAGCATCTTTTCATGTGCCTGTTGGCCATCTTTGTGTCTTCTTTGGAAAAGTATCTATTAGATTCTCTGCCCATTTTTTGATCAGGTTGTATATTTTGATGTTGAGTTGTATGAGTTCTTTCTACATTTTGGATAGTAATCCCTTATTGAATGTATCATTTCATTATAAAACAATTTACAATAGCCAAGTTATGAAGTAATCTAAGTACACATCAATAGATGAATAAAGAAGATATGAGAAATAAATGTATATGTGTGTGTATATCCCACACAATGGAATATCACTCAACTATATAAAAAAGAATAAAATCTTGTCATTTGCAACAACATGGGTGGACCTAGACAGTATTACATTAAGCAAAATAAGTCAGAGAGAAAGACAAATACTATATGATCTCATTTGGATGTGGAATCTTAAAAACAAAACAAATGAACAATCAGAAACAGAATCACAGATATAGAGAACAAACAGGTCGGTGGGGAAAAGAGAGATAAGTGAGGGAGATTTAAGAGGCACAAATTCCCAGTTGTAAAATAAATGAGTCATGGGTATGTAATGTACAGTGTGGGGAATATACTCAATAATTATGTACTATCTTTGTATAATGAGAGATGGTAACTACACTTACTGTGATGATCATTTAAAATGTATAGAAATATCAATTTATAATGTTGAGAAACAGCAACTAACAGCGTTTGAGATCAATTACATTTCAAAAACAAACAAACTTATAGATAAGGAGATCAGATTTGTGGTAACTAGAGGCAGAGGGATGGGGGAAGGAGGAATTGTATGAAGATAGTCAAAAGGTACACATTCCAGTTATGAGATAAATGGGTACTAGGAGTATAATTTACAGCATGATAAATATAATTAACACTGTTCTATGCTACACATGAACATCACCAGATGGTCAACACTGAAATCAGACTGATTATATCCTTTGCAGCCAAAGATGGAGAAGCTCTACACAGTCAGCAAAAATAAGACCGGGAGCAAACTGTGGCTCAGAGCATAAACTCCTTATTGCCAAATTCAGACTTAAATTTAAGAAACTGGGGAAAACCACTAGACCATTCAGGTAGGACCTAAATCAAATCCCTTATGACTATACAGTGGAAGTGAGAAATAGATTTAAGGGACTAGATCTGGTAGACAGAGTGCCTGATGAACTATGGATGGAGGTTTATGACATTGTACAGGAGACAGGGAGCAAGACCATCCCCAAGAAAAAGAAACAAAAAAGCAAAATGGCTGTCTGAGGAGGCCCTACAAACAGCTGTGAAAAGAAGAGAAGTGAAAAGCAAAGGAGAAAAGGAAAGATATACCCATTTGAATGCAGAGTTCCAAAGAATAGCAAGGAGAAATAAGAAAGCCTTCCTCAGCTATCAATGCAAAGAAATAGAGGAAAACAATAGAATGGGAAAGACTAGAGATCTCTTCAAGAAAATTAGAGATACCAAAGGAACATTTCATGCAAACATGGGCTCAATAAAGGACAGAAATGGTATGGACCTAACAGAAGCAGAAGATATTAAGAAGAGGTGGCAAGAATACACAGAAAAACTTTACAAAAAAGATCTTCACGACCCAGATAAGCACGATGGTGTGATCACTCACACTCACCTAGAGCCGGACATCCTGGAATGTAAAGTCGGGTGGGCCTTAGGAAGCATATCACTGCAAACAAAGCTAGTGGAGGTGATGGAATTCCAGTTCAGCTATTTCAAATCCTGAAAGATGATGCTGTGAAAGTGCTGCACTCAATATGCCAGCAAATTTGGAAAACTCAGCAGTGGCCACAGGACTGCAAAAGGTCAGTTTTCATTCCAATCCCAAAGAAAGGCAATGCCAAAGAATCCTCAAACTACCGCACAATTGCACTCATCTCACATGCTAGTAAGGTAATGCTCAAAATTCTCCAAGCCAGGCTTCAGCAATATGTGAACCGTGAACTTCCAGATGTTCAAGCTGGTTTTAGAAACGGCAGAGGAACCAGAGATCAAATTGCCAACATCTGCTGGATCATCGAAAAAGCGAGAGAGTTCCAGAAAACATCTATTTCTGCTTTATTGACTATGCCAAAGCCTTTCCACAATAAAAGGTGGAAAATTCTGAAAGAGATGGGCATACCAGACCACCTGACCTGCCTCTTGAGAAACCTGTATGCAGGTCAGGAAGCAACAGTTAGAACTGGACATGGAACAACAGACTGGTTCCAAATAGGAAAAGGAGTATGTTAAGGCTATATATTGTCATCCTGCTTATTTAACGTATATGCAGAGTACATCAGGAGGAACACTGGGCTGGAGGAAGCACAAGCTGGAATCAAGACTGCTGGGAGAAATATCAGTAACAACTGATACGCAGATGACACCACCCTTATGGCAGAAAGTGAAGAGGAACTAAAGAGCCTCTTGATGAAAGTGAAAGAGGAGAGTGAAAAAGCTGGCTTAAAGCTCAACATTCAGAAAACTAAGATCATGGTATCCAATCCCATCACTTTATGGCAAATAGATGGGAAAACAGTGGAAACAGTGGCTGATTTTATTTTTCTGGGCTCCAAAATCACTGAGGATGGTGATTGCAGCCATGAAATTAAAAGACGCTTGCTCCTTGGAAGGAAAGTTATGACCAACCTAGACAGCATATTAAAAGGCAGAGACATTACTTTGCCAACAAAGGTCCATCTAGTCAAGACTATGGTTTTTCCAGTAGTCATGTATGGATGTGAGAGTTGGACTATAAAGAAAGCTGAGCACCAAAGAATTGATGCTTTTGAACTGTGGTGTTGGAGAAGACTTTTGAGAGTTCCTTGGACTGCAAGGAGATCCAACCAGTCCATCCTTAAGGAGTTCAGTCCTGGGTGTTCATTGGAGGGACTGATGTTGAAGCTGAAACTCCAATACTTTGGCCACCTGATGTGGAGAGCTGACTCATTGGAAAAGACCCTGATGCTGGGAAAGATTGAAGGCAGGAGGAGAAGGGGACAAGAGAGGATGAGATGGGTTGGATGGCATCACCAACACAATGGACATGGGTTTCGGTGGACTCCGGGAATTGGTGATGGACAGGGAGGCCTGGCAAGCTGCGGTTCATGGGGTCGCAAAGAGTCAGACACGACTGAGCGACTGAATTGAAGTGATTGCTATATGTGAAAGTTTTAAGAGTAAACCCTAAGCATTCACATCACAGGAAAAATATTCTTTCCTATTTCTTTAATTCTGGATTTATATGAAATGATGGATGTTCAGTACACTTACTGTAGTAATCATTTAAAGATATATGTAAGTCAAATCATTATGCTGTATACCTAAGACTTACACCATTCTGTATGTTAATTATATCTCATAAAGCTAAAAATAAATAAATATAGTGGAAGTCTGCAAAGAACAATTGAAAGAAAGGAGAAAAAAAGTTTTACGTCTTTTCTTGTCAAAGTTCCACAAAGGGTCTCTTCAAAAATTTGTTGCTTTAATCATTTGCTAAATAATCTGTAAAATCATTTAATTCTCAAGTATTCAGAATTCTACAACTCTAGAGCCAGATGGAAGAGTGAAAGCCATTCAGATCCTCTCTCATCTCTGTAGATGTATTCTACAGATATGTAGATTCATACTAAAACTCAGATCTATGCTTTTCAGTTTAGGAAATCATTAGATCTTTTAAAAAGTTATCTTGTACATGCTCTCTTTCTCAAGTAGTTACTAGAATACATGTTTCAAATACTCCAGGTATCTTTTGAATGAAGAAGCAAACCAAGATAGAACAAATTATGAGATTCAGGAAATAGATACCGTACAGGAGAGAAACAAAGGGAAATTCCAGGCAACCACTTTGCTAAAGGCCTGGAGCAAAACTAGTCCAGACTGCTGCTGAAGGGACAGTGTCCAGAAGGAAAGCCTCCAAAGGAAAAACATGGAATCAATAGATCATTTAATAAGTTTGGTCATGTAGGAAATTGTACTAAGTGGCTGTGGGAGCAACTGAGAAGCAGGAATATTATAGGTAAACAAAAACTGACAAAAGGTAACGACAAAGAATATGAACAAGAAAAAGAATTTAACACTATTTAGCCTGGTAGTGAATAATATTTGCAAAGTCATAATAATGTAAATACAGAAGGCTACTATATCCAAAATTTGTGATATAACTTGTGAGAAGGATGGATAAGGGAAGAGAGTTAAATCTTGATCTAGGGAATTCCCTGGCCGTCCAGTGGTTAGGACTCTGCGCTTTCACTGACAAGGGCCCAAGTTCAATCTCTGGTTGGGGAACTAAGATCCTACAAGCTTCAGGGTGAGGCCAAAAAAAAAATTAAATCTCCATCTATTGTAAAACAAATCAACAGATAATTTCTAAAATTAAGAAATCAAAGAATAACAGTATTAGCATATTCTTTGAAAATATTAAAATAAAATTCAAAATAAAAAGCTTAAAGAGTTGAATGTGGTTGCCTATGGGGAACAGAAATTAAGGGACGGGGTAAGAGAAGGGAACTGCTAATTTTTGCTGTAAACCTTTTAGTACTATCAAACTCTTAAAAACTGCCTGTATTACTTCGATAAATATAAAATTTTTTAAACGAGCTATTAAATAGATTCATTATATTTTTCCTTAAAAGCCAGGATGTTTGATGTTTAACATGCATGTAGTATGTCATGTGCTCTTCAAAAAGAAAAAGAAATCAACAGTTCAAGTACTGAATCTAGAAGCTCATTCCTTAAGAAAGTCAGTTATATGCTAGGCTTGCCCCACAAGCCATTTTCTTTTGTAGACAGAAAAAAAAAAAAAAAAAATGAGTTGCAGGGCCCATTATGCTGGCCACTGAATTGCTGGACATTTTTTATCCAGTTACTGTTGCAAGTGAACTTGGATTTCTGTGACAGAAATCTCCAAAATAAGAAGTATTATCTGTAAAGCAACTACACTTCAATAAAAATTTTAAAAATAAAATAAATTACATACAAAAAAAGGCATTATTACCTTCCTCATAAACTGATCTTGAGACTTTACTGTTATACTACAAAGGAAACTAGAGATACTTTTAAAACAATTAAGAGCACCAATTGATTACAAATGCTGATACATATGAGTTGTCAAAGGAATATTATTTATTATACATCACTTCATAAAACAATACAATCTCTACTGCCAGCAATTCAATTATACCAGCATGATGATTTCAAATGATTATGAGAACCTGCTTATTCTCAGATCCAAGGCACAGCTAGCTGCTGCTGCTGCTAAGTCCCTTCAGTCGTGTCCGACTCTGTGCGACCCCATAGACGGCAGCCCACCAGGCTCCTCCGTCCCTAGGATTCTCCAGGCAAGAACACTGGAGTGGGTTGCCATTGCCTTCTCCAAGGCACGGCTAGAGAGCAAGGCAAAATTCCTTCTGAGGTTCTAACAGAGATTAGAGCTTTATCAACATGAGGTCTCAGATTCATGTAGTTAGCAGGAACTTTAAAGATGATCAGGTCCAACCCACAATCACACAGCCAAGCTCATGGCAAACCAAGACTAGAATCCAGTTGAATTAAGCCTTTGTAAGTAGAGCTCTTTTCCACCACACTGTGCTGTCTCATGGAGAAGGCAATGGCACCCCACTCCAGTACTCTTGCCTGGAAAATCCCTTGGACGGAGGAGCCTGGTGGGCTTGCGGTCCATGGGGTCTCTAGGAGTCGGACATGACTGAGCGACTTCACTTTCACTTTTCACTTTCATGCATTGGAAAAGGAAATGGCAACCCGCTCCAGTGTTCTTGCCTGGAGAATCCCAGGGACGGGGGAGCCTGGTGGGCTGCCGTCTATGGGGTCGCACAGAGTCGGACACGACTGAAGCCACTTAGCAGCAGCAGCAGCAGTGCTGTCTCATGTCCTATTTCTTTTGAAGCCAACTTTGTCCCTTTGAATAACTCAGACCAGGAAGAAATCTTGGAAATACACTACAGCCTCTAATTTCTTTATAATAAGAAACACACACACACACAAATACTAGTTACCGGCTACACTGACATTTAGAGTACAGAAATGGCGAATTGTAAGCAAAAGCTGAATTACATTTATCACTGCTGCTGCTGCTGCTAAGTCTCTTCAGTCGTGTCTGACTCTGTGCGACCCCATAGACGGCAGCCCTCCAGGCTCCCCCGTCCCTGGGGTTCTCCAGGCAAGAACACTGGAGTGGGTTGCCATTTCCTTCTCTAATGCATGAAAGTGAAAAGTGAAAGTGATGTTGCTCAGTCGTGTCTGACTCTTTGCGACCCCATGGACTGCAGCCTACCAGGCTCCTCTGCCCATGGGATTTTCCAGGCAAGAGTACTGGAGTAGGGTGCCATTGCCTTCTCCAACATTTATCACTAGGGCTTCCTATTTCCAGAAGCCCAGGTCCCTGTCAAATTCATCCAACAAATAAATGGTTGTTTAGTTGCTAAGTCATGTCCGACTCTTTGGGACCCCATGGACTGTAGCCCACCAGGTTCCCCTGTCCATGGGATTCTCTAGGCAAGAATACTGGAGTGGGTTGCCATTTCCTTTTCCAGGGGATCTTCCTGACACAACGATCGAACCTGCATCTTCTAGTTGGCAGGCAGATTCTTTACCGCTGAGCCACCTGGGAAGCCCCACTCAGGTGGTGCTAGTGGTAAAGAACCTGCTGCCAGTGCAGGAGACATAACAGACACGGGTTCGATCCCTGGGACAGGAAGATCCCTTGGAGGAGGGTGTAGCAATCCACTCCAGTATTCTTGCCTGGAGAATTCCATGGACAGAGGAGCCTGGCGGGCTACAGTTGGAGTCGCAAAGAGCTGGACACAACTGAAGTGACTTAGCATGTATGGTGCTCCCTCCTAGCTAATTTCAAAGTTACTCAGGCCCAAGTTCTTAGGCCTCTTTGACTCCTCCATCTCCTCCCATACCCAATCAAAGTTGCTGCATCTTCTTTCACACGTATCTTCTGCAGACACTCTCCTTTCCTTGTTATTTGCACTACTTCTTTATCCTTTGTCGATCTCTGCCTGCATTTCAACTGTGCTTCCCAAAACAGCCAGATTAATCATCCAAAAACACAGCTTACATATGTCACTCTACTATTCAAAAGGATCTGAAGCTCTCTATTTCCTTTAGGATAAAATCTCATCATCCCTTGATTATACCGTGAACTGGACAATATACTTCTGAGCCTCTGCTAATACCATTCCTTCTATCTAAAATATTCTCTCTCTTTCCCTTCTGTGTTCATCCAAATTTTATATTTCCTTCAAAGACATTTGCTCAAATACCTTTTTCTCTGTGAAGCCCACTGTCATCTCACTGGTACACGAGCATTCTGGGCAGGACAACAGTGCAAATAATCTGAGAAAGATGGAGTGAAGCAAGGAGGCTGGTGTGACTGGATGAGGTGAGAGCATTTTGGGAAAAAGATCAGCGAGGTATCGAAAGACCAGACCCCACAGGACTTTCTTGACCATTAAAAGGACTTTAAATCTGAACAAAATGGGGATCAACTACACACTTTCCTATATTCCCTAGCAAAGATATATGACTTGGCAGAAAGATCATGCTGCCAGTGGTGACAAGAGCAGGCTACATGGAGAATGGCAAGTGCAGAAGCAAGGAAACTAGTTAAGAGGCTATTATAGTAATTCGGGTAAAAGGGTGCAGGCAGTGAGAAGAGTCTAAATATGGATATACAGGCTGACTGGATAAGGGACATGGGAACAAAGAAGTAGTTTAGGATGATTCCAAGTTGCTGGTCCTAAACAAGTGGAAGAGCAGAGATGTCTTTAACTGAGATAAGGGAGAGAACAGTGGCAGGAGCAGGTTTTGAGGTAGAAGATTTGGAGACAGGTTTGGGGTATGATCAGTTTAGGATGTATATCAGACATCCAAAGGAAAATGTCAAGTGGGAAATTTATTACCTCAATCTGAAATTCAGGGGAGAGGTTCTGGCTAGAGATATATATTTGACAATTGTCCAAATACACATCAGGCCAGTTTCATGAAACTTCTGTGATGATGGGTATGTTCCGTATCTGCACTGCTCCATATGGCAGCCACAAGACATTTATGACTTGAAATGTGGACAGGGTGATCAAGGAACAGAATCGTTCATTTTAGTTAATTTACATTTAAATAAGCACATGCGGTTAGCGGCCACAAATGGGATAAAGCATGCACGTGTGACTGGATGAGCGTCCTAGTGAATGTGGGCAGAGAGGACTGGGCACTGGGTTAAGCCTACCGCATACTGTGATAGGAAATTTAAAAAAAGAAACCCAAACCTCCATCAACAACAGAATAGAAAAATAATTAGTGACATATTCACGTAAGATTGTCTTTCAACACTGAACACATAAATCTCAGAAACAAAGTTAAACGAAAAGAAGTAACTCAGAGAAGAAACTTTTCCATAAAGGTCAAAAGCAGACAAAACAAAACAATGCACTGTTAAGGGATATATTAAAATTACTAAAACAATAAAGAAAAATCAAGGAATGATTATCCAAATATAGGATAACATCATCTCTTCATGGGAGGTGAGCACAGAGGGCTTCAAAGTTACTGAAATCTCCTTAACTGGATGGTGAGTACACAAGTATTCATTTTGTTGTTCTTTTTCATCCTATATACTCTGACATGTATAATATTAAACAATTAAAAGAGTATATAAATGAGGCAGTATATGGTTAAATGTCAAATGAATATTTCAAAACATCTTAAAATCATTAAGTTCAGAAAAAGGAAAGATAACTATGTGACCTCTATAGTGTCTAAAAAGGAGGAGAGATTTAGTCATATAAAGAAAAGAGGGAAGGGCATTCTAGAATAGTTATGAACATGTCACGTCCAAGAATCAGTGAATTAGTGAGTCTGACTGGAGACGAGTGAAGTTAGGTGGAAAAGTTGGGCTAAAGCCAGCTATGAGATGCTTAAATGCTGGGTCAGGAAGTTTGGATTTAAAGCAAAAAAAAGAAGTTTGGACTTCATCTTGAAATAGGGCAGAACCACTGGTGGTGTCTAAACAAGTCAATAGCATGGGAAAAGTGGTATATTAGTAGGACTAATATGACGATAAGGATCAACTAATAGACAGGAGGCTGGGAAAAAAATCAGTTATAAAACCCGTAGCTGTGAGACGTCACAGAAGATTTAGTATGGCCTGAACTACGATTCTGATGAATAATAAAGTTTACTCCAAGATACTTTAGGATGAAAGATTCGAGAGTCTGATCTTGGGAATAGGCAGTGAAGGGGAAAGAGATTCAAAGATTACTCCAATTTTCAAGCTAAACTAGGGAAATGATGACACCAACATATGCAAAACTAGGAAAATCAACAGAGAAAACCAGTTTTGAAGGAAGACCACTGATTCATTCATGGGATAAAAGTCAGGCAGTGTGATAGCTTCCCTCAGGGAACAGCTTGTTGAGTCACACTTCTTTTTAAGCAACATATTCTTAATAGGCAAAGAGAAAATACTTAATACATAGTTCTTTGGGAGGAATAAAAGCTGTTATGGCTTTTAACTCTACAAGAATTTTACAAGTACCATTTTAAAAGAATACTGTTATAATTACTGAGTTGCTTTTCAAAATAAACTGAAAGAAGGAACAGAATACAAAAGTAGAGATGTTCTGTAAAATGTCAGAGGTGAAGGAGTGAAACTACTCAATCCAATTTGACCGAACGCTCCTTGAGGACAGAATTTATCAGCTGTCCCTGGATCCCCACAGCACTGAGCACAATGAATGATCACTACAGAATACTGATACTTCAGTAAGGCTGAATGAACAGACAGAAAAGAGTGAGGGCAAAAACAAGCTAATTAGGAATACCCTACCCAAGCCTCCAGAACCCAGCATACCTTAAAGGAGCTAACGCTATGGAAGGAGAGTGCTTTAGCCTTATCATCCTGGCTGAAAGGTAGGCTGAGCCTGTGGTACCTGGTTTAGGAGACTAAAATACCAAACAAAAAATGGAAAGGATGCCAATTCTCAAGGAAACATATACTGCGTTTCTGCTCCCCACATTACTACCTAATGAGACCATCCCCAACTCTAACCTTGAAGGCAGGCAGTAGAATGTAACTTTTTAAGTGTGTGGCTAAAGATATTCAAGGGCATCCTGTCCTTTTAAACTGTTAAAAAGCCACTGTTTTGGTTGAAAGTGGTTTAAAAGTCTGAATCTCAATAGGTAGTCCCACCTGGCATACCACCGTTTCTTAAACCTGTAGAACAAAGAAATGCAAATAGAGCTACTGGTAAAGTGAGATGATTGATGCTCAGGTGTTTCAAGTGGTTGCCAGTGACCGGGCTAAGACCTGCAGGTTCCCCCAGGTTAAGATGATTTGGCAGAGTCCCAACTTACCCAATACGGCTACAAAAGGAACAATGAGGCTGCTTTCTAAATGAATTGATCTTATACAAATGCCTTAAGACGACCTCTTTCTAAAGAGGTTAGAACAGAAAAGAAATGGCCAAACGTTGGCAATTGTTGTTCAGTCGCTAAGTAGTGTCCGACTCTTTGAGACCCCAAGGACTGCAGCACACCAGGCTTCCCTGTCCTTCACCATCTCCTGGAGTTTGGTCAAACTCATGTCCATTGAGTCAGTGCTGCCATCCAACCATCTCCTCCTCTGTCGCCCCCTTCTCCACCTGCCTTCAATCCTTCCCAGCATCAGGGTCTTTTCCAATGAGTCAGGTCTTCGCATCAGGTGGCCAAAGTATTGGAGCTTCAGCATCAATCCTTCCAAGGAATATTCAGGGTTGATTTCCTTTAGGACTGACTGGTTTGATCTGCCTGCTGTCCAAAGGACTCTCAAGAGTCTTCTCGAATACTACAACAGTTCAGAGGCAGAATAAAATAACAGTTCAGAGCTCATGCTCTGGCACCATACAGACATGGGTTAAATCCCAGTTCTTCCAGGAAACAGCTATATAACCATATTTTTTAACACATTCCTATTATGCAAAGTAGGATTGATTACCTTTCTTAAGATTTAAATATATGATAACTTCAGATGTTAGTATGTTCCTTCCTAGAACTACACCATGACCCCTTTGATTGGACCTGCATTTTCCTTACTAGCCTCAGCCAGTAATTTTTAGTGAAAAGCTTTCTAGATGGATAATCTCAATGATTGTGCTTTGAATCTCCAATTTCCCTCTCTGAAAACCACTTTATTTTGAAGTTCTGGTTCTTCAACCCATGCCCTGGGCTTCATCAGTGAAAGTGAAGAACACGAGGAGAAAAAACAAAGAAAATCGAATTATAAGTAGAACTTGCAAACTTTGTAGTTGTGTAAACTTAAAATTGATGCTTTCTTTAAAAATCACAAATTCTGTAGAACCTATTAGCAATAATTTTAAGAAGTGTTCTTACACGTAGGAGGCCCAGGGAGGTACCCTGCCTATGTTCAGCATCCCCACTTCCCTCTCTCAACTCAGGGATCTTTCTGCATGTTGTAGTGGAATCTGTGGTGTAGTGGGAAACAGAAGAGGGAAAAGTTCCACAGATTCTTCATTTGCATTTGGCCTCCTTTAGAACCATTATTGCTCTCCTAGTTCAGGCAGTAAAGACTAAGTCCCAACCAGTTTCAACTCCCTTACAATCCTGCACACAGCCACCAAATTAAATCCTAAACTAGCAGTCTTCATGAAGATCCCTTCCCACCTCAAAAACTCTTAAGGGCTCCCTACCTTTTATTCGCTAGAAAGAGCCCAACTCAAATCCAAAGGCCAGGCTAACATCATTCTACTTTTATAGCACAGTACTTGTTTCCTCCTAATTCCCCGAAGGAAATTCTTTAAGGCTCTGACTAATCTGCTCATTGTGCTCCCAACACAGACAAACCTGCACGCCCAGGAAAGATTACACTCATCCCCACGCACCGTTCCTTCAAAGGCCAGCCCAGACCGCCCCATCTTTGCCCCGCAATCGTGCTCCTCAAACACACTGCCCAGTCTTCTGACCCTCTCAAGTACACCCCTTTTTACTGGCTATACTCTCGTGGCATCTCAATCCTTTCCAATCACTTTGAAGGCAGGCCACGTTCATTACACAGAGGATCATCAATGTGCCCTGCATTTAGTAGATTCAGGGTATTTTTTAAACCAGAGGAGGAGTTCAAATAGTGTATCTAAGTAGGGCAAGACAATACTGCCCATCTTTGGCAATTCCCCTTTATTCACAGTAAAGGGTATTATTCAGCGTTCGCTACAACGCTGAAAATTTCTAGTATACACAGAACAGTCATGTGGAGACAGCACGCCACCGGATGGCAGAAACCTGCGTCCCAGTCCTGGTTTTTGCCACATGCTCTGCATCTGTGGGGAAATCACACAATCTCTCTGGGCCTCGGTGGTCTCAGGTGTAAAGCGGGGGAGCCACTGTAAAGGCTTCCAGGGTGTCTCTCGGCTCCCGCAGTACCCCCACAGGAAAGCCAACACTCGGCTGCTCGCTAAGGCGGAGGCAAGCAAACTTTTACACTTCCCAGGGCTGGCATTTCCAAACGGGAGTGGAAACTCAGTCCGCACAGGAAAAAGCGGAGCTTAGAGGAAGGTGAGAAGCGGGGTCTCCAGACTCGTATCCTTTACCCCAGGGCCAGGAACAGTCCGCCTCGGGTTCCTGGCCCCTTACAGGCAGACTTCCCCCGAGAGTGGCCCGGCCCGGTGCGGCTCCCGGGAGCGGGCCGAGGTGACTGTCCGCGCCCGTGCCCCGCTCACCCCGCACTTGTGACACACGCCGGGTGACCCGGGTCACAGCCTCCGTCCGTCCTCACCGCCTGAGGGACGCCCTTCTCTCCCGGGCAAGGCTCCTCGCTGCCGCCCCGCGAGCCGCCCTTCCGGGTCCCGGGCGGCCTTGGCGCGGCCGCCCGGGCCCCAGGCCGCCGGGATCCGCGGCGTGAAGGGAGGCGGCAGCGGCGGCTTTAAGTGCTGAATCACCACTTTGCAACCCGAGCTCCAAACCACCGTGACCTGAGGGCCCCAAGGGCCCGGGCGCTCCGCTCGGCTTACCCACAGAGGCGCTCCGAGGGCGGCAGGCGGGCGCCGAGGACCGAGCGGAAGGTGCTGGGCAGCGCGGGGTGCAGCAGCCACGCTAGCCGGTACCGCATACCCCAGCGAAGCCGCCGGGATCACAGCGAACGCTTCCTTCTTGCGCCGAGCCGGCCTCACTCACTGCGCATGCTCAGCCTGCCGCGCCGCGCCGCCTCCCGGGAGCCTCCGAGCGGCCGCCTCTCCGGGTTTTCTCTGGAGCCCGACAAGGCGTGGAACCGCGGGCGGCCAAGACACCGGCTGACTGGAGGGACGGAATGTAGCCGGGGAGCTGCGGGAGCCGGGCCACCAGGCCTCCCCGAGCGAGGAGGGACCCTCCTGGGTCACGCCGGTTTCACGCGTGAGAGCGGCTATGTGTATCTGGTCTGTGTTAGCCGGGGGCAGGGGACTCACGAATACTGTGAGGGCACAAGGGGCCATGTTTGCGAAGGCGCCCCCATTGGCTGTCGGTCCCGGCGGTGCAGGTGTTGGAACAAGGTCCGCCGGCGAGGCGACCTCCAACAAAATGAATCGGCGACTGGCGCGCGGCCCTCGGGCTCCCTCTAGAGCGCGATGGGGACGTGGACGGTGGGGTAGGGGACTGGGGAGAAATTAAACGCGAGAGTCCCCGAGAGAGGCCGGGACCTGGGGGGAGTTTCCACCCTGGGAAACTAGCAACCTTTTCAAGACCTAGGTGGACATGGGACCGGCCACCGCAAAACAAGGCCTTCCTGGATTTACAAATCCAGAATAAAAACTACCACTCTGTACTACTACTACATTAAAAAAAAAAAAAAAGTATGGGTAGTACTACTAGTATTCGGTGTATTTCAGGCACTATTTGTAAGACTTTTTTCTCCATGGCTTTATGATGTTTTGCATCCAAGAACAAGGTAATTGTTGTTATGAATTTAACTTTCCTTTACGTTATTTTACAGGGTTGTGTGTGTGTGTGTGTGTGTGTGTGTGTGTGTGTGTGTGTGTTTTTAAGAAAAGAGCAATTAAGGCTAGCAATTCCCTAATTTGGGGCTTCCCAGGTGACCCAGTGGCAAAGAATCGCCTGCCAATGCAGGAGAAATGGGTTCCATCCCTGATGGGAGAGGATCACGAATATTGGGGCGCAGCTAATCCCTAGTGTCACAACTATTGAGCCTGTGCTCTAGAGCCCGGGAATGGCAACTCCTGAGCCCACGGTGCCCTAGACCCCTTGCTCTGCAACGAGAAGCCACTGCAATAAGACCGCAGACGGCAACTAGAGAGTAGCGCCACCCCCTGCCCCACCCAGAGAAAAGCTGGCTCAGCTGTGAAGACCCAGCACAGAGCACCCCCTGACCCCCGCACCCTCCTTCCCCCAGCAAAAGAAAGAATCCTGACAGTTCAGGAGCTGCAGGAGAGGTGAGGAGGATCTTCCCCTGGGTGGGGAAGATCCCCTGGAGGAGGTAAGGATAGCCTGCTCCAGAATTCTTGCCTGGAAAAATTCCATGGACAGAGGAGCCTAGTGGGGTAGAGTCCTTGGGATCACAAAGAGTTGGAAGCAACTGAGAGACTGAAACACAAACACAGACACTTCCCTAACTTAAGTGCTTTTAGGTTCCTGATGTGGCAGACCCGAGACTGCAGCCAAAAACAGTGTTCTGAATCCTATTATTGCTTCTAAGGGGAATCGGGAGAAGGATCCCTTAAGTGGATAGTTCATCAGTGAGGTTCTTGGGGATCTTTTTTTACCATATAGTTTCAGCTAAAGGTAAACCCGGGAGGGATGAAAACTGAGGTAGCAGAAAGGAGGAAGCCCTCCTAGTGCTGTAAGGTACAATTTCACAATGTTACATTCTCCTTCCAGCCCATCTGTTTTAGTTTCTGGTGGCTGCCATAACAAATTACCACCAGTTTAGTGGCTTAAAACAACAGAAATGTATTCTTTCACAGTCTGGAGGCCAGAAGGCCAAAATTAAGATGTTGGCAGGGTGGCACTCCCTACAGCCTTAGGGGAGAATCTGTTCTTTGCCTCTTTCAACCTCCTTGGCTTCAGGCCCTGTTACTCCAATAAGCATCTTTACATTGTCTTCTCCTCTGTGTGTCTTTTCTTTGGTCTCTTAATAGGACATTTGTCATTGGATTTAGGGCACAGCAAGGTAATCCAGGATGATCCTATCTCATCCTTAACTTAATTACATCTGCAAAGACACTTTTTTCCAAATAATGTTAACATTTACAGGCTACTGGGTTTAGGACACAGCCATGTCTTTTGGCCTCAAAATAAAGAGAGGAAGGAGAACCCCTGCCTGTTCACCAACTCCAAATCACACAACTGTCACAGGTAACTGATGCTTTGTTGTTGTTTAGTTGCTCAGTTGTGTCCGACTGTTTTGCAGCCACATGGACTGCAGCCCAGCAGGCTCCTCTGTCCATGGGATTTCCCAGGCAAGAATGCTGGAGTGGGTTGTTGCCATTTCCTTCTCCAGGAGATCTTCCCAACCCAAGGATCGAACTCCCATCTCCTGCATTGGCAGACAGATTCTTTACCACTGAGTCACCTGGGAAACCTCCAACTGATGCTTACAACAATATGAACTTGTCAGTGCTCTTTCAACCCCTGCTGAAAAGGCAATGCCTTTACAAAACTTTCCTTCAGTTCCATTCTTCACATACCCTACTGGAAATAACTACTCCCTAAGGGCACTTACTTGAATCTTAATCTTCCACATGTGTAAGAAGCAAAAGATTGGGAATGGTTTCTTAGTCATTTTTGTATCTCGCCTGGCAGCAAGCACATCCTTACACAATGTTTGTCAAATGCATGTTTGCTGAATCTTATTAAGCCTCTAGGTGTAACTACAATTTATACGAAATACAGGGGACAAATCTGTTAAATCACACCATAAAGATATAATTGGCAAAGTTTAGAATGTTTGCAACATCACAAAGTGTCAGACTTTATTTTTGGGGGCTCCAAAATCACTGCAGATGGTGATTGCGGCCATGAAAATAAAAGACGCTTACTCCTTGGAAGAAAGGTTATGACCAACCTAGATAGCATATTCAAAAGCAGAGACATTACCTTGCCAACAAAGGTCCGTCTAGTCAAAGCTATGGTTTTTCCTGTGGTCATGTATGGATGTGAGAGTTGGACTGTGAAGAAAGCTGAGCACCAAAGAATTGATGCTTTTGAACTGTGGTGTTGGAGAAGACTCTTGAGAGTCCCTTGGACTGCAAAGAGATCCAACCAGTCCATTCTGAAGGAGATCAGCCCTGGGATTTCTTTGGAAGGAAAGATGCTAAAGCTGACACTCCAGTACTTTGGCCACCTCATGCGAAGAGTTAACTCATTGGAAAAGACTGATGCTGGGAGGGATTGGGGGCAGGAGGAGAAGGGGACGACAGAGGATGAGATGGCTGGATGGCATCACTGACTCGATGGACATGAGTCTGAGTGAACTCTGGGAGTTGGTGATGGACAGGGAGGCCTGGCGTGCTGCGATTCATGGGGTGGCAAAGAGTTGGACACAACTGAGCAACTGAACTGAACGGAACATCATACAACAAATGATTTATTTCTTCTACAAATAAATTGCAAAATAAAGAGAGGAAGGAGAAGCCTGTGAATTAAAAGGGAGTTGGAATTGGTGAGCTATGACAAGCTGTTATAAAATTTAAATGAAAATGCAAAGGGCCAGGAATACCCAAGCCAATCTTGAAACAGAATCTGGAACATTTACACTACCAAATTTTTTCTTTTCTTCTTGTTTTTTTCTTTCCTTTTTTTTTTTTCCTGCTGTACCACAAGGCTTGTGGAATCTTAGTTCTTTGAACAGGGATTGAACCCAGGCCCTCAGCAGTGAGAGTACAGAGTCCTAATGTCTGGACTGTCAGGAAATTCCCACTACCAAATATTAAAAGTTACTATTAAGCTTTAGTAATTGAGATAATATGTTAATGGTATGAGGGCAGACAAATAGGCATGGAAAACCATTTACTAGTATCTACAAAAGCTATACATATGTGTATGTTATGACCCAGCAATTCCAGCTTTAGCTGTATATTCATCAGAAATGTGAAAATATATCCATGAAGATGCATGTACTAGAATATTCATAGTAGCGTTAAGTATTAACAGTCCCCAACTGGGAACAATCCAAGTGCCATCAACAGTAAAATGCATAGTAAAAATAAACTGCAGAATAGTCACACTTTGGAATACTGGATGATATGAATGAATTCAATAAACCTGATGAAAGAAGTCAGACCCAAAAGAGTATAAACTATATGAGTCCATGCTTTTTCAAGCCCTGTTGAAAACCAGACAAAACTAATCTATAATATTAGAAATCAGGTTGTTGGAGAAGGAAATGGCAGCCCACTCCAGTATTCTTGCCTGGAGAATCCCAGGGACAGAGGAGCCTAGTGGGCTGCCGTCTATGGGGTCGCACAGAGTCGGACATGACTGAAGCGACTTAGCAGCAGCAGCAGCAGCTTAATGGTAGATTCCAGTCTTTGAAATGAGGACTTCTGATGTAAATGGACTCTCACTGGACTCTTACACTGGCTGCCTTAATCCAGAAGCCAAGACACAGCCACACGCAGAAAAAATAAGACCAACAGAGCAGGGCTTGGTCCATTCATACGTTAAACGTTCTGTGCTTCAGGGTCACTGAATCCACATCCAGCAGGGTGCACTTCACAGGGTTGCACCTGAGTTTCTTTCTGACTGATAGGACTTTAGAAGCTTGAAAAGTTGACCTTTGAATTGCTCCCTTGAACAATGTCTCCATGCTGCCCATAGTAGATCCACAAATGTTTGCTGAATAAAAATATTCCATAACTCTCAAAAAAAAAAAAAAAAAAAAAGAAAGAAATCAGGTTGGTGGTTGCTCTGGGGTCTGCAGTGACTGAAAGAGAATGCTAGGAACTTGTGGGGTGTGTTTTACATGAGTGTGTTCAGTTTTAAAAAATTAATTTAGCTTATGATTTATATACTTCAATAAAATCTTCAAAAATGAAAAGCAAAAATAAATAAATTTTTTAAAAATGAAAAGCAAGAAGAGGCATATTAACCAAATGAAATACTTGGTTCTTGTTTAAATCCTGATTTGAACAAACCCACTGTGAAAAGTAAGTGTTTATGAGATAATCAGAAAATTAAGAACACTGACTAGATTTTTCATGATATTAAATAATTTACTTTGGGGGCTATGTTAGTGGCTGGTCACAGCAGCTCTTTTTTTTTATAGAGTCCTTTGAGATTCATACTGAAATAATACATGCCTAGGATTTGGTTCAGAATAATTCCATCTTCAGTGAAAGATGAGGGAAGTGGGGAAATATCGGTCAGGAACTGATAATTATTGAAACAAGATAAGAGTGAAAGGTTGTTGCTGAACCATGCAAAAATGCCAGGATTCTTGGCCTCTGGAGGAAAAGAATTCAATCCGGGGCCAGACACGAGGCTTGATTGCTCAGAGCTTTTGTATAATAAAGTTCTATTAAAGTACAAAGGAGATAGAGAAAGCTTCTGACATAGGCATCAGAAGGGGGCAGAAGGAGTACCCCCTTGCTAGTGTTAGCAATGGAGTTATATACTCTCCAGTGAATCCAAAGAATGTCTGGAGGTTGTAAAGACCTCACCAGACCTACTTCCATAATTTACATTTTAAGATAACAGAGTTAACCAGAAGGTTTAATCCAGAGACTGTCGTCAGGCAGGATAAATTCAGTTCAGTTCAGTTCAGAATCTCAGTCGTGTCTGACTCTTTGCGACCCCATGAATTGCAGCACGCCAGGCCTCCCTGTCCATCACAAACTCCCGGAATTCACCCAAACTCACGTCCATCGAGTCCGTGATGCCACCCAGCCATCTCATCTTCTGTCGTCCCCTTCTCCTCCCACCTGCAATCCCTCCCAGCATCAGAGTCTTTTCCAATGAGTCAGCTCTTCGCATGAGGTGGCCAAAGTACTGGAGTTTCAGCTTTAGCATCATTCCTTCCAAAGAACACGCAGGACTGATATCCTTTAGAATGGACTGGTTGGATCTCCTTGCAGTCCAAGGGACTCTCAAGAGTCTTCTCCAACACCACAGTTCAAAAGCATCAATTCTTCAGCGCTCAGCTTTCTTCACAGTCCAACTCTCACATCCATACATGACCACAGGAAAAACCATAGCCTTGACTAGATGGACCTTTGTTGGCAAAGTAATGTCTCTGCTTTTGAATACGCCATCTAGGTTGGTCATAACTTTCCTTCCAAGGAGTAAGCGTCTTTTAATTTCATGGCTGCAGTCACCATGTGCAGTGATTTTGGAGCCCCAAAAAGATAAAGTCTGACACTGTTTCCACTGTTTCCCCATCTATTTCCCATGAAGTGATGGGACCAGATGCCATGAGCTTCGTTTTCTGAATGTTGAGCTTTAAGCCAACTTTTTCACTGTCCTCTTTCACTTTCATCAAGAGGCTTTTTAGTTCTCTTCACTTTCTGCCATAAGGGTGGTGTCATCTGCATATCTGAGGTTATTGATATTTCTCCCGGCAATCTTGATTCCAGCTTGTGCTTCTTCCAGCCCGGCGTTTCTCATGATGTACTCTGCATATAAGTTAAATAAGCAGGGTGACAATATACAGCCTTGATGTACTCCTTTTCCTATTTGGAACCAGTCTGTTGTTCCATGTCCAGTTTTAACTGTTGCTTCCTGACTGCATATAGGTTTCTCAATAGGCAGATCAGGTGGTCTGGTATTCCCATCTCCTTCAGAATTTTCCACAGTTCATTGTGATCCACACAGTCAACGGCTTTGGCATAGTCAATAAAGCAGAAATAGATGTTTTTCTGGAACTCTTCTTGCTTTTTCGATGATTCAGCAGATGTTGGCAATTTGGTCTCTGGTTCCTCTGCCTTTTCTAAAACCAGCTTGAACATCAGAAGTTCACGGTTCACGTATTGCTGAAGCCTGGCTTGGAGAATTTTGAGCATTACTTTACTAGCGTGTGAGATGAGTGCAATTGTGCGGTCGTTTGAGCATTCTTTGGCATTGCCTTTCTTTGGGATTGGAATGAAAACTGATTTTTCCAGTCCTGTGGCCACTGCTTAGTTTTCCAAGTTTACTGGCATATTGAGTGCAGCACTTTCACAGCATCATCTTTCAGGATTTGGAATAGCTCAATTGGAATTCCATCACCTCCACTAGCTTTGATCGTAGTGATGCTTTCTAAGGCCCACTTGACTTCACATTCCAGGATGTCTGGCTTTAGGTGAGTGATCACACCATCCTGGTCATCTGGGTCGTGAAGATCTTTTTTGTAAAGTTCTTCTGTGTATTCTTGCCACCTCTTCTTAATATCTTCTGCTTCTGTTAGGTCCATACCATTTCTGTCCTTTATCGAGCCCATGTTTGCATGAAATGTTCCCTTGGTATCTCTAATTTTCTTGAAGAGATCTCTAGTCTTTCCCATTCTATTGTTTTCCTCTATTTCTTTGCATTGATCGCTGAGGAAGGCTTTCTTATCTCTTCTTGCTATTCTTTGGAACTCTGCATTCAGATAGAAAACCCCATTATACAGTTACAGACATAAGGCAAAATAGTCATTAAACCAAGTTAAAATAAAAATGAAATGTCACATTATGTCCATAGTTACATCAATCCATCTTAAGGTTGTTAGATGTCATCAGTTTAAGAAGAGGCATCACATGATTGCTGTTGAAGGTATTCGCAGACTTGGAGAAAGTCTTTTCCTCAAAGTGGAGATGTCCAGCATGGGAAGCCTTCCACTGATGAAGAGGGGAGCGCTCCGCAGACTCAGCAGTTAGACTGATTGTGGAATTCAGTGTAGGAGTGAGCCCAAGACAGGAGGACATTGTCTTGAGGATCAAAGGGCAGGCTCAGGACTTTTGGAACCAGCAGAAGTAGGCTCACAAAGATTATCAGGCCCATTTTTTGGCTCATCCAGACAGTGCCATTTGGAAGCAGATCGGGAAGAAAGTGGGCCAGGGGCTTCAGTAAGCACGGCATAAGTTGCCCCAGTATCTAAAAGGAAATCGACAGATTGACCCCTCACAGTTATTAATACCCGGGGTTCCTCAGGTGTAATTAGGACGGGAGCTTGTGTGGGGACCCCTGGGCACCTTCAGTCCTGATTATCTTGAGAGTCCGACCCCTGAAACCTACGCCTCTGGGGGCAGTCTCTCTTCCAGTGTGGTCCTTTGCAGACATGGAGCCGGGGGCGCTTAGATGCCTGAAGGCAATTCCGCTTGAAGTGCCCCTCCTTTCCACAGTAATAGCAAGCCCATCCCTTTTCACCTGGGTCCCTCTGGGCATTTTTCTCAGGCTGTTTAAGAACATTTCTCAGCCATTGAGAGGGCTTCCGCCTGTTCCTTTGTCTTTTTTCTGCCTTTCTTTTCCTCATATTCCCTACCATAATAAACTGTCTGAGCCAATTTTAACAGATTATCTAAAGACTGATTTGGTCCATACGCCCATTTTAATAGCTTACGGCGGAATCCCATGGACGGAGGAGCCTGGTTGGCTACAGTCCATGGGGTCGCAAAGAGCTGGACACAAATGAGTGACTTCACTTCACTTCACTCACTTCATGGCGGATATCTGGAGCTGACTGAGTGAGAAATCTATCCTTTAAGATCACTTTTCCCTCTTCACTTTCGGGATCAATCTCAGTGAATCTGCAAAGGGCTTCTCTCAGTCTATCTAGGAATTTACCAGGAGCTTCCTTCTCCTCCTGTTCATTCTATGTTTGTCAATTTGCCATAGTCTAAAGGACAAAATGACTCTGATCCCATCTTCCTTTCCCAGTCTGGTTCTATAGTTGGCACCACCTGATTCCCAGTGGGGAGGGCAGTTATCTCGTCCTCCCTCTTCCCTACTGATTCATTACCAAACCATTAATCTCCATAAGCAACCACTTTTCCCAAAACTCAAGTTTTTGAGAAAGGAGTCAGTATTTGTCCCAAGATATACATCACATCCTTCCAAGTAAGGTCATAAAGCAGAGTAACACCTTTAAAGGCTCTAATATATTTTTCTGGGTCCTTTAAATAGTCTCCCAGATCCTCCTTGATTTTTGGTATTTCTTAATAAGAAAAAGGCTTATTAACTTTCATAGACTCTCATAGCATCCAGTGGGTGCTTCATGAAGAGGCAACAGCTTGTGTGGCTGTTCCTCAGTCTCTCTGGCTGCTCTGCGTGTATGATCCCAGGGATAGATTGGAGAAACCTGCTTTTCTTTATCTCTTTGTCTCCTGTCCTCCATCTCATCTCATTAGCAAAGTAGAACAGGAGGGAGCTGAAGGAGTCACACCCAAATCTATACCCTTAGGACACAAGTCTGGCATATTTTGCAGAGAGAAAAAGGGCAACACATATGCTACTTCTACCCATTTCCCTTGTTTTCTACAGAACCGGTCTAATTGTAAAACAGTATTATACTTAAGAGACCCTCCAACCGGCCACCAACGCCATCCTCCAATGGATACTGTGGCCACGAAGTATCACATAGGAAGACCAGGTGTGTCTTCGTTAAGCCCTGGGGATCAAATCTATCCCAGTTTTTCAGGATACAGTTCAAACGAGTGAGGCTGGAATTGTTAGCTCCCATCTATAAGAGAGGAAAAAAAGCGATCAGCACCATCTTTCTACTGGAGGCGTCCCTCCCTGCTCTAGATGAGGATGTAGACAGACTTTACACCAAGGCTTTCGTTTGTCCCTTACCAACGCAGGCGACCTACTTGTCCCTCCCGGTTCTACCACCAAGATGGGGTGGAGATGCACCAGGGGTAGACCTGATGGCATCCCTTTCTGACATCCAGCTCCTCACCATCAAAATCTTGCTTGCCTCTGATGCCACCCAGGGTGCGATAAGAGTAACCTTCCAGAATGCCTCCCAGGCTAAGACTGCTGGTGGAAACATTTGTCACCTGAGTTCCTGTGCACAACCCTGAGTATATACCTGACCACAATAAGACCGATACTAACATAAAACTGAGATGTTCCTTCCAAGCATCACCACACCAGTATAAGAACCTCTTCTGGTCCACTAAGAGCCAGCATTACCAAAGGAAAAAAACCCATTGTAGCTCCAATCTGAGTAACCTTTAACCTCAAAGATGCTCTTGTAGCTAAAGCTCCATCTAACTTCCGAACTTTTGATTCTTAGCGAGGCTAGGTGCTTCCTGACTACCAATCCAAGTTTGGGACCTAAGTCACAGTACACAGTAACAGCACAGATCACAAGTCCCTTGAAAGTCTATGATGTGACAGATTAGGTTTGTACTTCTAATTTCCAAAGAGTTATGAAATGGTCAAAGAGACCGAAAAGTTTGACCAAGAAAGGAGAGTTCAGTCCACACGCTTTGCCCATTTCTGGTCGGTCCCCAAAGGAGATGTTGAATGCCTCTTGGCATTGGCAGGTCGGTATAAACCCCCGACAGGTTTCTGCCATAAGCCATATGAGGTCACTGCGGAACTGCAGAGCAAGGCTCCTCACTTGCTTCAAGCAGGGCGTTTCATTCATTCACACAAGCACACTGTAGAGTTAGTAAAGTACAGCAGAAAATGTGTTTGCTAGGAAAACAGAACTAGAGCTCCAAGCATCCTTACCTTGTCCTGAAGAATCCCGGACAAGCCCCCAAGATGAAAGGTTGTTGTTGAACCACACAAAGACGCCGGGATTCTTGGCCTCCAGAGGAGAAGAATTCAATCCGGGGCTAGAGACAAGGCTTGATCACTCAGAGCTTTTGTGTAATAAAGTTCTATTAAAGTATAAAGGAGATAGAGAAAGCTTCTGACATAGGCATCAGAAGGGGACAGAAAGAGTACCCTCTTGCTAGTGTTAGCAATGGAGTTATATACTCGCCAATGAATCCAAAGAATGTCTGGAGGTTGTAAAGACCTCACCAGACCTACTCCCATAATTTACATTTTAAGATAACAATTGGCCAGAAGGTTTAATCCAGAGATTGTCCTCAGGCAGGATACATTATTGTTATATAATCCTAAGGAATGTAGAGGGGAAAAAAGGTTTGTCCTTTCTTTGTCCTTGAGAATTCCAGACCCCTCTCTCCTTGGGGACCCCTAGACTTCTTATCAACCTGCCTAGGAAACGACTCTCTCAATAGATGTCTGGAGGATATAATAATGCTATTCTCTTGGATTCTGTATATGTTTAAAATTTTCCATCATAAAGACTTTCATAATGTATATTAGTCTTAAGTGCAGTAGTATGGTAATAAAATACCTAAACACAATATGAATTTTAAAAAATGTTTATAGATCAGTGGCTTATTAATTAAAAGTTTGTTAAAAGTTTTCCTAAATAACTCCTACTTGCTAGTCTTTAATGGTAAGTTTGAGTTACTTTATGTACAGTACTCAAAGTATTAACGTAAAAATCTATGTCATATTTTATATAGTTAAGAGTACTTGATTTATCCATTCAACAAATATAGGCCCAGGCTTTGCTTTAGATGTTGAGGATACCTCAGAGAAAAGAGCAAGCAGGTTTCAATTCTTTTGGGGTTGATACGATAGTAAGAGAGATAAACAAGTCAATTAATACTTTATATAACTATATAATGTGATTAAAATAATGTTAGCGTAACTACGATGGATCTTCATGCTGTCAGTGCCACCCAAATCACAGTTCTGGGACTTTCCCTCCATCATCACTACTGCCTCTCTGGGTCGAGGAAGGTAACAAAGATCTCACCATTTATATTAAGGGGGTTTATGCATGTCCTGGGCTGTTGAGTGTGCACATGGGACAGTTTAGGTGGATGCTCAACAAAAGCTCACAGCATGGGGTTCAGGGTTTGGACTACATAGGCAGCTGCCATTGGAGAGCCAGCTTCTGTGGCCCTTTTCTTGGGCTAACTCTCCACCAGATTTTCTCCTGGGATTTGTGTGTGTGCATGTGTGCATGTTTTAACAGTTCCTGTCCTCCATTAGCTTCTTCCTTCTACATCCCTTTCTGTCCGTCCAATGTACCACTCAGGAGTTGAAAGTTGTGGAGGGGCAGTCACCTGTTTCTCTCTCTGTTACTGCCTTGCTTCGGTTTCTTCTTAGGGCCTCCCTTTAAGAGCCTAGCTTGAATATTATACAGACTGAATATTGTTTTTTCTCTTTGCATTCCCTAATTCTCTGGTACACCTATCTCCAGGAAAAAAGTCCTGAGGTACAGCTGATAAAGGGAAATATGAAGCATAAAATTTCAACATCTCCTTTTGCTATGTGGAGAAAGAAAGAAATGGAGTTTCATTAGAGAGCTTAAGGGTCTCCTTTAGACAGAATAGTTTGGGGAAAGACTCTCTGAGGAAGTGGTATTCAAGTTAAGACTTGAAAGGTAAGAGGGAGCCAATTATAGGAACAGATGAGGGAAAAGACTCTAGACAGTATAAACATCAAACACAAAGGTTCAGGACAAGAAGGAGTCTGTAATGTTCTGGAATTTGACAGAAAGAGTACTGGAAACTTCTTTCCCTTTCTCTTCCAACTAATCTTTGCTAGAATGCACTATAAATAGTAACCAAATTTTGGTTTGGAGACACTCAATACTTAAGCACTTCAGGACTTTTTTCTTGTTCTCTTTGGCATTCATACCCCATAGACATACAATAATTAAACCTTTTCTGGTGGTCCAGTGGTTAAGACTCCGTACTTCCACTGCAGGGGCTCAGGTAAGATCTAGTCTGCTACCAAAAAAATAAAAACCCTAACATGATTCTGGCAACCATTGAAAATGATAGCTAAAGTCAATTACTCCCAAAATTATTCAGTAAAGAATAGCATAGATGTTGCTCAAGCGCCTTAAAAGGTCATACAAATAAAAATATTTATGAAGACATTTTTAGAGCTTGGCAGAACAAGTTATGTTAAATAAAAATTCAGGATGTGAAATTGCATATTTAACTATGATTTTGATTATTATAAATATAAGTATAGATATTGGAAAAAATATATCAAAATATTAGTAGGACTTCCCTGGTGGCTCAGTGGTAAAGAATCTGCCTGCCAGTGGAGGAGACAGAGGTTTGATCCCTGGTCCAGGAAGATCCCACATGCCTCAGGGCAACTAAGGCCATGCTCCACAACTACTGAAGGCCACGCACTCTAGAGCCTGTGCTCTGCAGCAAGAGAAGCTACAGCAATGAGAAGCCCGAGCCCCCTAGCTAGAGAGGCTCACCCACTCACCACAACTAGAGAAAAGCCCTTGCAGCAACAAAGACCCAGCACATGACAGCCAAAAGTAAATAAATATTTAAAAAGAAAGAAAATCATCATTAAAAAATACTAATAGTTATCACTAGGTAATGAGAATCTATTATATGCATATAGGAATTTAAGAAAGAACAGGAAAAAAAAAAAAGAACAGGATTCACGTTGATGTATGGCAAAACCAATATAATATTGTAAAGTGATTAGCCTCCAATTAAAATTAAAAAATAATAACATTAAAAGAAAAAGAACAGGGGAAAAAAACACACACACATAGTAGAAATGTTCAATGAATACGTCAAAATTATTTTCCAGAACTGAAGGAAATGAATTGCCAGACTGAAAGGATCCACCAAATGCTCAGTTTGGTGGGTGAAAATAGACACATACCAAGTCAGATTATTGCAGAATTTCAGCACATTGAAGGGAGAGAGCTGATTATTAAGGTTCCAGAGAGAGAGAAAAAAGAAGCCACCAACAAATGTTCGGGAGTCAGAATGACTTTGGACTTCTCAACAGTAGCAGAACCTAGAAAACACTATCTTCAAAGTTCTGGAGCAACAATGCCCTTGTCATAATGGTGGCCCCAAAGCAGCAGAGTTCCCAGTCTTAAGAGGTAAGTTGCACAATAGACATATCAGAAGTAACTCATAAACCAAAATGTGGAGGGCTCTCCCCACATGTTTTTCTCTGTGTGAACCCGTGGGCCTTTGCACATCCCAGAGTGTGAGTTGTGTGGCAGAACTTGCAAGAGTAATCAAGGTTGACGTTTCCAGGTGGAAGCAGAACTCACATTTAATGTCATTTAAATAAAGTAATGTGATATTTCTTATACCACTCAAAATCATGGTTGTAAAATCATATCTGCTATCATAGTTATTAGAGTAAAATTTAAGGACATAAAAATTATAGTAATAATCATAGGTATAAACTAATTACTATGGAAAACCAGATGTTCATGAGCTGGTGGTTTATAAACTCTGTAAGTTCTCCAGATTACTAATAACTTCCAACAGGTTTCACGTAGGAAGGCCAAGATAGTAGCAAACACTTGCCATCCTTAAATTATTCTTCAAAAAGGCCTAGCTCCCTGCTTGGAAGAAAATACAGTGAGAACAAAACACAGACTTATATTTCAATAAAATATAATTCTGCACTAGGACAATAGGATGCCTATTTAATATGCTTTTCTTTATTTTAACAATAAAAGTAAAGCTCTGTGAAATGACCAAAGATACTTTTTTTAAAGGTTTTGAAAACTATTCTTTGAGAGCAGTTTTAGGTTCACAAGAAAATTGAGAGAAAGGTTCTGAGTTATCCTAAACACACCTCACCCGTACATGTACATGGTTTGCCCTATTATCAACATCCCCCAAAAGAAAAGTACATTTATTACAATTGATAAACCCATGTTGAAACATCAATACTACCCAAAGTCCATAGTTTACATTAGAATTCACTTTTGGTGTTGGACAACCTATGGATTTGGACAAATATAATGACGTGTATCCATCATTATAGAATAATACAAAGTAGTTTCATGGCCCTAAAAGTCCTCTGTGCTCTGCCTATTCATCCTTATCTCCCCCAAACCCTGGCCAACACTGATCTTTTTACTGGCTCCATAGTTTTGCCTTTCCAGAATGTCAAATAGTTGGAATTATTCAGTGTCAAGCTTTTTCAAATTGGTTTCTTTCTTTTAGAAACACATATTTAAATTTTCTCGATGTCTTCTCATGGCTTGATAGCTCATTTCTTTTTACCACTGAACAGTATTAACATCTTTGGGTATAGCAGTTATGAAAAGGACATCTTGTCAGCTTCTAAGTTCTGACAGTTTTGAATAAAGCTGGTATAAACATACACTTGCAGGTTTCTGTGCAGATGTAAGTTTTCAATGTTTTTGGGTATATACAGTCATCCATCAGTTCTCACACGCGTTGGTCCCAGGACTCTCATGGATATAAAAGTCTGTAGATGTTCACATTCCTGATACAAAGTGGTATGATATAGGTGGTCCTCCATATCAACGGGTTTCACATCCTTAGATTCAACAAACCACGGATCAAAAATCAGTCTACAAGGAATTCCCTGGCGGTCCAGTGGTTAGGACTCCACACTTTCACTGCCAGGGGGCCAGGTTCAGCCCTGGTTTGGGAACTAGAATCCCACAAGCTGTGTAGTGCAGCCAAAAAGACAAAACAAAACAAAACAAAACAAAAATCGATCTACATCTGTGATCCACAACAAATTCTTTCTTTGTGAAGTATGTAAGTCTATGTCTAGAGTTATATTTTTGCCAAAAGCACATCTTGTGTTTAAAAATTAATCACTGCAGAGAAGATGCAGAAGTACTTCTGTTGCAAATACCAAAAATCATGCTGAGGAATTTTTTTACTGAGATATAATTTACATACCATACCATTTGCCATTTAAAGGTGTATAATTTAGTGGTTTCAAGTATATTAACAAGGTTGTGCAAACATCGCCACTATCTAACTCCAGAATATTTTAATCACCCCCAGAAGAAACCCAATCAGCAATCATCACTCCACTATGTCCTCCTCCCTCAGACCCTGGTAACCACTAATATACCTTCTGTCCTTATGGATTTTCTTATTCTGAACATTTTGTATAAATGGAATCATACAAAATGTGGTCTTTTGTGTCCAGCTTCTTTCACTTAGCATAATCTTTTCAAGGTTTATCTGTATTGAAACATCTATCAGTACTTTATTCCTGTTTATTGTAGAATAGTAAATATTCCATTGTTTAGATGTACCGTATTTTTTAAAAATCCATTCATCAATGGATGGACATGTGGGTTATTTCCACTTTTTTTTTTTTTTTTTTACTATTTTGAATAACACTGCAATTGAACATTTGTGTACAGTTTTACATGGACATTTGTTTTCAAATCTACTGAGTGTATACCTAGAAGTGGAATTCCTGGGTCATGCAGTAACTCTGTGTAAACTTTTGAGGAACTGCAAGACTGTTTTGCAAAGTGTCCACACCATTTTGCATTTCTGCCAGCAGTGTATGAGGATTCCTATTTCTCCACATTCTTACAGTTGTTATTATTCATTTCTAAAAAAATATAGCCATCCTAGTATATGTGAGGTAATAGCTCCACACTGAGATTTTGAATGTATTTGTGGAACAATTACTGATTGTGGACAAAATACTGATTGTGGACAAAATACTGATTGTAGAACAAATATTGATTATTTTAATCAGTGAAAGAGCTTTTCAAAGCCCAACATTGTTACTTCTGAAGTGATTAGTGAGAATGTAATTAATGAATAATCATTATCTCCTACTCTACCCATGTTTTATGACTTATCACAAGTATAACTCAAGTTATACAACCCAGACAATTACACAAATACTAGATGATTATGTTTGTGATGAATATAAATGGGTTATACAATAAAACCACTGACA
This sequence comes from Bubalus bubalis, assembly GCF_019923935.1. Lineage (NCBI taxonomy): Eukaryota > Metazoa > Chordata > Mammalia > Artiodactyla > Bovidae > Bubalus > Bubalus bubalis. Next base: position 14,329,218 of record NC_059179.1, read on the forward strand.
GCTAGAGAGTCCCATATGGCAGCTCACAGAAAGAGAAATCTACTTTTGATAGAACACAGACTATAACTACATTTAATCTTACCTGGGATCTTTGTATTGGCTAACCAAAGCTCTTTAAAAAATCCATTAGAATATAAATTCAGATTCCTCATCAGCACTAAGACATTTAACAGAACAACATCAGAATAAATAAGGGACTTATATTATATCCTTCCTGTTGTAGGTTGAATAACTATATCCCCAAAGATATTCACATCCTAATTCTTTTGAATCTCACCTTATGAAACAAAAAAGGACTTTGCAGATGTGATTAAATTCAGGAACTTGAGATGAGGGGATTTTGGACTATTACTCAAGTAGTCCCTAAACATAATCACATGTATCCTTATAAGAGAGAGACAGAAGGAGATTTAACATAGAGAAGAAAGCATGGGAGTACTGGAGTGATGTACCACAAGCAACAGAAAGCTAGCAGCCGCCAGAAGGCTGGAAGGCACAAGAAACAGATTCTCCCTGGAGAGCCTCCAGCAAGACTCTGGCCCTACTGACACCTTGATTTTGACCCAGTGAAACTCTGTTCAGACTTCTGGCCTCTAGAACTGTGAAAGAATGTTTCTGTTCTAAAACCAACAAGTTTGCTGTGAATTGTTACAGCAGCTGTAGGAAGCTAATACACCCCCTCAAAAAAATAAAAAACTTGACATAAAAGTACTTAGAATCTGGAATTCTATGTACCAATTCAGTTCAGTTCAGTTCAGTCGCTCAGTCGTGTCCGACTCTTTGCGACCCCATGAATTGCAGTACGCCAGGCCTCCCTGTCCATCACGAACTCCCGGAGTTCACTCAAACTCATGTCCATCAAGTCGGCGATGCCATCCAGCCATCTCATCCTCTATAATCCGCTTTTCCTCCTGCCCCCAATCCCTCCCAGCATCAGAGTCTTTTCCAATGAGTCAACTCTTCACATGAGGTGGCCAAAGTACTGGAGTTTCAGCTTTAGCATTAGTCCTTCCAAAGAACACCCAGGACTGATCTCCTTTAGAATGGACTGGTTGGATCTCCTTGCAGTCCAAGGGACTCTCAAGAGTCTTCTCCAACACCACAGTTCAAAAGCATCAATTCTTCAGTGCTCAGCTTTCTTCACAGTCCAACTCGCGCATCCATACATGATCAATGGAAAAACCATAGCCTTGACTAGACAGACCTTTGTTGGCAAAATAATGTCTCTGCTTTTCAATATGCTATCTAGGTTGTTCATAACTTTTCTTCCAAGGAGTAAGCGTCTTTTAATTTCATGGCTGCAGTCACCATCTGCAGTGATTTTGGAGCCCAAAAAGATAAAGTCTGACACTGTTTCCACTGTTTCCCCATCTATTTCCCATGAAGTGATGGGGCCAGATGCCATGATCTTCGTTTTCTGAATGTTGAGCTTTAAGCCAACTTTTTCACTGTCCTCTTTCACTTTCATCAAGAGGCTTTTTAGTTCCTCTTCACTTTCTGCCATAAGGGTGGTGTCATCTGCATATCTGACGTTATTGATATTTCTCCTGACAATCTTGATTCCAGCTTGTGCTTCTTCCAGCCCAGTGTTTCTCATGATGTACTCTGCATATAAGTTAAATAAGCAGGGTGACAATATACAGCCTTGATGTACTCCTTTTCCTATTTGGAACCAGTCTGTTGTTCCATGTCCAGTTCTAACTGTTGCTTCCTGACCTGCATACAGATTTCTCAATAGGCAGATCAGGTGGTCTGGTATTCCCATCTCTTTCAGAATTTTCCACAGTTTATTGTGATCCACACAGTCAAAGGCTTTGGCATAGTCAATAAAGCAGAAATAGATGTTTTTCTGGAACTCTCTTGCGTTTTCCATGATCCAGCAGATGTTGGCAATTTGGTCTCTGGTTCCTCTGCCTTTTCTAAAACCAGCTTGAACATCAGGAAGTTCACGGTTCACAAATTGCTGAAGCCTGGCTTGGAGAATTTTGAGCATTACTTTACTAGCGTGTGAGATGAGTGCAGTTGTGCGGTCAGTAGTTTGAGCATTCTTTGGCATTGCCTTTCTTTGGGATTGGAATGAAAACTGACCTTTTCCAGTCCTGTGGCCACTGCTGAGTTTTCCAAATTTGCTGGCATATGGAGTGCAGCACTTTCACAGCATCATCTTTCAGGATTTGGAATAGCTCAACTGGAATTCCATCACCTCCACTAGCTTTGTTCGTAGTGATGCTTTCTAAGGTCCACTTGACTTCACACTCCAGGATGTCTGGCTCTAGGTGAGTGATCACACTATCGTGATTATCTGGGTCGTGAAGATCTTTTTTGTACAGTTCTTCTGTGTATTCTTGCCATCTCTTCTTAATATCTTCTCCTTCTGTTAGGTCCATATCATTTCTGTCCTTTACTGAGCCCATCTTTGCATGAAATGTTCCTTTGGTATCTCTGATTTTCTTGAAGAGATCCCTAGTCTTTCCCATTCTGTTGTTTTCCTCTATTTCTTTGCATTGATCGCTGAAGAAGGCTTTCTTATCTCTTCTTGCTATTCTTTGGAACTCTGCATTCAAATATTTATATCTTTCCTTTTCTCCTCTGCTTTTCACTTCTCTTCTTTTCACAGCTATTTGTAAGGCCTCCCCAGACAGCCATTTCGCTTTTTTTGCATTTCTTTTCTATGGGAATGGTCTTGATCCCTGTCTCCTGTACAATGTCACGAACCTCATTCCATAGTTCATCAGGCACTCTATCTATCAGATCTAGGCCCTTAAATCTATTTCTCACTTCCACTATATAATCATAAGGGATTTGATTTAGGTCATACCTGAATGGTCTAGTGGTTTTCCCTACTTTCTTCCATTTAAGTCTGAATTTGGCAATAAGGAGTTCATGGTCTGAGCCACAGTCAGCTCCTGGTCTTGTTTTTGCTGACTGTATAGAGCTTCTCCATCTTTGGCTGCAGAGAATATAATCAATCTGATTGCGGTGTTGACCATCTGGTGATGTCCATGTATAGAGTCTTCTCTTGTGTTGTTGGAAGAGGGTGTTTGTTATGACCAGTGCATTTTCTTGGCAAAACTCTATTAGTCTTTGCCCTGCTTCATTCCGTATTCCAAGGCCAAATTTGCCTGTTACTCCAGGTGTTTCTTGACTTCCTCCTTTTGCATTCCAGTCCCCTATAATGAAAAGGACATCTTTTTTGGGTGTTAGTTCTAAAAGGTCTTGTAGGTCTTCATAGAACCGTTCAACTTCAGCTTCTTCAGCATTACTGGTTGGGGCATAGACTTGGATTACTGTGATATTGAATGGTTTGCCTTGGAAACGAACAGAGATCATTCTGTCGTTTTTGAGATTGCATCCAAGTACTGCATTTCGGACTCTTTTGTTGACCATGATGGCCACCATTTCTTCTGAGGGATTCCTGCCCGCAGTAGTAGATATAATGGTCATCTGAGTTAAATTCACCCATTCCAGTCCATTTCAGTTCGCTGATTCCTAGAATGTCGACATTCACTCTTGCCATCTCTTGTTTGACCACTTCCAATTTGCCTTGATTCATGGACCTGACATTCCAGGTTCCTATGCAATATTGCTCTTTACAGCATCGGACCTGTAAAGAGGTAGCATTTTGGGCACCTACTGACCTGGGGAGTTTCTCTTTCAGTATCCTATCATTTTGCCTTTTCATACTGTTCATGGGGTTCTCAAGGCAAGAATACTGAAGTGGTTTGCCATTCCCTTCTCCAGTGGACCACATTCTGTCAAATCTCTCCACCATGACCCTCCCATGGGTTGCCCCACAGGCATGGCTTAGTTTCATTGAGTTAGACAAGGCTGTGGTCTTAGTGTGATTAGATTGACTAGTTTTCTGTATGGTTTCAGTGTGTTTGCCCTCTGATGCCCTCTTGCAACACCTACCATTTTACTTGGGTTTCTCTTACCTTGGGCGTGGGGTATCTCTTCATGGCTGCTCCAGCAAAGCGCAACCATTGCTCCTTACCTTGGACGAGGGATATCTCCTCACCGCCGCCCTTCCTGACCTTCAACGTGGGATAGCTCCTCTAGGCCCTCCTGCGCCCGCGCAGCCACGGCTCCTTGGACGTGGGGTTGGTCCTCCCGGCCACCGCCCCTGGCCTCGGTCTTGTGGTTGCCCCTCCCCGCCGCCGCCCTTGGCCTCGGGCTTAGGGGCGTGGGGTAGCTCCTTCTGCCCATCGCCCCTGGCCTCAAGAGCATTAAAAATAATTTCTAAACATGGGCAAATTTTCAAGAGAGAGGCGTTGATTAGTTTGAGTAGGTTGAGCTCTACAGAGACAGTGTAAAATAACCTGCCTAGTGTAACAAAACTCTCACAAATGTCCGTAAGATCCCAGCCATCTCCATTAGGTTTAGTCTTGAGGCCAGGAACTACAATTCAACCTATTTCTACAATGCCTGGCTCAAAACAAGCAACTCAATAAGCATATGGTGAAAATGGGGTGCAGGGACACTAACCACACTGACCACATGGAAAACCTAGGTGAATTAGGTGAGGGAGATAGCAGTTAACAATCTGGGATTTGGGCTCAGAATGAATTCTGAAGTCCTTCTCTGTTACTTATTAGATGTAGACTATAGAAAATATGCTAACTTGGCTTCTTTTTCATAAAATAGTGAGAAATACTAGTTTCTGCTTCAAAAAGTTGTCCTGAAGATTAAATAAGATGGTGCATACAAAGTATTTCATAGTGTGACGCATGAGAACCCTAGATAAATGTCAGCTATAACTATTACCAAATGGAGACTCTTTAATTTCTTGAGTCAACTCAAACGACTGCTAGTATAAACACTGTTTTTGTTTTTGGCCATGCAGGGCAGCTTGTGAGAACTTAGTTCTGGGACCAGGTATCTAACCAGGCCTCAGCGGTAAAAATGCCCAGTCCCAACCATTGGACCACCAAGAATTCCCTAAATATTGTTTAGATGTCTACCTTTTGAACTGTGGTGTTGGAGAAGATGCTTGAGAGTCCCTTGGACTGCAAGGAGATCCAACCAGTCCATCCTAAAGGAGATCAGTCCTGGGATTTCTTTGGAGGGAATGACGCTGAAGCTGAAACTCCAGTACTTTGGCCACCTCATGAGAAGAGCTGACTCATTGGAAAAGACCCTGATGCTGGGAGGGACTGGGGGCAAGAGAAGGGGACGACAGAGGATGAGATGGCTGGATGGCATCACCGACTCGATGGACATGAGTTTGGGTAAACTCTGGGAGTTGGTGATGGACAGGGAGGCCTGATGTGCTGCAATTCATGGGATTGCAAAGAGTCGGACACGACTGAGCGACTGAACTGAACTGACTGAATGAGAAAGAAAAGGAAAAGAAATGAACAGTTTTTGGCCTATCATATGCCACGTACTTTATATATGTTATTATTCTAATTCTTATAATAATAGTAATCATTATTATCTCCATCTTGCAGATAAGGCAACCAAGGTTGGGAGAAGTTAGGCAATTTCCTTCAGGTACCCATTGGACAGAGGAGCCTGGTGGGCTACAGTCCATAGGGTCACATGGAGTCGGACATGACTGAAGTAACTTAGCATGCACGCACACACTCATTTATTTAGTGACCACTTTGTGTAAGACTCCATTCAAGATACTGGGAAAACAATATTGAACAAAACAATCACAGAAGTTACATTCTAGAAAAGTAGATAGACAATATACTGTAATGTAATTATAGAGTGTAGTAAGAGTTATGAAGGAAATAAAGAGGGTCTTGAGAGAAAATTATAGGAGAAATGTTTATATATTTAGATCGGATAGTCAAGAAAGGCCTTTTTAAAGAGAAAGTTGAGCTGAGATTTGAAAGGTAAGAATGGATAAGGCATCCAAGGAGCCAAACTAGACGGCTGTAGGGAGATGGTACAGGTCTGGATGTATAGATATACAAATACAAAGGTATGGCTGGAGGAAAGAACTTAGAAACTCTGGAACATGGTAGTGGCTGGAGCTGTTTGTGCAGGCCAAGGTCAGATTATGAGGGTGCTGGGGCCTATGGTAGGCTGCCCCAAAATGTACCTTGGTGCCATATTTTTAATCAATCAATTAATTAATTTTTGGGGTTGCACTGAGTCTTTGTTGGGCTTCCCAGATGGCACTAGTAGTAAAGAACCTGCCTGCCAATAGAGGTGGCATGAGAGACTTGGGTTCCATCTCTGGGTTGGATAGATCCCCTGGAGGAGGGCAGGGCAACCCACTCCAGTATTCTTGCCTGGAGAATCCCATGGACAGAGGAAGCTGGCAGGCTATAGTCCTTGGGATCGCAAAGAGTCAGACATGACTGAAGCAACTTAGCAGGCACGTGTGCATACACGGGTGTATGCAGGGTGCAGGCTTTCTCTAGTTTCCTGGAGTGAGGGCTACTCTCTAGCGTGTGGGCTTCTCATTGAGATGGTTTCTCTTGTGGAGCATAGGCTCTAGGCACATGGGCTTCAGTAGTTGTGGTCTACAGACTTATCTGCTCTGAGGCATGCAGGATCTTCCTTGACCAGGGATTGAACTTGTGTCCCCTCACTGGCAGACAGATTCTTAATCACTATACCACCAAGTTCGGTGACCCCATGGACTGAAGCACATCAGGCTTCCCTGTTCTTCACCATCTCCCAGAACTTACTCAAACTCATGACCATTGAGTGACTGATGCCATCCAATCATCTCATCCTGTTGTTCCCTTCTCCTCCTGCCTTCAATCTTTCCCAGGATCAGGGTCTTTTCCAATGAGTCATTTCTTTGCATCAGGTGGCCAAAGTATTGGAGTTTAGCTTCAGCATGAGTCCTTCCAACGAATATTCAGGACTGATTTCCTTTACAATTGACTGGTTTGATCTCCTTGTAGTCCAAGGGATTCTCAAGAGTCTTCTCCAACACCACAGTTCAAAAGCATCAAGTCTTTGGTGCTCAGCTTTTTTTATGGTCCAACTGTCACATCCATATATGACTACTGGAAAAACCATAGCTTTGACTACATGGACCTTTGTTGGCAAAGTAATGTCTCTGCTTTTGAATATGCTGTCTAGGTTGGTCATAGCTTTTCTTCCAAGGAGCAAGCATCTTTTGATTTCATGGCTGCAGTCACCATCTGCAGTGATTTTGGAGCCCGCCCCCACCACCAAAAAAAATTAAAGTCTGTCACTCTTTCCATTGTTTCCCCATCTATTTGCCATGAAGTGATGGGACCGATGCCATGATTTTAGTTTTTCGAATGCTGAGTTTTAAGCCAACTCTTACACTCTCCTCTTTCACTTTCATTAAGAGGCTCTTTAGTTCTTGCTTTCTGCCTAAGGGTGGTCTCATTTGCATATCTGAGGTTATTGATATTTCTCCTGGCAATCTTGATTCCAGCTTGTGCTTCATCCAACCTGGCATTTCTCATGATGTACTCTGCATATAAGTTAAATAAGCAGGGTGACAATATACAGCCTTGACATACTTCTTTCCCAGTTTGGAACCAGGCTGTTCCATGTCCAGTTCTAACTGTTGCTTCTTGACCTGCATACAGATTTCTCAGGAGCCAGTCCCTTAATGTTATTTTGATAATTTGGAATTAACGTTACTCAAGAAATGGCCAATGCTAGAGGGACTCTTTGACTCTCTGTATCCCTAGGAGCAGGAAATAATCTCTCACAGGAAAGGTGCACTCCCTGCATCTGGAAGTAAAAGGACACCCTCTGGCCAGAGACAGGGAATTCAGGCAAGAAGCCTAGTTAAACAAATCTTGTTACTTTAATTTGCTACCCCAAACCTAAACTGTTTAGATTCTTCACTAATTGAGCACCCAAAACTGAGTTTGTCTTGTCAATTTTTCACAGATTTATTGCTTCTTTGTCTAAAATTATAAACTGCCTGCTTCGCCACTTCCTAGATCCCATTTCTATGAGACCTCCCTCTGTTCCAATTAAAATTTAGGTTGTTTTTTTTCTCCTGTTACGGCACCCCACTCCAGTACTCTTGCCTGGAAAATCCCATGGACGGAGGAGCCTGGTAGGCTGCAATCCATGGGGTCGTTAAGAGTCGGATACGACTGAGCGACTTCACTTTCACTTTTCACTTTCATGCATTGGAGGAGGAAATGGCAACCCACTCCAGGGTTCTTGCCTGGAGAATCCCAGGGATGGGGGAGCCTGGTGGTCTGCCGTCTATGGGGTCGCACAGAGTCGGACACGACTAAGTGACTTAGCAGCAGTAACCTGTATTGCGTCAATTTCATAATTAGTCCAGCAGTAAGAACTCAAAATAGTTTACCTATCCTAAAAATTTCCCCCTTCTTGACAAGGGCTGTACAGGACATGGTAAGAAGTTTGGATTCTATCCCAAGTACAATGAAAAGCTAATATAAGGTTTAAAAGTACACGAAGAGCATGATCTCTTCTGTTCTTAAAAAGTGCCTGCCCTCTGCTAAGCAAAACAGATGGGAATGGAAAAGAACAGAAGTAGAGAAACCAGTTAAGGAGGTTATTAAGGACAGTTATTCAGGGTGGAGATAAAAGACACTTGGACTAGAGTGGTAGGCAGAAGTGATAAAACCAACAGGTCTGCATTGGTCAAGGAGAACAAAGGAATCAAAGGTCTGGTTAGAACCATGTGTCTAAACCAGAAAGATCTGGGTGGAGGTAAGGGGGGGTTCGGGTGAAGAGTTTCATTTTGGATAGGTCCATTTAGATGCTGGTGAGCCATCTAAGAGGAGATATCCGTAGACAACTGGCTATGCAGGATAAGATGACCATTCATCTAAGCTGTGAACGTGAAAGTGAAGTCCTTAGTCGTTTCCGACTCTTTGCGACCCCACGGATAGTAGCCTGCGCCAAGCTCCTCCATTTATGGGATTTTCAAGGCAAGAGTACTGGAGTGGGTTGCCATTTCCTTCTCCAGGGAATCCTCCTAACCCAGGGATCGAACCCAGGTCTCTCACATTGTAGACAGACACTTTACCGTCTGAGCCACCAGGAAAGGCTAAGCTGTAGATGTGTTGATTCCTTGGGGGAAGAAGGTAGGTTAATAAGCAGAGGAACACTTGAGGAGGCCTGCGAAATTTCCACCCCATCTGGCCATCATCACATCATCACTTCGGAAACTACAAAGATATCTAGGTTCCTGTAGGCTAAGGATGGTCCCAAACGGAAGTTCCCAGAGCCGAGTATAGCACAGGCCCATGATTCTTTTATTTCAGGGGTCTGTGACCCACATCTAATCTGGTCGAGTAACCGCAAACACTGCCAAAACGCCCAAAGTACTCCTACGGAAGCCGGAGGTTACTGAGCGCCAGAGGAGCCGGGTAGCGTTGCCTGCCGGGAGTTGTAGGCTGACGGCCGTGGGCGTTTGCGCAACCTCCTTGAGATGCCTACGGGATGCTGCGCCACGTAGATTGAGCCTGCAACAGCTACTGCAGGACTGTGGTTGGAAAACGCAAATCTGACCTTGCTTTCTTGCTTGGAATCATTTGGCGAGGACGAGTTCTCATCAATCAAAGAATAAATTCATACTGAATAAAGTAACATTCAGTGTCTTTTCGAACCCGGGTCTCCTGCATTGTAGGCAGACGCTTTACCATCTGAGCTACCAGGGAAGCCCTTTTTAGTCTTAACATTTCCTAATTATTCTTCAAGACGATTCTGGACGCTTCCTCCGAGAAAGGGGCTTGCTTTGGACCTCTCTTTTCTGTGCTTCCACAGCACTGTCTTACAATTCTCTAATATCACTTACAATAACCGCTAGGTTTCCCGAGCGCTTACAGGGTCGTTCTAGTCTAAACTATTTACCCTCACCAGTGAGACAGTGAGGAAACTCTGGCCTAGAGACGTTGTGTAATTTGAGCAAGACCACGTCGAAGTGTGACACTACTCACGGGGAGTCTCCCACAAGACAACACGTTCCAGAGTTGGCACCGTCGGACCAGCTATTTACTTTCCCGCGGGCCACGCCCCGGGGGCGGGGGTCTGGTGACGACACCGCGTCCCATGGTGCTTTGCGCCCCAGCGCTGCCATTGGCCCGGCCGGTCGGCTCCTTTTTCAAATTGAGGCGCCGAGTCGTTGCTCGGTTTCCTGGGCTTCGGGCGGAGACTAGGTTTGTGATTCCAAGGCTCGGACTGGTGCGGGGCAGACGCCGCGGCCAGTCACGGTGGCCGTGACTGGTGGATAGCAGTTTCCGCGGGCACGCCAGCACCCGGCAGGGGAGGAGGGCACCTAGGTCCGCGCCGGCCGCCGAGCTGCTCCACGCCCCAAGGCGAGTCCGTGACCCGGCCTTCTTAGGGGACAGTCATGGCGTCTCAGCCGAATTCATCTGCGAAGAAGAAAGATGAAAAGGGGAAGAACATCCAAGTGGTGGTGCGATGCAGGTAGGGCGAGCTTGCAGGGTTCCGAGCCCTGGGCTTTGCTGCCGGGCTCTTTCCTGCGCGGTCCGAGAAGAGGGATTTTGTTGGCAATTTTCTGAAGGAACCAGACCTTCCTGTTTCTTAGTTTCCTGCGTTCTGTTCGAGAAAATGACACCAGGTTTCTGTGAGGAGTAAATTAGTATTTTGTTTTGTTTTGTTTTCAGAAGAAAGGATATTTGTATCTGAGTTTATAGTTTAAACTGCTATTGAGGAGAAGTTCGTCGCTGTTCTTTAGTGAAATGTGTTTTTTTTTTTTAAAATACTGTCAGCAAAGATTTAGGTGTCATTCTGTATGCCACTCCTTGCAGTTGATCAGTTTGGAAACGACTGCACACCTACTAAACAGATGTTTTAGCACTTAAGTTGTTATTACCATCCTCTCCATCATCTCTAAAAAAGTAATCATTTACCTCTTCACTTTGTTCTAGAAGTAATATTTTCTTAATCCTTAGTAAACAAATAAACATCTTTGTTTTTAAAATTGAAGTTGTAGAATGAGTTTATGTTTTAAAAAATCAAGGAGACAACTAAAGCTGTGCTACATTTTCCAGTGGGTGGGTGAAGGTGTTCAGCTGTCTCCTGATTAGTTTCTGCATCATTTCCCAGAAGGAAATGGCAACGCACTCCAGTATTCTTGCCTGGAGAATCCCATGGATGGAGGAGCCTGGTGGGCTACAGTCCATGGGGTCGCAAAGAGTCGGACACGACTGAGCGACTTCACTTCAGTTCACTTCAGGAGAGGAAGAACATACTTGTACAATCTATTGCTTAACCAAATATTGGATTGATTTGACTTTTTAGACACCCTACACAGTTTGCTGGTATTTGTGTATTTTGTGTGTCTATTTTTGTTGCTGTGATATTAAAAACTACCAACTCTCAGAAACTATTTTGTAAATCCAAACGTATTCTAAAATTAAAAGGTTATTTTAAAAGTGTATTAACAAACTTTCTTAGGTTATTGCCTACACAGCTTTGGTGGCTTGAGTTGTATATATCAAAGGTAATAGCTAACTCTAAAGTAGGTGCCTGACAAGACACTTGGTGGTAACCCGAAGTCTAGCCAATTACCGGTTGCATTCTCTGGCCTCTGTTAATAGTTACTTGTCTTGAAGAGTAAAAAAACCAGCCAATATTCAAGTACAAATTTTTATATGATTTTGATCATTTAATTAAGTCAGGCAGTATTACCTTTTCTATGTGGCTTTATTTTCTTTAATTTCATTTTTATTGTGAGTTAAAAAATAGGTCAGACCTATAAAAAAAATATAACGAATATAACAAGCATCTTTGTTTAGAAACAGAAGAATCATTATAGCTAGAATCCCACTGTATCCCTCCACATCCCTTTCTTCTACCTTAAGAGTTGAACATTATCCTGAATTTCATGTTTATTACCTCCATACATTTAAAGCCTTAACTTAAAAGAGATTTATTTTATTGTTAATGACAAGTGCTTAGTGTCCAATGTTTACAATAACTTCAGTATAAAAAGATCTTTTTCTCTTCAGATTAGTCTTTTCTTTTTCAAATAGCCCTCCTACTGCAAAGATTTCTGTTCTTGGTGTGGTGGTGGTGTGTGTGTGTGCTCAATGGTGTCCGAATCTTTGCGACCCCATTGTCTGTAGCCCACCAGGCTCCTCTTTTCATGGGATTTCCCAGGCTAGAATACTGGAGTGGGTTGCCATTTCCTTCTCCAGGGGATCTTCCTGACCCAGAGATTGAACCTGTGTCTCTGCCATCTTTTACCACTGCTCCACCTGGGAAGCCCAATGTGTCCTTTAGTTCAGTTCGGTTCAGTTCAATTCAGTCGCTCAGTCGTGTCCATCTCTTTGCGACCCCATTAATCGCAGCACGCCAGGCTTCCCTGTCCATCACCAACTCCGGAGTTCACTCAGACTGACGTCCATCGAGTCAGTGATGCCATCCAGCCATCTCATCCTCTGTCGTCCCCTTTTCCTCCTGCCCCCAATCCCTCCCAGCATCAGAGTCTTTTCCAATGAGTCAACTCTTCGAATGAGGTGGCCAAAGTACTGGAGTTTCAGCTTTAGCATCAGTCCTTCCAAAGAAATCCCAGGGCTGATCTCCTTCAGAATGGACTGGTTGGATCTCCTTGCAGTCCAAGGGACTCTCAAGAGTCTTCTCCAACACCACAGTTCAAAAGCATCAATTTTTCGGTGCTCAGCTTTCTTCACAGTCCAACTCTCACATCCATACATGACTACTGGAGAAACCATAGCCTTGACTAGACAGACCTTTGTTGGCAAAGTAATGTCTCTACTTTTTAATATGCTATCTAGGTTGGTCATAACTTTCCTTCCAAGAAGTAAGCGTCTTTTAATTTCATGGCTGCAGTCACCATCTACAGTGATTTTGGAGCCCAAAAAAGTAAAGTCTGACACTGTTTGCACTGTTTCCCCATCTATTTCCCATGAAGTGATGGAACCAGATGCCATGATCTTCGTTTTCTGAATGTTCAGTTTTAAGCCAACTTTTTCACTCTCCTCTTTCACTTTCATCAAGAGGCTTTTAGTTCCTCTTCACTTTCTGCCATAAGGGTGGTGTCATCTGCATATCTGACGTTATTGATATTTCTCCCACCAATCTTGATTCCAGCTTGTGCTTCCTCCAGCCCAGCGTTTCTCATGATGTACTCTGCATATAAGTTAAATAAGCAGGGTGACAATATACAGCCTTGATGTACTCCTTTTCCTATTTGGAACCAGTCTGTTGTTCCATGTCCAGTTCTAACTGTTGCTTCCTGACCTGCATACAGGTTTCTCAAGAGGCAGGTCAGGTGGTCTGGTATGCTCATCTCTTTCAGAATTTTCCACAGTTTATTGTGATCCACACAGTCAAAGGCTTTGGCATAGTCAATAAAGCAGAAATAGATGTTTTTCTGGAACTCTCTTGCTTTTTCGATGATTCAGCAGATATTGGCAATTTGGTCTCTGGTTCCTCTGCCTTTTCTAAAACCAGCTTGAACATCAGAAGTTCATGGTTCACGTATTGCTGAAGCCTGGCTTGGAGAATTTTGAGCATTACTTTACTAGCGTGTGAGATGAGTGCAATTGTGCGGTCGGTAGTTTGAGCATTCTTTGGCATTGCCTTTCTTTGGGATTGGAATGAAAACTGACCTTTTCCAGTCCTGTGGCCACTACTGAGTTTTCCAAGTTTACTGGCATATTGAGTGCAGCACTTTCACAGCATCATCTTTCAGGATTTGGAATAGCTCAACTGGAATTCCACCACCTCCACTAGCTTTGTTTGTAGTGATGCTTTCTAAGGCCCACTTGACTTCACATTCCAGGATGTCTGGCTCTAGGTGAGTGATCACACCATCGTGATTATCTGGGTCGTGAAGATCTTTTTTGTACAGTTCTTCTGTGTATTCCTGCCACCTCTTCTTAATCTCTTCTCCTTCTGTTAGGTCCATACCATTTCTGTCCTTTATCGAGCCCATGTTTGCATGAAATGTTCCCTTGGGATCTCTAATTCTCTTGAAGAGATCTCTAGTCTTTCCCATTCTGTTGTTTTCCTCTTTGCATGTGTCCTTAAACTTTACTAAATAAACAACTTATGGCCTTGAAGGTTATTAAATCTTTTCTCAAAGGGCCCACATAGTAAATATTTTAGGCTTTTCAGATTACATGTGGTTTCTGTCACATAATCTTGTCTGTTTTTTTTTTTTCCCAGTTTTAAACTTTTAATGGCAACAGTTTGTGATAACCTAAGAGATCAGCCTAAGGGGTTCCTTAGTAGCTCAGTTGGTAAAGAATCTGCCTAAAATGCAGGAGACCTGGGTTTGATCCCTGGGTCCGGAAGATCCTCTGGAGAAGGAAATGGCAACCCACTCCAGTATTCTTGCCTGGAGAATCTCATGGACAGAGCAGCCTGGCAGGCTATAGTCTGTGGGGTCACAAGAGTTGGACACGACTTAGCAACTAAACCACCAAGAGATCAGCAGAATTTTGAGAGAGATGACTTCAGTTTTTGATTACAATGAATGCAATCTTTATGATAACCTAAGAAATCAGCAAAATTTTAAGAGATGACTTCGTTTTTTTATTACAATGAATACAATCTTTATGATGTTCTTTACTTGTACAGTAGCTATATGAATATTTATGGAGTGAATGAATGAATTTAGTGGTTAGAACTTTTTTTTTAATCTTCAGTCTTTCTTTACCGTTTTGGTTGTTTGAGTTTTAATATGACTGTAGTGAAAGCATTAGTGTTAGTCGCTTAGTTGTGTATGACTCTTTGCAACTGCATAGACTGTAGCCGGCCAGGCTCCTCTGTTCATGGAAATCTCCAGGCAAGAATACTCGAGTGAGTAGCCATTCCCTTCTTCAGGGTATCTTCCCCACCCAGAAATTGAACCCGGGTCTCCTGCATTGCAGGCAGATTCTTTACTGTCTGGACCACCAGGGAAGGCCAACTACAATTGATGGTTTTGCTAGTGTCATCAGCAGCAACCTTGCAATTTCTAATTAAAGAAGTCTGGATAGGAAAATAGTTGGTTGACAGTACTCTTTATTGCAGTTAAAAACAGTCCCTAAAGCTCCTTTGTGGGAGCTTTGATAACTTTTAGGAGTGTGTGATTTGTGGGCATTTCTACTACTTTGCCCAAATAACTTGAATGGTATTCATTTGGTAACTTAATCACACATCCTGACGAGAGATTAGACCAATTGGAAAAGCTTTAACCACAGGAGAGCAATTCTGGATACTGTGAGTTTTGTGCATTGTTAGGTTTCAGTACATTTAACAAATGATAACATGACAAGATATTACTTGGAAGTTACTGAGTTAGATTTCTCAGGATCACAAATGTGGTTTTCAAACATGGGGGTGGGGCATGACAGGGACATTGAGGTATCCTTAACATAAACAGCAGTTTGGTTAGTCTAGTGATGAGGGGAAAGATAACTTCCTATTTAGCATTTCCTGTCACAGTATGTGATAATGAATGGGAAAAGTGAACTCAGGGCAAGAGTACCTCTCCCTTTGGCTCAGATTTGTGCTCAGTATGTCAGTATCTTATGGATGTTACTCTGTGGACTGTGGTTCTTTTTAGCTTTCCTTTTCGTTACCCTAAGGATGACATTTATTAAGCAGTGTAGTGTAACAGATATTATTAATATTTGAGTGTCTGCTAAGCAGAGTAGTAGACGCTGGGGAAACAGTAAATTACATAGGACTTGTTTCCCTACATTTTGAGGTTGGTGCTATTACCAACCTTTTAATTTTCAAATGAGGAGACAGGCACAAAGGGCTTCATTGCCCAGGCAGACTGGATGAAGAGTCCTCATTGTACTGAAATGCCTAAGGAGGCATTTATCTTATTTTACTTCACATGGAGTCTTTCCCATCACACCTCCTCTATCCTTTTCTGTCCTAATCAAGGCCCCATTAAGTTTCTGCTGTAAGTTCCTACAGCACCTTTTACTTCCCCTTACTAAACATCATCTCTCTTAAAATCACTTGTTTTATGTTCCCCACTAGACCTCAGTGTCTTGAGGACAGATTGAATTAACACATGTGAAACACTTGGAACAGTGAGTACCTGGCACGTAGTAAGCGCTCTATGTATTAGTCATTATTTTAATATATTTTTAATTTTGTGCCAGTTATCCCTTGGCAGGTTAATATTTTGGATGCAAATTTGGCATGTTCTTTCTAATACATCATAACCTAACTTGGCCAGATTCTAGGAACATTGGAAATAGAATTCTGAAAAATAAGTTTCACCTTTTTTACAAATTAATTCTTTTAGCATCTACTCCAAGAAACTGTCAGAATTGTATATATCTTTCAAAACTTTTTAAACTAATTTTATTTCTGGCAATTGAAACCCTTAAAATTCTGCTGTCTGCTTTAGCAGTGTCATTTAGGCCCCATTTAATCTCTGTCACCAACAGTGTGGTTAAAACTTCCCATTGTTCTTGTCTGAGATATTAACAAAAATGTCATCAGTAACCTGATAATTAAGAGTTCTTAATTCTTAAGTGAACTTACTTACAAAACAGACTCATAGACTTAGAGAACAAACTTAGGGTTGCTGGGGAGAAGGGATAGTTAGGGAGTTGGGGATTGACATGGACTCATTGCTATATTTAAAATGGATAAGCACAAGAACATAGAACTCTGCTTACTGTTAAGTGGCAGCCTGGATAGGAGAGGAGTTTGGGGGAGAATGGATACATTTATATGTATGGCTGCGGAGAGGGCGATGACACCCCACTCCAGTACTCTTGCCTGGAAAATCCCATGGATGGAGGAGCCTGGTGGGCTGCCGTCTATAGGGTCACATAGAGTCGGACACGACTGAAGCGACTTAGCAGCATATGTATGGCTGAGTCCCTTAGCTGTTGACCTGAAACTATAACAACAGATTTAATTGGTTATATATACCCCAATACAAAATAAAAAGTTTAAAAAAAAAGAGTTCTTGAATAACCTTGTGTGTTTCATTTTACAGACCATTTAATTTGGCAGAGCGGAAAGCTAATGCCCATTCGGTAGTAGAATGTGATCATGTGCGGAAAGAAGTTAGTGTTCGAACTGGAGGACTGGCAGACAAAAGCTCAAGGAAAACATACACTTTTGATATGGTACTTACTTCCTAAAGTGCTGCTACTTCTTATTATCCACTAATGTAAAATTATCCTCGTATGTATATTTTCTGTAGGTTCTGGTATAGTTAGAAATTGCAATTGATCCTTTGAGTTGTCAAATGGTTTCTAGTGGGCTGGATAAGTTAATATATTAAAAACAATTATTAAGGTAATTTTGAAGTTTTTTTTTTTTTTTTTTAAGAAATGCCTTTTGTTTTTTGGCTAGGTTTTTGGAGCAAATACTAAACAAATTGATGTTTACCGAAGTGTCGTTTGTCCAATTCTGGATGAAGTTATTATGGGCTATAATTGCACTATTTTTGCGTGAGTTAAACACTTTTCAAATTGATGAAAAGTTTTAGATGCATGTAATCATTTTTTTTTGTTTAACACTTCTGTTAATTTTGACAGATATGGCCAAACCGGCACTGGAAAAACCTTTACAATGGAAGGTGAAAGGTCCCCTAATGAAGAGTATACTTGGGAGGAGGTATTTATTGTTTATATCAGACTTCTGTCTCTAAAGTGGCTCAAGTGCAGCAGAATAAAACTTGGTCGGACGCCTCTGTCTGAAATAGATCAGAGTACCATGTCAAACATGAATTTAGGATAAACTATTAGTATAATGATATTAAAGTATATGTAATGGCTTCTGTTTAAGAAACATAAAGTCTTACTGGGAGAGAGGAGCAATACATATGGTACACTTAGATGATGAGAGAAGGGTCTCTTTGGGACAGAGAGTTGGAGCAGACTATTGTGGGAAAGTGGAGTGTGAGTAGGACTTGAAGAGGAAGGCTTTGCAGTGAGGGAGTCTTGTAAAGTTAGCACAACCATGGGAGCAGTGTGGTACTTTATTAATGATGACTTTGAGTATAAAATTAAGATCACTGTATTGCTGAAGATTATAGAAAGCACATAGTACATTTCACAAAGAAATGTGTTTAAACCTAAATGAGTTTAATGACTGATATTTTCCAAATTACTAACATTTAGGTAGATCCTTTCTTCTAGTGGTTGGGGCATTAACTTACTTTATGCATGGGTAATAGTGTTATGGAATTGTAATCATAGAAAATATGGACTAGGCTTAAAGCACAGTTTCAAAATTTAGAGTCATAAGTTTTATTAAGGATAATTAGACATTTGAGAAACAACTTTGTTTTATGTCGGAATTAGGGAATATACTGTTAGATGAGCCACTTTTCTGATTAAAAGAATGGTTCTATGTTCTCATGAGAAAAATTGGAAAGGATGATTGAACTTGGCTTTATAAGGAGCTTGATTCAGTTGGTTTCTGTATAATGCTCAGGCATGAAGTAGCTGACTGGAATGACAGATTTGTGGAAGGTGTAAGGAAGAATAATTGCTATTGAACAGATTGTTGTAAATGGCTTGTAAATGATTTGGCTTCTCTAACATTAGGTTAGTTTTTTTATTTTTTTTTAAACCTGTTTTGACATATTTATGTTTAAATATACTATAAAGGAGGCCCTTGTTATATATGTGTTTTAACTATTTCAGTAAATGGTTTTCTTTAAGTCTTTATTAATATTATAATTTCAGGATCCTTTAGCTGGTATAATTCCACGTACTCTTCATCAAATTTTTGAGAAACTTACTGATAACGGTACTGAATTTTCAGTGAAAGTGTCGCTGTTGGAAATCTATAATGAAGAGCTCTTTGATCTCCTTAATCCGTCTTCTGATGTTTCTGAGAGACTGCAGATGTTTGATGATCCCCGTAACAAGGTAACTTGAGTCTTTGACAATGAAATGTCTCCAAATGTTAATGTGTGATATTTTGAGAAATATATATTTATGTGTTTTTTTTCTTTTTAACCAATTTAATGGGTGCTCTTCTGATATTTGGTCAGAGGGGAGTGATAATCAAAGGTTTAGAGGAAATCACAGTACACAACAAGGATGAAGTCTATCAAATTTTGGAGAAGGGGGCAGCAAAAAGGACAACCGCAGCAACTCTGATGAATGCCTACTCTAGGTAAGAAAGCCCTTGTTTCCCCTGCTGCTGCATTTGGTTTTCAAGAAGAATATCCAAACTTGGGAAATCAAATTGGGGCATGTCAAGATGTGTGAGTCACACAGCTAGATTGTGTGCTGGATTGCTTGCCTTGGCACTTGGCTTGAGGTTTATAAGGAGAGCACCAGTGTTGGGAGAATGTTGGAAAGAGGACAAAGACAAGTTAAACTTGAGCAGAATTCTTGTTTTTTAAGTAGAAGATTTCTTTTCCCAAATGAAATTATACATGGGAGCCCTGATTAAAATGTGGCTGGGGTAGTTGATTTGGCAGTGGGATACTCAGGGGCTTACCTCTTCAGCCTTCAGGAGATTTGCCCAGAGTACTTTTCTGGAGCCCCTAAGGATACTTAGAATACAGTTTGAAAATCCCTTATTTGAGTAAAGATTAGAAGAAAACCAAATGGCCTGTTTTTTCCCCCCCAGCTGAATCAAGGTATAAATGACAAAATTTTATATATTTAGGTTGTACAACATGACTTCTTTCTTCTCAAATGGCTTCACTTTAATGTAGGAAGACACATAGTCACTAATAGAATACACATGATCACTAATACAGGCTTTCAAGGGGAGAAAGAGGCATATTTGATAGTATCCCTTATAAGATGAATCCCAGACTCTACAAATGCACTTTACCAAATCAGAGGTGATTTTTTTTTTTTCTCCTCGTCTTTGAAGGAAATATCAGAATGTAATTGAAAGAGTTGTAGATTAGGAGTTAGGTATTTGTGCTTAGTTCCAGTTCTGCAGTTAACTAAATATGTTACTTTAGGTAGTTAAACTTACTTGAATATCATTTTCCCTGAACTGCAAAATGACTTTGAGGTCTTGCTCTCTTATAGTCGGACATTTCTACAATATGCTATAACAATTATAATTGTAGCTGTATATAAATATGTGTGTTTTTAAAGAAAGAAGAAAAATAGCATAACATGAAAGTAATCAGTATCATGGAATTATGGGTGATTTTATAATTTAAATTAAATTTCCTGTAATAGCTTTCCATTAAAAATGGAATTATAAACAAATCATAGAATGAAGTTTCCACTTGAATTAAATGTTTGCTTTATAACTTCATTTGATTTAGACTTTGGAAGAAGGAATTTAAGAAATTTTCTTTCTCTAAATACTTTTCTCTGAAATATAAAATTCCCATTATTCTGTAAATTTGAATAATTTAAAATTTCCTAATTTTCACTGAAGGCTGCAGTAAAGATATCTTCTTATCAATGTATGTGATAAAGAAAAGAAACATGATTCAGTTTTCCAAAATCAGAATTGACTTTTATGCTTAATAGCATTAGTCCTATTATCTTAAATTCAGTTCAGTTCAGTTCAGTTGCTCAGTCGTGTCCAACTCTTTGCGACCCCATGAATCGCAGCACGCCAGGCCTCCCTGTCCATCACCAACTCCCAGAGCTTACTCAAACTCATGTCCACTGAGTTGGTGATGCCATCCAGCCATCTCATCCTCTGTCGTCCCCTTCTCCTCCTGCCCCCAATCCCTCCCAGCATCAGGGTCTTTTCCAATGAGTCAACTCTTTGCATGAGGTGGCCAAAGTATTGGAGTTTCAGCTTCAGCATCAGTCCCTCCAGTGAACACCCAGGACTGATCTCCTGGGCAAATAATGGTAGGAAAACATGAGATTAATTTTATAATTCAAATCTATAGTTTATATTTTTCCCTCTGTCCCTCCCTTTTTCTGTTATTTAAAATAACTTAAATAATTTTGTAAAAATGATACTTATAAAATTTTCCAAGTCACGTGAAAAGTACAAATGAGAAAATTAGAAATTACCATATTCCAACCATCAATGACATTAACAAACATAATGTTCTTCATCAGATATTGATACACAAAGGAATGCTGTCTTTGGTTGTCTGTATTGTTTTTTATATCACTAAGATAAAAGTTGAGTGTCAGTATACAGCTTAAGAAGGACTTTGGAAAACCTTGTAGTCTAGCAGTGATTACTTGTCATGTTTCAGTGAACACTGCTATTTACTGTTTGTGCTGTTCAGAGGAAGGACCTACCTGTCTCTGGTGACCTTCTCAAGGCAGAGCAATGTACTTTTAGGACAGTTGACACTGAGGGGGAGTGATCTGGTGGCTTGCCTGATGCTGTTTGAGTTTAAGGTAATGATATTTCAAGTGGTTCTTAGATCAGTTGCAAGCCATCTCTTCTGACACACCAGGCAGCTGTTCAAACATTATTCCACATACAGCTTTCAGAGGTGCCTGAGGATTCTAAGTCATTTAAGCTGTTTTCAGGTAGCTTATTATTGGTTTCCTCTGTGCAGGCAGCAGGAGGAAGAAAGCCAAAACCTAGCATCATTCTATCTATCCACTGTCTTCCAAAATCTTACTGATATCCTGTCTGATACTATGTTTCTCTACCCTGATGAATTTAGATCTTTCTTTGATGTTTTCATTATGTTACAGAAAGAAAACAAATAATGTTTTGCATTATAATGATTGGGCAACTTGGTCTTGTTTTCTAGTCGATCCCACTCAGTTTTCTCTGTTACAATACATATGAAAGAAACTACAGTTGATGGAGAGGAGCTTGTTAAAATTGGAAAGTTGAACTTGGTAAGCATCAACTGTAATACCACTGTTCATTCTTTCAGGTTTGTTTTTTTTTATAGTTTTATTGAGGTATAACTGACAAATAAAATTATGTATTTAAAATGTACAATGTAGCAAGATATCCTTTCTCATGCTGAATAATATTCGAGTGTGTGTGTGTGTGTGTGTGTGTGTGTGCGCGTGTGCATGCACATCATGTCACATCTTTATTCATTTGTCAGTGGGTACTTAGGCTGTTTCCATACCTTGTTTGTCATTAACAGTGCAGTGAACGTGGGAGTGCAGACATTTCTTTGAGAGAATGATTTCATTTTCTTTGCATACATACCCAGAAGTGGGATTGCTAGGTCAAATGGTAGTTCTGTTCCACTGTTTCTTCTTTATCACCTCATAGAGCAGTTTGAAAATTGTGTATTTAGAGACAGTACTTTTGTAGTCACTGGGTTATTGGTTTTGTAGTGGGTTGTTACTTAATAGAAAATTATTTTACTGGCTATTTTATATCTTTATGTACAGTATGAGAATGAAAGTCTTCTATTCCAAATCCATAGACTGAGGACTTATTTTTATTTTTAAAATTCAAGGTTGATCTTGCAGGCAGTGAGAACATTGGCCGTTCTGGAGCAGTTGATAAGAGAGCTCGGGAAGCTGGAAATATCAATCAGTCCCTGTTGACTCTGGGAAGGGTTATTACTGCTCTTGTAGAAAGAACACCTCATGTTCCTTATCGAGAATCTAAACTGACTAGAATCCTCCAGGACTCTCTTGGGGGACGTACAAGAACATCTATCATTGCAACAGTTTCTCCTGCATCTCTCAATCTGGAGGTAAGGTCTTAACCATCACTTTTTTTGGCTGTGCTGTGTGGTTTGTGGGATCTTTGTTTTCAACAAGGGATTGAACCTGGGCCCTTAGCAGTGAAAATTTGGAGTCCTAAACACTAGACTGCCAGAGAATTCCCTAACTATCATGTGTAATATTTTTAGAGTTCACTAATTAGCTTCATTCATTCTATGCTACAGTAAAAATAATCTAGACATTGTATGTGGTGGACACAGAGGAGAACACCACTGAAAAATGGTCTTTCTCCTTCCTGGCAGTTTTCAATCTTAAAAAGCTAGTTACTTAGTTGTGTTTTTCCAGTCTTCAAAGATAATTGCAGTGGTCATTAGCAGTGGATGGTTTAATTGAGGCCTTAGAAGTGGGTTAAGCGAATACTAGTGCTTTAGAGGCTGCTTAGAGATCACTAAAGATGGGGCTGGATGTGGGGGTACAGGTAGGAAAACCAAGAGAAACAACAAAGATGGTAAAATCTACTTTAATTTTACTGGATTATCCTCTTTAAATGGAATTAGAAAAGCTTTTATAAAGTCTCTTAATTCCTCTTTCATTTTAAAAACTATTTTTGTTGAGAAATGATTTGTATACTATAAAATTCATCCATTGAAAGTATATAATTAGGTGATTGTACTATATTCATTGAGCTATGCAACTGTCACCAAAATCTAAACATTTTTATCCTAGAAGGAAACTCTGTAACCTATTAGCAGTCACTCCCCATCAGTTTCCATTTCTAGCCCTAGGTCACTATTAATCTACTTTCTTTAATCTATGCCTTTGCCTATTCTGAATATTTTATATAAATGGAGTCACACATTAAGTGTTCTTTTGTGACTGGCTTCTGTCACTTAGCATAATGTTTTCAATGTTCATCCATGTTGCAGCAAGTATCAGAACTCATTCCTTTTTGTGGGTGAGTAATATGGATATAGGACATTTTGTTTATTCATCAGTTGATGAAATTCATTGAGGTTTTCTTTTTAATAGAGCTTAAGACTAAAGCAAAAAATTATTAGATTAAATTATAGTAAAGTTAAAGACCCTGAACCTTGAGGAGTAAAAAATAAGGATGTTTTAAACAGTACTCTGTCTTATTTATTTACTTAATTGGAGTATAGTTGCTTCAAGAACATTCCTTGTTTTTAAAGGTTGGATATAGTAGTATTAGTGGGTAAATGTTTATATTAGATATAACCAAAAATTATTATGTTATTGTATAGTACATTTTAGGTAACAGAACTACATTATTCTCATATCTTCAGTAATTGGCCTTTTCTTTTCATCACAGGAAACTCTGAGTACATTGGAATACGCTCATAGAGCAAAGAACATACTCAATAAGCCTGAGGTTAACCAGAAACTCACCAAGAAAGCTCTGATTAAGGTAATTGTGAATTTTAATGGAGTAATATAAATTTGTTTGACAAATGTGAAAATGAGGAACTGAAATAGATAATTGTTTTTAAAAATTTATTAAATTGCCTTTGATAAGGCTTTTCATTTAATGGCTTGAATTAAATGCCCTGTGTGTTAAAATGCTTTTTCTAATACTAATAGATGACTTTACAAGCGCTATCCAGTCAGTAAAATTTAAGTGTATAATGGTACTTCAGTGCAGTTTTAATTAGCATTTCCTTAATAGTGATAGTCAGCATCTTTTCACATGCTTATTATCCATATGTATATCTTCGTTTGTGAAATATCTATTTAAATTACCAGTTTTTAATTGGGTTGTCTTTTTATGAAGTTGTAAAGGATTGTTCATATTTTATACATACTATCCTTTATGAAATAATTTGTAAATATTTCCTCCCAGTCTGGCTTGTCTTTTCCTTTTATTGGTAGTGGGGTTTTTTTTGTTTCTATAGAGACAACTATAGATTCACATGCAGTTGAAAGAAGTAATACAGAGAGATCCTTTGTACATTTTATTAAACTATACAGTAAAATCACTGTAGGGACACTGTTAATAGCAATTCATTGGTCTTATTCCTCAATTTTCCTGGTACTCATGTGTGTGTTTAGTTAGTTCTATACAGTTTTGTTATGTGTAGGTTCATGGAGACACTACCACAGTCAAGGTCCCGAACAGTCCCATCTCAGCAACGATTCCTCATTGCCCTTTTATAATCACTTCGTTCCCACTCTGACCTCACGCCCTAATCTTTGTTATCCAATGATCTGTTCTCTTTCTAAATGTTTGTCATTTTAAGAGTGTTACTGAATGGAATCATGCAGTATGTAAACTTTGGGGATTGCTTTTATCACTCAGCATAATTCCCTGGAGGTTAACCTGAGTGGTGCATATCAATAGATCTTTACTTTTTAATGCTGAGGAATATTCCTTGGTATGTATATACCACCCGCCTGCAGTGCAGAAGACCCCAGTTCAATTCATGGGTCAGGAAGGTGCCCTGGAGAAGGAATAGGCTACCTACTCCAGTATTCTTGGGCTTCCCTGGTGGCTCAGACTAAATAATTCACCTGAAATGTGGGAGACCTGGGTTCGATACCTGGGTTGGGAAGATCCCCTGGAGGAGGGCATGGCAACCTACTCCAGTAGTCTTGCCTGGAGAATCCCCAAGGACAGAGGAGCCTGGTGGGCTACAGTCCATGGGGTAGCAAAGAGTCAGACGCAACTGAGCGACTAAGCACAGCACAGCACGGCACATGTATACACCACACATAGTTTGTTGTCAGATTCACCTGTGAGAGACATTTGGGCTGATTTCAATTTTTCACAATTGAAAATAAAACTGCTTTGATCATATTTGTTTATAGCAATTTGTGTACATGTAAATTTTCATTTTTCTGAGATAATTGCCCAAGAGTATAATTGTTGTGTTGTATAGTAATTGAATATAAGTTTCCTTTTTTTTTTTTTTTTTTTTAAGGAACTGCCAAGTTGCTTTCCAAAATGGCTGGGCTTTCTATTCTGTTGCATTGATTTATGTCTGTCGCTCACTAATAACCACAGTTTTAGTTACTGTAGCTTTATAATAACTCTTGGAATCAAGACTATTTAAAAGGAAGCTTATATGAGCAAATCTTTCTTGATAAAGGGTGTCAAAATTGTCAGGATCTGAGAAACACTACAGTGATTTTTATATTCATTATTTTTTAAAGGGATTTGATTTAGGTCATACCTGAATGGTCTAGTGGTTTTCCCTACTTTCTTCCATTTAAGTCTGAATTTGGCAATAAGGAGTTCATGGTCTGAGCCACAGTCAGCTCCTGGTCTTGTTTTTGCTGACTGTATAGAGCTTCTCCATCTTTGGCTGCAAAGAATATAATCAATCTGATTTCGGTGTTGACCATCTGGTGATGTCCATGTATAGAGTCTTCTCTTGTGTTGTTGGAAGAGGGTGTTTGTTATGACCAGTGCATTTTCTTGGCAAAACTCTATTAGTCTTTGCCCTGCTTCATTCCGTATTCCAAGGCCAAATTTGCCTGTTACTCCAGGTGTTTCTTGACTTCCTCCTTTTGCATTCCAGCCCCCTATAATGAAAAGGACATCTTTTTTGGGTGTTAGTTCTAAAAGGTCTTGTAGGTCTTCATAGAACCGTTCAACTTCAGCTTCTTCAGCGTTACTGGTTGGGGCATAGATTTGGATTACTGTGATATTGAATGGTTTCCCTTGGAAACGAACAGAGATCATTCTGTCGTTTTTGAGATTGCATCTCAGTACTGCATTTCGGACTCTTTTGTTGACCATGATGGCCACTCCATTTCTTCTGAGGGATTCCTGCCCGCAGTAGTAGATATAATGGTCATCTGAGTTAAATTCACCCATTCCAGTCCATTTCATTTCGCTGATTCCTAGAATGTCGACATTCACTCTTGCCATCTCTTGTTTGACCACTTCCAATTTGCCTTGATTCATGGACCTGACATTCCAGGTTCCTATGCAATATTGCTCTTTACAGCATCGGACCTTGATTCTATCACCAGTCACATCCACAGCTGGGTATTCTTTTTGCTTTGGCTCCATCCCTTCATTCTTTCTGGAGTTATTTCTCCACTGATCTCCAGTAGCATATTGGGCACCTACTGACCTGGGGAGTTCCTCTTTCAGTATCCTATCATTTTGCCTTTTCATACTGTTCATGGGGTTCTCAAGGCAAGAATACTGAAGTGGTTTGCCATTCCCTTCTCCAGTGGACCACATTCTGTCAGATCTCTCCACCATGACCCGCCCGCCCGTCTTGGGTTGCCCCACGGGCATGGCTTAGTTTCATTGAGTTAGACAAGGCTGTGGTCCTAGTGTGATTAGATTGACTAGTTTTCTGTGAGTATGGTTTAAGGGCCTAGATCTGATAGATAGAGTGCCTGATGAGCTATGGAATGAGGTTCGTGACATTGTACAGGAGACAGGGATCAAGACCATCCCCATGGAAAAGAAATGTAAAAAAGCGAAATGGCTGTCTGGGGAGACCTTACAAATAGCTGTGAAAAGAAGAGAAGTGAAAAGCAGAGGAGAAAAGGAAAGATATAAACATTTGAATGCAGAGTTCCAAAGAATAGCAAGAAGAGATAAGAAAGCCTTCTTCAGCGATCAATGCAAAGAAATAGAGGAAAACAACAGAATGGGAAAGACTAGAGATCTCTTCAAGAAAATCAGAGATACCAAAGGAACATTTCATGCAAAGATGGGCTCGATAAAGGACAGAAATGGTATAGACCTAACAGAAGCAGAAGATATTAAGAAGAGATGGCAAGAATACACAGAAGAACTGTACAAAAAAGATCTTCACGACCCAGATAATCACGATGGTGTAATCACTGACCTAGAGCCAGACATCCTGGAATGTGAAGTCAGTGGGCCTTAGAAAGCATCACTACGAACAAAGCTAGTGGAGGTGATGGCATTCCAGTTGAGCTATTCCAAATCCTGAAAGATGATGCTGTGAAAGTGCTGCACTCAATATGCCAGCAAATTTGGAAAACTTAGCAGTGGCCACAGGACTGGAAAAGGTCAGTTTTCATTCCAATCCTAAAGAAAGGCAATGCCAAAGAATGCTCAAATTACCACACAGTTGCACTCATCTCACACACTGGTAAAGTAATGCTTAAAGTTCTCCAAGCCAGGCTTCAGCAATATGTGACCCGTGAACTTCCTGATGTTCAAGCTGGTTTTAGAAAAGGCAGAGGAACTAGAGATCAAATTGCCAACATCCGCTGGATCATGGAAAAAGCAAGAGAGTTCCAGAAAAACATCTATTTCTGCTTTATTGACTATGCCAAAGCCTTTGACTGTGTGGATCACAATAAACTGTGGAAAATTCTGTAAGAGATGGGTATACCAGACCACCTGATCTGCCTATTGAGAAATCTGTATGCAGGTCAGGAAGCAACAGTTAGAACTGGACATGGAACAACAGACTGGTTCCAAATAGGAAAAGGAGTACGTCGAGGCTGTATATTGTCACCCTGCTTATTTAACTTATATGCAGAGTACATCATGAGAAACGCCGGACTGGAAGAAACACAAACTGGAATCAAGATTGCCGGGAGAAATATCAATAACGTCAGATATGCAGATGACACCACCCTTATGGCAGAAAGTGAAGAGGAACTCAAAAGCCTCTTGATGAAAGTGAAAGTGGAGAGTGAAAAAGTTGGCTTAAAGCTCAACATTCAGAAAACGAAGATCATGGCATCCGGTCCCATCACTTCATGGGAAATAGATGGGGAAGCAGTGGAAACAGTGTCAGACTTTATTTTTTTGGGCTCCAAAATCACTACAGATGGTGACTGCAGCCATGAAATTAAAAGACGCTTACTCCTTGGAAGGAAAGTTATGACCAACCTAGAGAGCATATTCAAAAGCAGAGACATTACTTTGCCAACAAAGGTTCGTCTAGTCAAGGCTATGGTTTTTCCTGTGGTCATGTATGGATGTGAGAGTTGGACTGTGAAGAAAGCTGAGCGCCAAAGAATTGATGCTTTTGAACTGTGGTGTTGGAGAAGACTCTTGAGAGTCCCTTGGACTGCAAGGAGATCCAACCAGTCCATTCTAAAGGAGATCAGCCCTGGGATTTCTTTGGAAGGAATGATGCTAAAGCTGAAACTCCAGTACTTTGGCCACCTCATTCGAAGAGTTGACTCATTGGAAAAGACGCTGATGCTCGGAGGGATTAGGGGCAAGAGGAGAAGGGGACGACAGAGGATGAGATGGCTGGATGGCATCACTGACTCGATGGATATGAGTCTGAGTGAACTCCAGTAGTTGGTGATGGACAGGGAGGCCTGGTGTGCTGCGATTATGGGGTCGCAAAGAGTCAGACATGACTAAGCAACTGATCTGATTTTTTAAAGTCCATGCTGTTTTATAAGCATTCATTTTATTTTAGAAACTTGAATTTTTGAAGCCTGTTGCTATTATTAAATCTAAAAATATTTAACAGTAATTTATTATGATAAAATATTTAATCCTTGTTTAAAATTCCAGTTGTTCAGTGTAGACTTTTAATATTTTGTTTTAGGATCCAAATAAGGATTGCCATAAATTAGTAGTTGGATTTTCA